>NC_041386.1:78552392-78586187 GCF_002162155.2 Triticum dicoccoides | reverse complement strand
GGAATGGTGTGCGGCCGACAATGGGGAAGAGAGGAGGAAGAAGAAGAGAGGAGGAAGAAGAGTGGAAGACGGGGAAGAAAGTGCATTAAATCTCAATTCTACTACTACTACCAGGATATACCGCCCTTCGGAGTGTAAATAGTTACACCGATGACATGTGGGTCTACCACAAGAGGGCCCATATGTCAGTTAATGGAGGACAGAAGCGTGCTCTACTGGCAAACATGATGGCAGTACTGGGTAAGGCTGATTTAGTAACACCAACACGCTGGTTCAGCTTATTAATTAAGTGTCCCATCTGCTGCAGCGTGTATTGTCACTTCACTGCGAAGACTAGTTGAATAGTTCTCTCTGACCAAGATGGAGAATAATGGACCGCAAAGACTTCCTTTCTACATTATCCCTATGCCTCTACGCTCACTTCACTCATTTTCCTCCATACATAGTCACTTGTTGAAATCTCTAGAAAGATAAATACTCCGTATTTGGGAACAGAGGGAGGATTTTACTCCATATTTGGGAACAAAGGGAGTATCACCATATGGAGGGGACAGAGGAAGCTTGAAATATGAACATGCCAATGGGAGGGAGTAAGCCCCATGCATGCATGCATGCAACATGCAACACTCACACATACACATGGATGCACGTAACACTCACGCACCCATGCGGCACACAGCACACGACGCAACACACACGCTCACGCTCAAGTGCTCAACCTACTCCCTACGTTCATGAAAGACTGTACATTTAGAGATTTACACATTGACCAGGGCATAATTAATGCCCAAAAGTAGCAAACTTATGTGTGCATGCGACCATTCAGAGAAGAAGATTAAATGAAGGTCGTTGCATGCTGTAATTAAGGATAGACATGTAGCCTATACCTAGAGCACAAGTTGGTGCGTTAGTCAATCAATATCGATTTAGATTAAAGGCTAAATGCATTGGAAGTGTAGATGTACTACACTCTTTGTTTTTTAGCTGATTTGTTTGCTCTGTCAACTGACAGGTGGGACCCAGAAACCAGGTGACAATTTAACCAGTCAACAAAGTGCAACGTCGACTATGTGGCCGGTCAGTAGGGTGCAATACGGTGCTCTACGATGAGCTAGTGATCGTATAATCACCGCAAAACTATATATAGTGACCGTAAAGAGCATATTGTTACATATGTTGACTGTCACTGTATTTTCTTGTTTCAAATTAAGCCATATTAACTGGAAAGGACGTAGTATGGAATAGTACTATTACTGCTTTGATGTGTCTCGTCAACTCGCCGAAGGAGGAGAAGCTTGCTTACTACGCCTCTCCCTCGCCCACGCATGTGGTGGTTCACAGGACGAGGAGAGGGTTTTGACTACAGCGCCCTATCCCTCTCCCTCTCCCTCTCCCTCGCCCTTGCCCTCGCGGTGGACGTGCATCAGTTCAATCGGTGTCAGATTGCTAGAAGCATAATGTGTACTATAGTATCATCATTGTTGGACCTTCCGAAGAGGCGAAGAGCCAAGTGCAAGGTTCACACGAGTACGAACTGTTGAACCTCGCGAAGAGGCAAAGAGCCAAGCGCAAGGTTTTATAGGAGTTGTCCTCCTAGTAGGAGCGTACTACAACTATAGCGAACGATGCTACTGTATGATGCCGCCACGTCACGTATATCCAAAGCTATGCCACCTTTTTCTTCTTCTCAAAGAGCGTGTTGGAGCCCGTGCAACAACCACACAAGTTGCACATACAAATAACACATTTACTAGTAATAAATTCTAAAGGACAAATGCCAGTATGCCACACAAGTTCATCTCCAATTCATGTGATAAATTTGTGCACGACTAGTCTACATATATTCACAGTGCTACCGTTCACAATTTACCGTACTCCATTTACACGTTATAGATGGGCTACATGTCCTCCTCCAGGTTCCAGTCCCAGGTGTTCTTCATGGATGGCACAATCCATAGCGGTGGGCAACGGGAATCATTGTCGCAACTTTCTAGTCCGGTTCCACACGATGGAGACTCATCCAAGCTGAAGCGGCATAAATCAGGGATAGCGTGTCCCAGCATGTCGTTCATCTGGCGGTGCGCACTGAAGACACAACCATGCTTCATGAACGACAGTCCTTCTGTGTCGTGCATGGAAGGTGGCATCCGCTTCACAATGGGGTAACTGTCCCCAATGAAAAGCGAGTACTCTCCAAGAGTGTTCCTCGGCACCAACGTAGCATCACGGGGGTCGAACTCAGCGCCGTTCATCTGGTACACGCGGCATCTCAAATCTGGACACATGATGATGTACATAGTCAAGGTCCACGCATAATAATGTTGTGCTCAAATATGGCGGTCAGTAATACTATGCAGCAAATAGTACTACTCCGGTATAGAGGAAGTAAAATAACCGGCTTATTATATATAGCCACTGTTGTCTACATGGATGAGATAGTAAGACATGGAAAAACAAAAATGGTGGCAGCTAGTGGGTTCAAGTCTTCAAGGGCCTAGCTAGCTATACGCGTCCTCCAAGGTAAAAAGTACTCCTACTAGTACAACAATGAAAGAGAAGGCGAGAGGGTTAGAAAATGGAATACCTGGGTAGATGGTGACGGTCCGATCATGGTAGATTGTGTGACCATGTTGCACATCAATGGTACCATGGGTAACGACTGCTAAGATAGTTCATCCCAATATGCCAAAGTCAGCTACAAGGTTCCAGGTTAGACTGAATCACGAATGCTAATGCACATCCAGGATCCACGATCTTATTTTGATCGCGGGATGACTGGTCCCTGCAAAATAATGGAGTATCGTTAGGGATGCAAATGATGGTTTGTGCATTCCGTTTGTAATCTCCCGTACCGTAGGATGGCAACCAGATGAAACAAGTCCCCTGGCTTGTCACTGCGAAGATGCGGCCTAGACGGCGCACGACATCTTCGAACGTGTAGGGGTACAAATCTGCCGCCGCCAACATGCGCCAGCCTCTGCCGTTACTGCCTCTTGCATTGATGGCAATCCTTATGTCGAACACCGCGATGAGATAGTAATCGTCGTAGCCGCGTCGCTTTGTCGGCGGGTCCGCAATTGCTATCTTCTTCAATCTCATGTAGGCATCATCATACGTATTCAAGCCCAGCCAGTTCGGGAGGCCGATCCCAATGGTGGAGAAGGGGTCTACCGGAACGGCCGCACTGCTGTGGATGTTGTGCAAAATGATGGTGGTATCCGGCTGGAGGTATGCAAGCCAATCTTCGTTGGCACCGACCCAGACCTATATATAAGACGTTGGGCAGCGGAGAAATTACAGGATGGAAATGGAATAACTAAGTACTACATGATCAAACTCCATTACTGACCTGCTCATCGGACAAAATCCGACTACCTCTCAATGTCGGCAACTCTAGCGGAGTCAACGTGCAACCATGGCCAAGGAGCGGTGGACTGTTCAAAGGATTGTCCCATAGAAGAACCTTCTCCTCGAGGATGCATGGAAGACCAACAAGCATGGCCTTTTCCCAAGCCATTTTAAGCACCGTCTTGAAATAGTTGGTGTAGGAAGCACCGAGTCTTGCGGCGGTGAGGACGTCGGAGCGTCATGCGATTTCTCCCACAGGATCATCGTCCAAGGTCTCCCAGCCCTGATGAGGAGGAGAACCGCCTAGCGAATCCATGGGAGCAGCGACGAACTGCCTTCTCTTCGGGGGGAGGGGAACTGGCGAGGAGGAGATAAGAGCATAGTAACCGCATGGCCTCGTCCCTTCCAACTGTAGAGCGTAGTAAGCTACAGTAGTAGCTTTTGGCGTGGATTAAGAAATTTTGGGTATGTTTTTGCTATTTTTTGTACACACCAACTAGTGTCAAAAAACGTCTTATATTACGTGACGGAGGAGTACGTACTCGTACTGTAGCAGTACTAGTACTAGTACTACTTTCTCAACTAGTAGTGTGAGGGTACTACTAGTGCTATGTACTGTACTTCTAGTATAGTGCACCAGTTTTGAACTCTTGAATCTCAGGGCCAAGGAGCTATAGTTGGAAGTGGAGGGTACTACTGTTCTCTAGAACCATCGTTGTACTATCAATGCAGGGAAAGTACACCTGCGTAGTGGCCTAGTGGGTACTCTCGGTGCTCTATTCAGCCGCTCCTCTCACGTAGCTGGCCTACTCAGCCGCTCCTCTCACGCACACACTAGCAGCCTGTTTATCAGAGATGGTTACTGCGGCGGGCAGAACATTTAAGTTATTTGATACAACGAGACTAGGCTTTTCGCTTCCATTTGTGGAGGTGTAATGGATCTCATCGAACTTTGTTAGTAGTTCCTTCTTTATGAATGAGATGAAGCAAAGCTTTTGCCTCCGTTTAAAAAAACACGTCAAGAGGAATTTCTTTTATAGTAGAGCCGATAATGGAGTGAAGTTGTAGCGCCCCGAGACCGATGCGCCAGGTGTCTTCCAGTTATTCACCGACGTTGTTGTCACGCCCCGAGACCGATGCTCGAGAAGACCTCCATATATTCCGGGTTTCGCCGTGTGTTTCATTTGTGCCTCCCCTTTTATTTTTTGCATTGCATCATGTCATCATGCCATCATCTCATAAATCTTTTGCAACTCAACTAAATAAATGGCATGGATATTTGATCCATTTAAATCGAGGGAATTCACATGGTGATTCTCTTTTTAACATATCCTCCCAATATTAGGGAGCTAAATAAAAACATTCCATTCATTTGAATTTACCGTAACACTCGTGCAAATAATTCCTCATGTCTATTCCTCTTCGAGTTTGACCTTCAAACCTTGCCAATATCTCTCATCTCTTTTATCGAGGCTCCTCCAAAAACCTCAACATTTTTGGACACTTCTGAAACCAAGAACTAGTTCAAACTCATTTGAATTAAATTTAAATGAGTTTGAATTAAACTCTTCTATTTCGCATGAAACTTCTTTTCTTGAACTAAGTATAATTCTTAGACTCAGAAGGAGAAGTTTCAACATTTTCTAAAAACCCCTAGCTATTTCTTTCGTTCCTTTTTCCTTTTGTCTACTTTTGTGTAAATGGGAAATAGCAATAGTTGGCCTTTTGATCCAAAGCGGCAACTGGCCGGCCCATCTGCAGGTCCAGCCGACCCCCCTCCTAATCCCTCTCTAAGGCCCTGGCCTTTTGCCTCTCCACTAGGCCGGCACAAGGCTAAAGCCCACCCGAACCATTTCTAACCCTAGCCGCCGGAGAGGCCTATGCTCGATCCCCTCTTCGTTCCTCCTCCACCCGCCTCCTCACCCTCTCGCTCGATCCCATCCGCCCGCAGCCTCTCCTTCCCTCGACCCCCACTCTCTCCTCTTGTCTCGCTGCTCACGCCGCCAGGCAGGAACGCGCGCGCCCGATCCTTTTCTCTCCCTCTCCATCGCTTGGGCCGCCGAGCTCCACCAGGAGGACCAACCCCGCGCCGACGACCCTACAAGCTGCTGCCGCACGCCAAGTCCCGCGCCGCTGTCGTCTTCACGACCTGCTTCGGTCCCTGCCACGCCCCTGCATCGAGCAGCCAGAGCCGCTCGTCGGAGGACCCCGTCCGCTGCTGCCTGGATCCACACGTTCGCCACCGTCGGCTACCTCGAGGAGCGCCGCCGCCCCGCAGCATATCCTGCTCTCTCTCTGACCTTGGACAGGGACCCCGACGACCCCATGGATGGCCGGCTCCGCCAAGCATCCCGCTGCTTCATCATGGCCTTGCCTCTCCTCTCGTGCCCGACGCTGCAGGCGCACCAAGGGCGCCTCCCGTGGCTGCCGTTGCCCGCTGCTGCGCTTCTCCTTCTCCCAGGTGCCGTTGCCGTCCAAGACTAGCAGGCAACCACAACGCCTTTTTCCTCCTCATCCGCGCTTTGCACGTCCCAGACCTCCCCTGCAAGCGCGTGCCACCGTGCCGAGTCCCTGCTCGCCTCCTCTGCTTCGCTTCAGCACGAGGATGAGCCCCTGCCTCTGTCTCCCGCCGAGTTCGGGTGGTCCCTGTTCAAGCCGCCTATGACCCATGCTTCTCCGTGGCTTCGTGTTGGACTGTCAAGACCGTCAAGACCACAGGCGCGCGAACGACTACAAAGTTTTGCGTCAAGTACCTCTACTGTCATCATCGGAATCCCATGAACGTCAAGTACCCCGACGCCCGACGCCAAGAACCACTACCATCGTCGAAGACCCGTGTAACGCATGCGTCAAGTACCTCTTTGGAAGACCCGAACGTCTACGAACCGTGTACGACTAACGTTGACAGAGACCGCGAGTACAACTACTTCCCAATACGGTACCAAGTTCCACCACCGACGCGCGTGTTGGATCCACCAAGTACCGCACCGGAACGCCAAGTACATGGATATGCCAAGTTCCCCTCCAAACATGTACGAATACGCCCGGTGATGCGACAAGTACCCCAATAACATACAACTACTCCGGCAAGATCGGACCGACAAGCATCCTGACGTCGTGTGAACCACTACCGTCACCTTGAAGACATTGGAGTCATCTAGTACCTCTCCGAACGAACATGAACCACTACTTCCTCTACTTTGCACCGAACGGGAATCGTCCTGTTTGCACGCTTTGAAGGTATAATCCCGAGACGACGCTCGTGAATGAACGCATGCATGTTGTATGAGATGCACCCTTGTTTTGCATCGAGTCTTAACTATCGGCGCACGTTGCCCCTCTTTTGCCTTGCCACCGACATGTGGGAACCCGGTTACCGGGATCACCCCACCATCTTTTGCATGCTCCCGTCACTTCCTTTTGCACTGGTATCCCCGTGGGCTACCGGATAACCGATATGTTGCCGTGGCATCATTTTCGTATTCGTTGTCGTGGCACCCCTTTCATTTCCGCCACGATGACAAATGCTTCATAATATGCTCTTGTTAACATTTTCTTAAAATTGCATAAACTTGAACATGACATCCGCATCATGATAACAACAGTTAATATGTTTAAAAATTGTTGTTGCATTAAATTGCTAATGCACATGAGGATTTATCGGAGTTGTAGTTTGTTGTTCTGGCCTCATTTAAACTTGCCTAGATAGGTAGTTTTTCATATGCTTCACCTCTTGCCATGTTAACAAACATGTAATTTTGTTGAGTACCTAACCGAGATCGAACTAAATAACTTGAATGTGGTGTTTCATCAATATGCAACGGAGTTGCATATTAAGCTCCACTTAATCTGTAGGATTGTTTGTGCACTTTGCCATGCCATGCCATGTATCATTAAACCGGACATGCATCATACTTGTTTGCGCATCGTGCCATGCTTATCCGGTGGTTGTTTACTATGTTGTTTGCTTCTTTCCGGTGTTGTTTCTTCGGGTTGGTTCCGATAACGTCGCGTTTGTGAGGACCAGTTCGACTACGTCCGTGTGTCTTCTTCATGGACTCGTTCTTCTTCCTTGCGGGATCTCAGGCAAGATGACCATACCCTCGAAATCACTTCTATCTTTGCTTGCTAGTTGCTCGCTCTTTTGCTATGCCTATGCTGCGATACCTACCACTTGCTTATGATGCCTCCCATATTGTTGAACCAAGCCTCTAACCCACCTTGTCCTAGCAAACCGTTGTTTGGCTATGTTACCGCTTTGCTCAGCCCCTGTTATAGCGTTGTTAGTTGCAGGTGAAGATTGAAGTTTGTTCCTTGTTGGAACATGGCAATGTTGTTCCTTGTTGGAACATGTTTACTTGTTGGGATATCACAATATATCTTATTTAATTAATGCATCTATATACTTGGTAAAGGGTGGAAGGCTCGGCCTTATGCCTGGTGTTTTGTTCCACTCTTGCCACCCTAGTTTCCGTCATATCGGTGTTATGTTCTCGGATTTTGCGTCCCTTACGCGGTTGGGTAATAATGGGAACCCCTTGACAGTTCACCTTGAATAAAACTCCTCCAGTAAGGCCCAACCTTGGTTTTACCATTCGCCACCTAGCCTTTTTCCCTTGAGAGTCGCGCATCTCGAGGGTCATCTTTATTTTAACCCCCCCGGGCCAGTGCTTGTCTAAGTGTTGGTCCGAACTAGAGTTCTTTGCAGCGCCACCTCGGGGAAACTTGAGGGCTGGTTTTAGTTGTACGTAGCGCTCATCCGGTGTTGCCCTGAGAACAAGATATGTGCAGCTCCTATCAGGACGTCGGCGCATCGGGCGGTCTTGCTGGTCTTGTTTTACCTATCGAAATGTCTTGTAACCGGGATTCCGAGCCTGATCGGGTCTTCCCGCTAGAAGGAATATCCTTCGTTGACTGTGAGAGCTTGTGATGGGCTAAGTTGGGACACCCCTGCAGGGATTTGAACTTTCGAAAGCCGTGCCCACGGTTATGGGCAAATGGGAATTTGTTAATGTCCGGTTGTAGAAAACCTGAAGTTGACCTTAATTAAAATGCACCAACCACGTGTGTTACCATGATGGTCTCTTCTCGGCGGGATCCATGAAGCGAACACGGTGTTGGAGTTATGCTTGACGTAGGTTGTTCTAGGATCACTTCTTGATCATAGTTTCTCGATCGTGCTTTGCCTTCTCTTCTCGCTCTCATTTGCATATGTTAGCCACCATATATGCTAGTCGCTTGCTGCAGCTCCACCTCATACCTTTTATCTTACCCATAAGCTTAAATAGTCTTGATCGCGAGGGTGTGAGATTGCTGAGTCCCCGTGGCTCACAGATACTTCCAAAACCAGTTTGCAGGTGCTGATGTTACCAAGCAGGTGACGCAACCAAGCTCAAGGAGGAGCTCGATGAAGATCTTGTCCTTTGTGTTGTTCCGTTCTAGTTGATCAGTAGTGGAGCCCAGTTGGGTCGATCGGGGACCTTGTCGCATTTGGGGTTCTTCTTTTATTTTGGTTCCGTAGTCAGACCTTGATTGTATTTGGTTGATGTAATGCTTTATTCATGTAATTGTGTGAAGTGGCGATTGTAAGCCAACTATGTATCTCTTTCCCTTATGTATTACATGGGTTGTGTGAAGATTACCTCACTTGCGACATTGCTTTCAATTCGGTTATGCCTCTAAGTCATGCTTCGACACGTAGGAGATATAGCCGCATCGAGGGCGTTTCAAGTTGGTATCAGAGCCTTCCCCGACCTTAGGAGCCCCCCTGCTTGATCTAATTAGCTGACGAGTTGAGTCTAGAAAAATGTTTTGAGTCATTTGGGAATTATATATCGGGGACTTTAGGAATTCTTTTTACTCCCCAGTCCCTTCATCGCTTTGGTAAGGCATCCTGACATAGAGTTTTGACTCTTCTCTTCTCAAATTTCACAAAAAAAAAATTAGGATCACGCGGGTATCTTGGAATTGTTCCGATGGTTTTGTGATGAGGACATTGTTCTTGGTGCCTCCTGACATTTAGGGATTGTGGCAGTGTCCTGGGGAGTTGAGCTCTAAGGTTTTGTCATCACAATTTTATCGTTGCAGTTCTGGAATACCTGAGTTTAGTTTCGCCGACATCGAAAATCTCTTTTATGCAGTTGTTGGTGAGATAACCTCGACACCACCCAGTACTGGGGCGGGAGTTCGGGAGTATTGCCATAACTTGTATAACGGATGCTTTTCGAAGGTTGAGGTAGACGATTTCCGAAGGTTTCTTGGTTATGTGTTGAAGGATGGATACAACTGGATGTAGGATTTGCTAGTTTTGGGTGAGATATTATGCTTCCCCTGTATCCCCAACACCTGATTGCATAACCGGAAAATTTCGGGAGTTTATAAGTGGGAATTCAAGTAGCTCTTAGGATATCTTTCCGACAGATGTATGATATGAAATTGGGGTTCGATGTCTAGTGGTCAGCCTATTCACGGTTGGTTTTACAGTGGTCTCGTTGTGTTTTAAAGAGTCCTTGGCTATGCCGACTCGGGGACGCTTCGTATGTCATGTGCACTGCCTTGTACATGATGGTGCTGTACGATCAAGCCCGTGTAGGCCCCACCACGAAAAATTCGGACGAAATCTCTATCATATGTTTGTTCCGGCTTATTTTGCAAGCCAATACTTTGTTTTTGTTTGGAGTTGTGGTATTCGAGTTGCTTCAATGTCAAGTGTTGATTCCATACCTTCCCCAAATGGTGTTCTCATACTCTGATGTGAATACTAATCCTTCTCGATAATCAAGATTGTTATGCCAATCTTGTTCTACCGGGGTGTCTCTCTTCAAGTGGATCCGATCACTTCAACATTCACAAGATCAATTATCCGTTCTTTTCATTGTTGTTTGTTTCATCCATCTCTAAGTTGCCTTTGTTTTTTCCCGCCCTCCCTCCCTTGTTTTTCTTTAGGGACTCAGATTTCTTAATAAAGTATCCTTTTACTGATATGATGTCGCTCCATTCAGTTCCGTCAATGTTCTTATCCGGTGATTCTCATGAAGATACTAACGAAGCTTCTAGTTCATCATTCTTCTTTGTTTTATCTTCTCCGGTGGTTTCAAGTCAAGCTTTGTTGATCTTACCCTTTTCCTCATTTCAATGCCTTCTCATACCGGTGTACCTCATAACAATTCACTTCTCACTATTCATTTGTTCCGGCGTGCTCAAAGCTTTCTCAAAAGGCTCGTCTTGTCATTCAAGATCTGTTCAACCTATTTCGAGGTTGTTATCCCATTCAAGCCATTTAATTCAACCGGTGCAATCTCTCCTTCAAATCGTTCAATGGTGTTTCTTTGAGTGGGCCCTAACCCACATGTCTTTTCCCAGGATCTTACCTGACTCTTCCTATTTTCCCGGAGCTATCCTCAAAATTTCCTTTCGAAGTTTGACGTAAGTATGATTTATCATCAGTTAAATGTCTTTCTCCAAGATCTTTCAAATTCATTTCATTGTTGATTCAACTTTTATATTCTTCTTTATTCCGGTGCCTCAATAATTCTTGGTGGTGTTTCTCGTTGTCATTCTCATCTTTTGAAGACCGAAGAAGAGTTTCTCTTTAATCTTGCTCCATTCTCTTCAAGATTCATGGTGCTAGCTTGTTGCCATCCTCTTATAATTATTTTCGATTGTGAGAATCTTTTTTTTTGATAGAAAGACTGTAAGGGAACCCCCTACAGTATAATTGGTGCAACAAACCCAAATTGCAAGTACCATACCTTGAACCTGGGTGGGTGGGAAGGCATCAGCCCCTTCCCACCACTAGGCCAAGAATCTTTTTTTTTCATCCATCAGAATATATTCAAGGGTATTTTCAGTTCGATTATCCGGAGCCCATCATTTCAGAAGACTTGTTCATTCTCAGCTTTCAACTCTCGTTCCCCAAATCTCACCGGTGCATCATTCAATATTCTTTAATCAACGCGTGATCTCTTCGTTTCAGTTGTATCTAAATTCTCTCAAGTATCTTCGTTCATTTTCATTTCTTACGGTGGTTCTTCCAGGTTTCTCTTCCTTATCAATTTATTCGTTGTCAATCCTACCGGTGGTTCAAAGAAGACCTTCCCAAGTTGGCGCTATATTTCTCTTAATCCTTGCTACGAGCATAAGTAGTGTGCCAAATTCGTTGCTTGGCATCAATTTAATTGATGAACGATAAGCATACTGTTATTCTTATTCTTGTTTCATCCAAGTGATTAATTCCTTACTCCGGAGGCTCATCAAATTCTTGATTTCATTTGTTCATCTTTCTTTTCTAGAGTTCCAAGCTTTTCTGCATTATCTTGTCGCGAAGCTCCATCTAAATCATTGCAAGGCTTCACCTTGTGTTTTCAACTACCCTTTCTTTCCGTTTGATCATTCTTTTGTTTAACGGAGTTCTTGATGGAGGTTCTACATGATGGTTCATCAAGGATTTATTTCCTTCTCGAAGTTTTCATCGAGATTCTTTTAAGGAGCTCAAGCATTCTTCTTCTTGTAATCCGGAGTGCAATTCTTTCTTCCATACCATTGGAGGTGGTATTATGTCATTCTTGATAATTTTCCTTCGTGCTTCATGTTTCTCAAGCTATCAAGAATGAGGTATTTTAAATTCATCAACCTCTTCGTTGGAATTATCTTGGGTTATGTTTCACCTAAAGCCTTCCCTAAGGATTGTTACTATTTATGGTGCTTATAAACGACCCTAGTTCTTCATCTATCCTCCCGGTGAAATAGCTTTCTCGTCTCCTTGTTCATATCAATCCAATTCTTTCTCCCATGAGTGGCAGGTTATCACCACATAATTTGAGATGTATTCCATAAGACCATATCAAGCTTATTCTTTTAGTTGTTGGTTTTCCAACAACTTTGTTCTAGCATTTGTTGTAACCGTGCTCTCTCAAGATCTTGTTTCCCTGCGTTCCGGAGGCATTGTGATGTTGCTCTCTGCAACCCATCTTCTTGTTTTGTCAGGATCGTGTTCTTTTCGTCCTTATCCTTTTAACCGGAGTGTCGTGCCCGCTTTTCGAGTTCTTCCCATCCTGTCAAGTTTTTTTGCCTCCCTTCTCAACCGGAGTGCCGCCTGAAATCGTTCTTACCCATTGTGCCATTCTTTCAATAGTTCCGGAGGCAGCGTATTGTTGTTTTCATCAAGTATCCCCTCATCTTGTCAAATTCATGTTCAATTCCTTCCGTTTATAGTCGGAGTGCTCTCCAAACTATATCATTCTTAATCCTTCTCTATCTTGTCTTAACCGGAGTGGTTTCAATATATATCTTGCCCTTCAACCTCAAGGTTTTTTTCGCAGTGATTCTTTGTCCCTCTTTTCTAATGGAGTGTTTTCGACTTTGTTCACCTTCATTGTATTCTTTTCTCGAATTTGTTCAACCTCGCAAGGTTCTTTGGTCTCACTCCTTTGTCAAAGAAGCAACTTAGGTTTACCTCTTCTCTTTCTCTTTTGTTTTCCCTCTGGTGCCATTCTAGGTCTCGGACGAGATCCTCTCGTAGTGGTGGAGTGTTGTGACGCCCCGAGACCGATGCTCGAGAAGACCTTCATATATTCCGGGTTTCGCCGTGTGTTTCATTTGTGCCTCCCCTTTTATTTTTTGCATTGCATCATGTCATCATGCCATCATCTCATAAATCTTTTGCAACTCAACTAAATAAATGCCATGGATCTTTGATCCATTTAAATCGAGGGAATTCACATGGTGATTCTCTTTATAACATATCCTCCCAATATTAGGGAGCTAAATAAAAACATTCCATTCGTTTGAATTTACCGTAACACTCGTGCAAATAATTCCTCATGTCTATTCCTCTTCGAGTTTGACCTTCAAACCTTGCCAATATCTCTCATCTCTTTTATCGAGGCTCCTCCAAAAACCTCAACATTTTTGGACACTTCTGAAACCAAGCCCTAGTTCAAACTCATTTGAATTAAATTTAAATGAGTTTGAATTAAACTCTTCTATTTCGCATGAAACTTCTTTTCTTGAACTAAGTATAATTCTTAGACTCAGAAGGAGAAGTTTCAGCATTTTCTAAAACCCCCTAGCTATTTCTTTCCTTCCTTTTTCCTTTTGTCTACTTTTGTGTAAATGGGAAATAGCAATGGTTGGCCTTTTGATCCGAAGCGGCAACTGGCCGGCCCATCTGCAGGTCCAGCCGACCCCACTCCTAATCCCTCTCTAAGGCCCTGGCCTTTTGCCTCTCCACTAGGCCGGCCCAAGGCTAAAGCCCACCCGAACCATTTCTAACCCTAGCCGCCGGTGAGGCCTATGCTCGATCCCCTCTTCGTTCCTCCTCCACCCGCCTCCTCACCCTCTCGCTCGATCCCATTCGCCCGCAGCCTCTCCTTCCCTCGACCCCCACTCTCTCCTCTTGTCTCGCTACTCGCGCCGCCAGGCAGGAATGCGCGCGCCCGATCCTTTTCTCTCCCTCTCCATCGCTTGGCCCGCCGAGCTCCACCAGGAAGACCAACCCCGCGCCGACGACCCTGCAAGCTGCTGCCGCACGCCAAATCCCGCGCCGCTATCGTCTTCACGACCTGCTTCAGTCCCTGCCGCGCCCCTGCATCGAGCAGCCAGAGCCGCTCGTCGCCGGACACCGTCCGCTGCTGCCTGGATCCGCATGTTCGCCACTGTCGGCTACCTCGAGGAGCGCCGCCGCCCCGCAGCATATCCTGCTCTCTCTCTGACCTTGGACAGGGACCCCGACGACCCCATGGACGGCCGGCTCCGCCAAGCATCCCGCTGCTTCATCACGGCCTTGCCTCTCCTCTCGTGCCCGACGCCGCAGGCGCACCAAGGGCGCCTCCCATGGTTGCCGTTGCCCGCTGCTGCGCTTCTCCTTCTCCCAGGTGTCGTCGCCGTCCAAGACTAGCAGGCAACCGCAACGCCTTTTGCCTCCTCATGCGCGCTTTGCTCGTCCCAGACCTCCCCTGCAAGCGCGTGCAACCGTGCCGAGTCCCTGCTCGCCTCCTCTGCTTCGCTTCAGCACGAGGATGAGCCCCTGCCTCTGCCTCCCGCCGAGTTCGGGTGGTCCCTGTTCAAGCCGCCTATGCCCCATGCTTCTCCGTGGCTTCGTGTTGGACTGTCAAGACCGTCAAGACCACAGGCGCCCGAACGACTACAAAGTTTTGCGTCAAGTACCTCTACTGTCATCATCGGAATCCCATGAACGTCAAGTACCCCGACGCCCGATGCCAAGAACCACTACCATCGTCCAAGACCCATGTAACGCATGCGTCAAGTACCTCTTCGGAAGACCCTAACGTCTACGAACCGTGTACGACTACCGTCGACGGAGACCGCGAGTACAACTACTTCCCAATATGGTGCCAACTTCCACCACCGAAGCGCGTGTTGGATCCACCAAGTACCACACCGGAACGCCAAGTATATGGATATGCCAAGTTCCCTCCAAACATGTACGAATACGCCCGGTGATGCGACAAGTACCCCAATAACATACAACTACTCCGGCAAGATCGGACCGACAAGCATCCTGATGTCGTGTGAACCACTACCGTCACCTTGAAGACATTGGAGTCATCTAGTACCTCTCCGAACGAACATGAACCACTACTTCCTCTACTTTGCACCGAACGGGAATCGTCCCGTTTGCACGCTTTGAAGGTATAACCCCGAGACGACGCTCGTGAACGAACGCATGCATGTTGTATGAGATGCACCCTTGTTTTGCATCGAGTCTTAACTATCGGCGCACATTGCCCCTCTTTTGCCTTGCCACCGACATGTGGGAACCCGGTTACCGGGATCACCCCACCATCTTTTGCACGCTCCCGTCACTTCCTTTTGCACTGGTATCCCCGTGGGCTACCGGATAACCGATATGTTGCCGTGGCATTATTTTCGTATTCGTTGTCGTGGCACCCCTTTCATTTCCGCCACGATGACAAATGCTTCATAATATGCTCTTGTTAACATTTTCTTAAAATTGCATAAACTTGAACATGACATCCGCATCATGATAACAACAGTTAATATGTTTAAAAATTGTTGTTGCATTAAATTGCTAATGCACATGAGGATTTATCGGAGTTGTAGTTTGTTGTTCCGGCCTCATTTAAACTTGCCTAGATAGGTAGTTTTTCATATGCTTCACCTCTTGCCATGTTAACAAACATTTAATTTTGTTGAGTACCTAACCGAGATCGAACTAAATAACTTGAATGTGGTGTTTCGTCAATATGCAACGGAGTTGCATATTAAGCTCCACTTAATCTGTAGGATTGTTTGTGCACTTTGCCATGCCATGCCATGTATCGTTAAACCGGACATGCATCATACTTGTTTGCGCATCGTGCCATGCTTATCCGGTGGTTGTTTACTATGTTGTTTGCTTCTTTCCAGTGTTGTTTCTTCGGGTTGGTTCCGATAACGTCGCGTTTGTGAGGACCCGTTCGACTACGTCCGTGTGTCTTCTTCATGAACTCGTTCTTCTTCCTTGCGGGATCTCAGGCAAGATGACCATACCCTCGAAATCACTTCTATCTTTGCTTGCTAGTTGCTCGCTCTTTTGCTATGCCTATGCTGCGATACCTACCACTTGCTTATGATGCCTCCCATATTGTTGAACCAAGCCTCTAACCCACCTTGTCCTAGCAAACCGTTGTTTGGCTATGTTACCGCTTTGCTCAGCCCCTCTTATAGCGTTGTTAGTTGCAGGTGAAGATTGAAGTTTGTTCCTTGTTGGAACATGGCAATGTTGTTCCTTGTTGGGATATCACAATATATCTTATTTAATTAATGCATCTATATACTTGGTAAAGGGTGGAAGGCTCGGCCTTATGCCTGGTGTTTTGTTCCACTCTTGCCATCCTAGTTTCCGTTATATCGGTGTTATGTTCCTAGATTTTGCGTTCCTTACGCGGTTGGGTAATAATGGGAACCCCTTGACAGTTCGCCTTGAATAAAACTCCTCCTGCAAGGCCCAACCTTGGTTTTACCATTCGCCACCTAGCCTTTTTCCCTTGGGAGTCGCGCATCCCGAGGGTCATCTTTATTTTAACCCCCCCGGGCCAGTGCTTGTCTAAGTGTTGGTCCGAACTAGAGTCCTTTGCAGCGCCAACTCGGGGAAACTTGAGGGCTGGTTTTAGTTGTACGGAGTGCTCATCCGGTGTTACCCTAAGAACGAGATATGTGCAGCTCCTATCAGGATGTCGGCGCATCGGGCGGTCTTGCTGGTCTTGTTTTACCTATCGAAATGTCTTGTAACCGGGATTCCGAGCCTGATCGGGTCTTCCCGCTAGAAGGAATATCCTTCATTGACCGTGAGAGCTTGTGATGGGCTAAGTTGGGACACCCCTGCAGGGATTTGAACTTTCAAAAGCTGTGCCCGCGGTTATGGGCAGATGGGACTTTGTTATTGTCCGGTTGTAGAAAACCTGAAGTTGACCTTAATTAAAATGCACCAACCGCGTGTGTTACCGTGATGGTCTCTTCTCGGCGGGGTCCGGGAAGCGAACACGGTGTTGGAGTTATGCTTGACGTAGGTTGTTCTAGGATCACTTCTTGATCATAGTTTCTCGATCGTGCTTTGCCTTCTCTTCTCGCTCTCATTTGCGTATGTTAGCCACCATATATGCTAGTCGCTTGCTGCAGCTCCACCTCATACCTTTTATCTTACCCATAAGCTTAAATAGTCTTGATCGTGAGGGTGTGAGATTGCTGAGTCCCCGTGGCTCACATATACTTCCAAAACCAGTTTGCAGGTGCTGATGTTACCAAGCAGGTGACGCAACCAAGCTCAAGGAGGAGCTCGATGAAGATCTTGTCCTTTGTGTTGTTCCGTTCTAGTTGATCAGTAGTGGAGCCCAGTTGGGGTCGATCGGTGACCTTGTCACATTTGGGGTTCTTCTTTTATTTTGGTTCCGTAGTCGGACCTTGATTGTATTTGGTTGATGTAATGCTTTATTCATGCAATTGTGTGAAGTGGCGATTGTAAGCCAACTATGTATCTCTTTCCCTTATGTATTACATGGGTTGTGTGAAGATTACCTCACTTGCGACATTGCTTTCAATGCGGTTATGCCTCTAAGTCGTGCTTCGACACGTAGGAGATATAGCCGCATCGAGGGCGTTTCAGTTGCCTTGTCATTCGCTTGCGTGTTGCATCTTGTCATTGCATCATCATGTTTTCAAAACTTGCATCTATCCCGGTCTCCCAGTTCCTTCTGTTGTCCGTTCTGAGTCCTGACACATTTGCACGCGCCCGTGGCATGTCCGAAATAGTATTTTATAGGTGGCCGTAAAATGTTCTCGGAATGGGATGAGAGTTGGCGTGTGATCTTATTATAGTGTAGATAGACCTCCTGTCAAGTTTCATCGCATTCGAAGTCCGTTTGATAGCCCAACCGTTAAACTATAGCGGCAGTTTAGCCGGTCTATCGTCGGATGTTTTCGGTCTCCGAAAACAGTCGCCGGGCCTCTCTCTCTTCTCTCCTCTCAGCTCGAGGCCTTCTTTCCACAGCCCACTAGCCCCTCCTAGGCCGCTTGTCTTGTCAACCTCTCTCAGACCCCCTTCGCGTGTGTGTCCGAAACTTCCCCGAACCCGAATCGGGTTGTCGTCACCGTTGGATTTGGATCGTCCCCAAACGTCTACAAAATATCACCGTTTTCTTATTTGGACTTCCTAGTGTTTTTTTCTCGACCGCTCGATTTTAATTAGAGGGACGGATTAGCCCCTAAACTTCCCTCTTTTCCATATATATAGTCCACTCCTAGGCTATTTTGGACAAAGCCTAAAACCTAGGGCACTTGTACCATCCATCCCCTCACCCGTCGCCGCCACTTTTCCCACCATCTACATCGGGATCCTTCCTGATCCAGCCAACCACCAGCTCCCCTCCCGATCCACCTACCAGGCATCGCCACTTTTCCCCTTGCTCTCCATGCCCAACCAACCACGCCGCGCCCCTGATCTAAAAATCCCTCTCGGCCTCCCCACCTCGAGCTCCTACCAGATCACCACGCCGTCTCGCGAGCGCCCAAATCCCCAGCAAGCCGCTGCCCGCCGCAAGCCACAGCACCACCAGAGCTCCTTCCGCTGTTGAGCTCCACCAGCAGCCGAGCCACGTCGTCCTGTTTGTCTGCCTCGGCAGCCAGGCACCTGAGGCATCGCGCTCCTCCCGCTCATCACCTCGCCTCCCCTACCTTCCCTTCCTTCTCATCTCTCTCTCTCGTCCTGGACAGGAGAGCAGCCATGGTCGTCCGTCCATGGAGGTGAGCCGCGCCGCCCTGGTCACCTGCGACCTCGGGTCGCCTCCGCGTTATCCTCACCGCCTGCTGGAGCCAAGGCAGTCGCCTCCTCAGTTCGTCGTGCCGCCACCGAGTTCGCTGGGTCCGCTGCCTCCCGGCACCCCTTCGTCAACCGCGTCAACCCCTGCCTCCCTCGCGCGCCAAGTTCGCCGGCGTCGCTCTCCTGCATCGCCGCTGCCTTCGCTTGTCTCGCCGGCGTGCGTCCCGCCTAGTCCCTGCGCCGTCCCGCATTTGGAGCCGCGTCCCTCTGCTTCGAGCTGCCTCCCGCACCTCGTTCTCCTTCAAGACCGGCCGGCCACAGCGCCGACCCACCAGATCCGGCCTCCCCCTCGCCTTCTCCGCCTCGCAAGCCACCACGCCTTCCCGGAGTTCCTCGCCGCGCCGCTCCTCTGTTCCGTTCGAGCAGAGACGAACCGCTTCAGCCGCCTCGCGTTGACCCGCCAGCGCCAAGGCCCAGCCCGCATCGCCTCGCCTCAGTCCATCTCCACGCGCAGCTCAAACCGGCCCAAGCCACATCCGCAGCCCATCCCCACCGACCGGCCTCGCTGGGCCGCAAGATGAGATCCACCTCCAGCTGTTGTGGGGCCAGCCTGCCAGATTCGGCCCAGCTCTATATTTTTTCTGCCTGATTGTTTTTCCTTTTATCCTGTGAACGCCAATTTGCAGAAAAACCCTTGCACTTCATTCATTTAATAACTCACAAATGATGCATCGGATTAAAATAAGTTATATATGAAATGTGCTTAGATTTCTGTCTAGTTTCATAATATGTCAATTTCATCCATGTTTTAAATGCTTAAAAATGTTGTTTGTTTAAATTTGCTTAAATAACTTGCTAAAATGATTTAATTCATAACAATTTAACCGTAGCTCGGTTTTAAACAAACCTAATATGTAAATGGGGTAGAAAAATGCCTAGTTTAACATGGTGGCTGCACTTTGCATGTTTAACAACTCTAAATATGGTTTAGGGCATAATAGGACCAAACCTTAAAATATGCACATGAGGAGTTTCCGGACTTGTTGTTTTGTTGTTCCGGCCTCATTTAAACTTGCCTAGATAGATGGTTTCATTATGCTTCATCTCTTGCCATGTTTAACAACATTTAATATTGTTGGGTACATAAACGAGAGAGAACTAAATAACTTGAATGTGGTGTTTCGTCAATATGCAACGGAGTTGCATATTGAGCTCCACTTAATTTGAAGGATTGCTTGTGCACTTTGCCATGCCATGCATATTTAAACCGGACATGCATCATACTTGATTGTGCATCATGTCATGATTATGTGGTGGTTGTTTACTATGTTGTTTGCTTCTTTCTGGTGTTGCTTCTTCGGGTTAGTTCCGATTACGTCGCGTTCGTGAGGATCCGTTCGACTACGTCCGGTTGTCTTCTTCATGGACTCGTTCTTCTTCCTTGCGGGATCTCAGGCAAGATGACCATACCCTCGAAATCACTTCTATCTTTGCTTCCTAGTTGCTCGCTCTTATGCCTATGCTGCGATACCTACCACTTGCTTACCATGCCTCCCATATTGTTAAACCAAGCCTCTAACCCACCTTGTCATAGCAAACCGTTGTTTGGCTATGTTACCGCTTTGCTCAGCCCCTCTTATAGCGTTGTTAGTTGCAGGTGAAGATTGGAGTTTGTTCCTTGTTGGAACATGGATATTTTGTTGGGATATCACAATATCTCTTATTTAATTAATGCATCTATATACTTGGTAAAGGGTGGAAGGCTCGGCCTTATGCCTAGTGTTTTGTTCCACTCTTGCCGCCCTAGTTTCCGTCATATCGGTGTTATGTTCCCGGATTTTGCGTTCCTTACATGGTTGGGTTATAATGGGAACCCCTTGATAGTTTGCCTTGAATAAACCTCCTCCAGCAATGCCCAACATTGGTTTTACCATTCGCCACCTAGCCTTTTCTTTCCCTTGGGTTCTGTAGACTTAAGGGTCATCTTTATTTAAACTCCCCAGGCCAGTGCTCGTCTGAGTGTTGGTCCAAACTAGAGCCCTGTGCAGCACCCTCTCGGGGAAACTCGAGGTTTGGTTTTAGTTGTATGGAGCGCTCATCTGAGTGTGCCCAACGAGATATGTGCAGCTCCTATCGGGATTAGTCGGCACATTCGGGCGGTGTTGCTGGACTTGTTTTACCATTGTCGAGGATGTCTTGTAACCGGGATGCCGAGTCTGATCGGATTGTCTTGGGAGAAGGAATATCCTTCGTTGACCGTGAGAGCTTGTGATGGGCTAAGTTGGGACACCCCTGCAGGGATTTGAACTTTCCAAAGCCATGCCCGCAGTTATGGGCAGATGGGAATTTGTTAATCTCCGGTTGTAGAAAACCTAAAGTTGATCTTAATTAAAATACATCAACCGTGTGTGTAGCCGTGATGGTCTATTCTCGGCGGGGTCCGGGAAGTGAACACGGTGTTGGAGTTATGCTTGACGTAGGTTGTTCTAGGATCACTTCTTGATCATAGTTTCTCGACCATTCTTTTGCATTCTCTTCTCGCTCTCTTTTGCCTATATGTTAGCCACCAGATATGCTAGTCGCTTGCTACAGCTCCACCTCCTACCTTTTACCCTACCTATAAGCTTAAATAGTCTTGATCGCGAGGGTGTGAGATTGCCGAGTCCCCGTGACTCACAGATACTTCCAAAACCCAGTTTGCAGGTGCCGTTGATACCGAGCAGGTGAGGCAACCAAGCTCAAGGAGGAGCTCGATGAAGACCTTGTTCGTTATGTTGTTTCGTTTCCAGTTGATCAGTAGTGGAGCCCAGTTGGGACGATCGGGGATCTATGTAGCATTTGGGGTAGTCTTATTGTATTTTGGTTCCGTAGCCAGACCTTGATTTGTATCTGGGTGATGTAATGCTTTTTTCATGTTATTGTGTGAAGTGGCGATTATAAGCCAACTATGTATCTCTTTCCCTTTTATGTATTACATGGGTTGTTGTGAAGATTACCTCACTTGCGACATGGCTTTCAATGCGGTTATGCCTCTAAGTCGTGCTTCGACACATGGGAGATATAGCCGCATCGAGGGCGTTTCCAGTTGGTATCAGATCCTTTCCCGACTTTAGGAGCCCCCTGCTTGATCGAATCACTGGCGTTTTTGAGTCTAGAAAAATGTTTTGAGTCATTTAGGATTATATATATAGGAGAGTTAGGAATTCTTTTTACTCCTAAATCCCTTCGTCGCTCTAGTGAGGCATCCTGACGTAGAGTTTTCACTCTTCTCTTCTCAAATTTCATTATTTTTTTTAGGATCACACGGGTATCTTGGAATCATTCCGATGGTTTTGTGACAAGAACATTGTTCTTGGTGCCTCCTGACATTTAGGGGTTGTGGCAGTGCCCCGGGGAGTTGAGCTCCGAGGTGTTGTCGTCACAATTTTATCGTTGTAGTTCTGGAATACCTGAGTTTCGCCGACATCGGAAATCTCCTTTATGCAGTTGTTGGTGAGATAACCTCGACACCACCCAGTACTGGGCGAGAGTTCGGGAGTATTGCCATAACTCGTATAACGGATGCTTTTCGAAGGTTGAGGTAAATGATTTCCGAAGGTTTCTTGGTTATGTGTTGAAGGATGGATACAGCTGGATGTAGGATTTGTTAGTTTTGGGTGAGATATTATGCTTCCCCTATATCCCCAACACCTGATTGCATAACCAGAAAATTTCGGTTTATAAGTGGGAATTCAAGTAGCTCTTAGGATATCTTTTCGACAGATGCATGATATGAAATTGGGGTTCGACGTCTAGTGGTCCGCCTATCCACGGTTGGTTTTACAGTGGTCTCGTTGTGTCTTAAAGAGTCCTTGGCTATCCGACTCGGGGATGCTTCATATGTCATGTGCACTGCCTTGTACATTATGGTGCTGTACGATCGAGCCCGTGTAGGCCCCACCACGAAAACTTTGGACGAAATCTCGATCATATGTTTGTTCCGGCTTATTCTGCAAGCCAGTCCTTTGTTTTGTTTTGAGTTGTGGTATTCGAGTTACTTCGAAGTCAAATGTTGATTCCATACCTGTTCCTAAGCGGTGTTCTCATACTCCGATGTGAATACCAATCCTTCTTGATCATCGAGTTTGTCATCTCAATGTCTTTTCAACCGGTGTGTTTCTCTTCAAGTGGATCCGATCATTTCAACATCCGCAAGATCAACTCAAGTCTTTTTAACGGTGTTGTTCCATCCGTCCCAAATTGCCTTTGTTTTCCCACCCTCCCACCCTTTTCCTTCGAGGACTCGGATTTCTTTATCAAGTATCTATCTTATGGATATGAAGTCTCTCCATTCTTTTCTGTCATTGTTCTTACCTGGTGTTTCTCTTGAAGATGCTCTACTCGTTCTTCATTCTCCATTCTTTTCTTCTCTGGTGGATTCAATTCAAATTTTCTGTGTTGATCATATTCTTTTCCTTGCTTCAAATGCCTTCTCATGCCGGTGCATCTCTCAACTATCCACTTCTCGCTATTTCAATTGGTCCGGAGTGCTCAAGATATCTCGAAGATTCGTGTTTCCACTCTACATTCGTTCAAACTCTTTCGAGGATGTTATCTCATTCAAGCCGTTTATTTCAATCGGTGCTATCTCCTTTTCAAGTAATCATCCTACGGTGTTTCTTTTGAGTGGGCCCTAACCCACAGGTCTTTTTCCAGGATCTTACCTGACTCTTCTTATTTTCCCGGAGCTACCCTCAAATTCATCTTAAAGTTTGACGTAAGTATGCATTTTCATCGGTCATATGTATTTCTCCAAAATCTTTCATTTCTTTTCATCATTGGCTCAACCTTTCCATTCTTCATTCCGGAGTGCCTCAATAATTCATGGTGGTGTTTCTCGTCGTCATTCTCAGAATTGAAGACCGAAGAAGATATTTCCTCTAGATCTTGCTCCTTTCTCTTCAAGATTCATGGCTCTAGCTTCATGCCATCCTCTCATAATTGTTTTCGATTGTGGGAATTCTTTCACCTATCCGGTGTAATTCAAGAGTCTTCTCAGTTTGTTTATCCGGAATCCATCAATTCAGGTTTATTCATTCTCAGCTTTCAGTTATCATTCTCCAATATTACCGGTGCTTCATTCAAGTATTACTAATCAGCTCGTGATCTCTTCATTCTCTTGTATCTAAATTTCCCCAAGTATCTTTATTCGTTTTCAATATTCTTACCGATGATTCATCTCTTTTCTTCGTTCATTTTCAATTCTTACGGTGGTTCTTCCAAGATTCTTCTTCCTTCGTTTATCATATCAATGTATTCGTTGTTTTCAATCCTACCGGTGGATCGTTGAAGACCGTCTTAAGTTTGCTCCATATCCCTTTTAATCCTTTTCAACGAGAATAAGTAGTATGCTAAATCCGTTGCTTGTCATTAATTTAAATTGGTGAAGGATACACATAATGTAATTCTTATTCTTGGTTCACCCAAATGATTAATTCTTTATTCCGGAGGCTCATCAAATTCTCGGTTTCACTTGATTCATCTTTTCTTTTCCCGGAGTTTCAAGATCTCTCATTCATCTCGTCGCAAATCTTCATTCAATCATTGCAAGGCTTCAACCTTATTCTTTTCATCTTTCTTTGCGTTATCCTTGTGTTTACCGGAGTTCTTCATGGAGGCGCTACATGATGGTTCATCAAGGAGTTAATTTCCTTCTCGGAGTGTTCATCAACATTCCTTTCAGAGGAGCTCAAGCATTCCTCATCTTGCAACCCAGAGTGCTATTCTTTCACGCATATCTTTTGAGGTGGTGTTATGTCTTTCTTGATAATTTCCCTTCGTGCTTCGTGATTCACAAGTTATCAAGTATGAGATATTTTAAATCCATCAACCTCTTCGTTGGAATTATCTTGGGTTATACTTCACCTAAAGCTTTTCCTAAGGATTGTTGCTATTTATGATGCTTTATAAAGGACCCAAGCTCTTCTTTATCCTCCCGGTGAAATACTTTCTCGTCTCCTTGTTCATATCAATCCAATCTATTGTTTTCCGTGAGTGGCAGAATTTCACCTCATAGTTTTGAGATGTTCTCCATAAGCCCACTACAAAGTTATTCTTTTCGTTGTTGGTTTTCCAACAACTCTGCTCTAGCATTTGTTGTAAGCGTTCTCTCTCAAGATCTTGTTTCCCTTCGTTCATTCCATTCCATTCTTACTTTTGTTCTGGAGGCATTGTGATGTTGCTCTCTTCAACCCATCTTCTTGTTTTGTCAGGACCGTGTTATTTTCTTGGTTTATCCATTTAACCGGAGTGTTGTGTCCCTTTGCTCAAGCTCTTTCATTTTATCAAGTCTTTCATCTCTTTTCAACCGGAGTGCTGTCTGAGATCTTTCTTACCCCTTGTTCCATTCATTCAATAATTACGGAGGCAGTGTATTGTGATTTCATCAAGTATCTTCTCATCTTATCTAGTTATTATTCAATTCTTTTTCTTTTCAATCGGAGTGCTGCCCGAAGTTGCTCTTCCTTGTTCCTCTTTTCCTAACGGAGTGTTTTCAAATTCGTTCATCTTCGTTGTATCATTTCTTTCCATGGCTTAACCTTTTCAAGGTTCTTTGGTTTCACTCTTTGGTCAAAGAAGCAACTTAGTTTTACCTCTTCTCTTTCTCTTCCGTTGTCCCTCCGGTGCCATTCTAGATCTCGGGACGAGATCCTCTCGTAGTGGTGGAGTGTTGTAGCGCCCCGAGACCGATGCACCAGGTGTCTTCTAGTTATTCGCCGATGTTGCCTTGTCATTCGCTTGCGTGTTGCATCTTGTCATTCCATCATATGCATTGCATCATCATGTTTTTAAAACTTGCATCTGTCCCGGTCTCCCAGTTCCTTCCGTTGTCCGTTCTGAGTCTAGACACACTTGCACACGCCCGCGACATGTCCGAAATAGTATTTTGTAGGTGGCCGGAAAATGTTCTCGGAATGGGATGAGAGTTGGCGTGTGGTCTTATTATAGTGTAGATAGACCGCCTACCAAGTTTCATCGCATTCAGAGTCCGTTTGATAGCCCAACCATTAAACTATAGCGGCAGTTTAGCTGGTCTATCGTCGGACGTTTTTAGTCTCCGGAAACAGTCGCCGGGCCTCTCTCTCTTCTCTCCTCTCAGCTCGAGGCCTTCTTTCCATAGCCCACTAGCCCCTCCTAGGCCGCTTGCCTTGTCAACCTCTCTCAGACCCCCTTCGCGTGTGTGTCCGAAACTTCCCCGAACCCAAATCGGGCTGTCGTCACTGTTGGATTCGGATCGTCCCCAAACGTCTACAAAACATCACCGTTTTCTTATTTGGACTTCCTAGTGTTTTTTTCTCGACCGCTCGATTTTAATTGGAGGGACAGATTAGCCCCTAAACTTCCCTCTTTTCCATATATATAGTCCACTCCTAGGCTATTTTGGACAAACCCTAAAACCTAGGGCACTTGTCCCATCCATCCCCTCACCCGCCGCCGCCACTTTTCCCACCATCTACATCGGGATCCTTCCTGATCCAGCCAACCACCAGCTCCCCTCCCGATCCACCTACCAGGCATCACCACTTTTCCCCTTGCTCTCCGTGCCCAACCAACCACGCCACGCCCCTGATCTAAAAATCCCTCTTGGCCTCCCCACCTCGAGCTCCTACCAGATCACCACGCCGTCTCGCGAGCGCCCAAATCCCCAACAAGCCGCTGCCCGCCGCAAGCCGCAGCACCACCAGAGCTCCTTCTGCCGTTGAGCTCCACCAGCAGCTGAGCCACGTCGTCCCGTTTGTCTGCATCGGCAGCCAGGCACCCGAGGCATCGCGCTCCTCCCACTCATCACCTCGCCTCCCCTACCTTCCCTTCCTTCTCATGTCTCTCTCTCGTCCTGGACAGGAGAGCAGCCATGGCCGTCCGTCCATGGAGGTGAGCCGCGCCGCCCTGGTCACCTGCGACCTCGGGTCGCCTCCGCGTTGTCCTCACTGTCCGCTGGAGCCGAGGCCGTCGCCTCCTTAGTTCGTCGCACCGCCACCGAGTTCGCCGGGTCCGCTGCCTCCCGACACCCCTTCCTCAACCGCGCCTGCAACCCCTGCCTCCCTCGCGCGCCATGTTCGCCGGCGTCGCTCTCCTGCATCGCCGCTGCCTTCGCTTCTCTCGCCGGCGTGCGTCCCACCTAGTCCCTCCGCCGTCCCGCGTCTGGAGCCGCGTCCCTCTTCTTTGAGCTGCCTCCCGCGCCCCGTTCTCCTTCAAGACCGGCCGGCCTCAGCGCCGACCCACCAGATCTGGCCTCCCCCTCGCCTTCTCCGCCTCGCAAGCCACCACGCCTTCCCAGAGTTCCTCGCCGCGCCGCTCCTCTGTTCCGTTCGAGCAGAGACGAACCGCTTCAACCGCCTCACGTTGACCCGCCAGCGCCAAGGCCCAGCTCGCATCGCCTCGCCTCGGTCCATCTCTACGCGCAGCTCAAACCGGCCCAAGCCACATCCGCAGCCCATCCCCACTGACCGGCCTCGCTGGGCCGCAAGGTGAGATCCACCTCCAGCTGTTGTGGGGCTAGCCTGCCAGATTCGGCCCAGCTCTATATTTTTTCTGCCTGAACGTTTTTCCTTTTATCCTGTGAACGCCAATTTGCAGAAAAACCCTTGCACTTCATTCATTTAATAACTCACAAATGATGCATCAGATTAAAATAAGTTATATATGAAATGTGCTTAGATTTCTGTCTAGTTTCATAATATGTCAATTTCATCCATATTTAAAATGCTTAAAATGTTGTTTGTTTAAATTTGCTTAAATAACTTGCTAAAATGATTTAATTCATAACAATTTAACCGTAGCTCGGTTTTAAACAAACCTTATATGTAAATGGGGTAGAAAAATGCCTAGTTTAACATGGTGGCTTCACTTTGCATGTTTAACAACTCTAAAATATGGTTTAGGACAGAACAGGACCAAACTTTAAAATATGCACATGAGGAGTTTCTGGACTTGTTGTTTTGTTGTTCCGGCCTCATTTAAACTTGCCTAGATAGATAGTTTCATTATGCTTCATCTCTTGCCATGTTTAAAAACATTTAATATTGTTGGGTACATAAACGAGAGAGAACTAAATAACTGAATGTGGTGTTTCATCAATATGCATCCACTTAATTTTTAGGATTGCTTGTGCACTTTCCCATGCCATGCAGATTTAAACCGGACATGCATCATACTTGCATCATGTCATGATTATGTGGTGGTTGTTTACTATGTTGTTTGCTTCTTTCCGGTGTTGCTTCTTCGGGTTAGTTCCGATTATGTCGCGTTCGTGAGGATCCGTTCGACTACGTCCGGTTGTCTTCTTCATGGACTCGTTCTTCTTCCTTGCGGGATCTCAGGCAAGATGACCATACCCTCAAAATCACTTCTATCTTTGCTTGCTAGTTGCTCGCTCTTTTTCTATGCCTATGCTGCGATACCTACCACTTGCTTACCATGCCTCCCATATTGTTAAACCAAGCCTCTAACCCACCTTGTCCTAGCAAACTGTTGTTTGGCTATGTTACCGCTTTGCTCAGCCCCTCTTATAGCGTTGTTAGTTGCAGGTGAAGATTGGAGTTTGTTCCTTGTTGAACATGGATATTTTGTTGGGATATCACAATATTTCTTATTTAATTAATGTATCTATATACTTGGTAAAGGGTGGAAGGCTCGGCCTTATGCCTAGTGTTTTGTTCCACTCTTGCCGCCCTAGTTTCCGTCATATCGGTGTTATGTTCCCGGATTTTGCGTTCCTTACACGGTTGGGTTATAATGGGAACCCCTTGATAGTTTGCCTTGAATAAAACTCCTCCAGCAATGCCCAACATTGGTTTTACCATTCGCCACCTAGCCTTTTCTTTCCCTTGGGTTCTGTAGACTCAAGGGTCATCTTTATTTAAACCCCCCCGGGCCAGTGCTCCTCTGAGTGTTGGTCCAAACTAGAGCCCTATGCAGCGCCCTCTCGGGGAAACTCGAGGTTTGGTTTTAGTTGTATGGAGCGCTCATCTGAGTGTGCCCAACGAGATATGTGCAGCTCCTATCGGTATTTGTCGGCACATTCGGGCGGTGTTGCTGGACTTGTTTTACCATTGTTGAGGATGTCTTGTAACCGGGATGCCGAGTCTGATTGGATTGTCTTGGGAGAAGGAATATCCTTCGTTGACCGTGAGAGCTTGTGATGGGCTAAGTTGGGACACCCCTGCAGGGATTTGAACTTTCGAAAGCCGTGGGCAGATGGGAATTTGTTAATGTCCGGTTGTAGAAAACCTAAAGTTGATCTTAATTAAAATACATCAACCGTGTGTGTAGCTGTGATGGTCTCTTCTCGGCGGGGTCCGAGAAGTGAACACGGTGTTGGAGTTATGCTTGACGTAGGTTGTTCTAGGATCACTTCTTGATCATAGTTTCTCGACCGTGCTTTTGCCTTCTCTTCTCGCTCTCTTTTGCGTATATGTTAGCCACCAGATATGCTAGTCGCTTGCTGCAGCTCCACCTCCTACCTTTTACCCTACCTATAAGCTTAAATAGTCTTGATCGCGAGGGTGTGAGATTGCTGAGTCCCCGTGACTCACAGATACTTCCAGAACCCAGTTTGCAGGTGCCGTTGATACCGAGCAGGTGACGCAACCAAGCTCAAGGAGGAGCTCGATGAAGACCTTGTTCGTTATGTTGTTCCGTTTCCAGTTGATCAATAGTGGAGCCCAGTTGGGACGATCGGGGATCTGTGTAGCATTTGGGGTAGTCTTCTTTTATTTTGGTTCCATAGCCGGACCTTGATTGTATCTGGGTGATGTAATACTTTATTCATGTAATTTTGTAAAGTGGCGATTGTAAGCCAACTATGTATCTCTTTCCCTTTTATGTATTACATGGGTTGTTGTGAAGATTACCTCACTTGCGACATGGCTTTCAATGCGGTTATGCTCTAAGTCGTGCTTCGACACGTGGGAGATATAGCCGCATCGAGGGCGTTTCAGAAGTCCATGCATGCAACACCACAAGCTACAGAGTAGTAGTAGAGCACTTTACGTACAGAGCCATATTGCATAGTTCCCAATGCCCCGCCAGGCTTTTCCGGCTCCTCGGGCTTAATTGGGAGGCGCTAGTTTAAATATGCTACTAGTTGATGAGGAAGCTGCAAGCGAGGTGCGGCTAGGGCGAGCACGCGAGCCACGAGATGCTGGGAAGGAAAACCTGTTCACGTGGCTAGGCTATCCAGTGCACCCAGATTGTGATGCCGCACGTCCGTTTGACTTTAAAACTCAAACTACCCGTGTAAAATATTGGCTCACAGCGAAGTTACTATTAAAAAAAGACCGCCGCGCGTTCGGCCGGGATCGAACCAACAAAACGAGGTATACACTCCCGTAACCAATAGTAGTACTCGTTGGAGTACAACGCAACATAGAATCGCCTTTTGTCGCTAGTAGTACATTGTTCCTTAGGCTGGCCATAGCGGGGTAACATAAGTGGTAACATGCACTTGGGACTACCAAACATGCTTATGTGGCACATAATTAAAGAAGAGAGAGAGTGTTAGAGTAACATAGGTAGATACCGTATCATGTTAAATGCTATGCTACTTTGTGTCATGCATGCCAATAAATATGATCATCTATGATACTAGTTTATGATACTATGCACTATGGAGGTAGTATCATACCCTAGTATCATATGCATGTTACTAGCATATGATACTCCCCACTATGAGTAGCCTTACAAGAAACCCCTAATAATGCAAGAAGCCACTAATAATGCCAAGAAACTACTACCACTTGCATACGTGGCAGACTTAAGATAAGACTATCTTATCAACCATTGTACATGCTCTTACCAACCAGCCCTACCAAGAAACGACTACTCTACAAAGTGCCGTTATAGGCACATTTCAACCCATGGCCTTGTTTGGATACATTTATTGTCAATCTAACCCTGCCATCCAAACACCACTTTGGTTAGAGTTAGTTCAGGGTTTGAATCTAACCTCTGACTTATCCAAACAGGGCCCATGTCGCCCATTAAGTCAACGCCTTCTATTCGACCGGGCGTTATGACTTGTGGGACCTACATGTCAGTCTGCACAAACATCCCCGAGTGACCTCCTACCTCCGGCCCATCCACCTAGTCATCCTCGGCCACGGGACGCAGCTACCGCCGTCGACAGAAGGCGAGGTCAAAACCATCGGCGGTGCAGAGCCCATCTTGCGGCAGCCCGGATGTTAGCTCCGTCCGGCACTCTCGACCGCTAGCTAGCCAAGATAGCTCCGTCCAGCTGCTTGTCTGCAAGGTTTGCTAGCTATATTGGCATGGCGGCGCGGCGGCTTGCTCGCACGCGCCGCGCTAGGCCAGCCATCTGGCTCGAGCGAAGGCCATCACGGCGGCTTGCTAGCTCGTGAGTCACGCTCGGTCCAGCCTCCCAACCCGTGCGGAGGCCAGCGTGGCGTCCGGCCCGTCCGGCGGAGCGGCGGCCAACTCGCTAATCACCGGCGCCACCGATGAACACGCATCAGTACTGTTTGAAGTAATGTTCAGGAAAAATAATGATTTGAGGGGGAATAACAGGATAGAAGGTCAGATGTGGGTCCCTCATGTCAACGGTCAAACAAAATGTGTTGGTTTAAGCTGCCTCGTCGGTAGGGACGTGTGGGCCAACCCTGTCATAAATGGGTTTAAACTAACGTAATCAGTAGGTAGTAGTTTTTGGCGTGGATTAAGAAATTTTGGGTACGTTTTTGCTATTTTTTGTACAATAGATGCTTCCTAGGGCTAGTTGAAAGTGGTAGTTTTTTGTTAAATACTCTACATATTGTAAGTAGGAGTGGAAGTTAAGCTTTGGAACCCAATAAGCAAGGCTAGTTACATAGTGCATATGTGTACATGATTGAAAGTAAATATCAACCAGGAGTGACTAATATCTTAATGGAAAACTCGAAACTATGGAATACTAGGGAAAACATTGCATGGTTGGAAATACTAGCAATGTTCATGTGCGTTGCAACGAATCATAATTAGAATAATACTTATTCACAAACTTGATACAAAACACTCTAATTTTGATATACATACATCACTAGAGATATATTATGTTTCAATTAGACTATATTCCTTGGGCTGTTTTGGTGAGGTCAGGGAGGGATGTGGTTGGTTTTAAGATACTAATTATGGGTTTTTTCTGCAAATTGGTAGACAAGTGGGATGTTTGTGAGAAAAGGCAACAACTTACCTCACAGTCGTTAGATGTAGATCTAATGGTCACAAATGACGGATGGCAGACACACCATCATCACCAACTTAGTCTTCCGTAGGAGTACTACCAAGATCCGTGCATTGCACGGAACATCAAGATGCATTTTTTATAAAAACACTCGTTGTGATTGACCCATGCGGGAGTAATACCATGTGTAAAAACTAATGATATCTCGAGAAATAGGAGATAATGTGAAGAGGAGTTGGGTGTGGTGGTGATTGGTGGTCGGACTGAGCGGAGGCATGGGGATTGATGACGCCGACAGCGGCCACCAGGCCAGTTTGTTCCAGAGGCTTCCTTTCTTAATTGCTCAACAATGAGGTTGTTGGAGATAAGGATGAACGAGGGAAGGCCTTGTCTGCAAATGTGGAGAGGGGTGCGAGTATCTTTTAGTTTAATTTCCATCAATCAGATATAGATCGGACGGTCTATATTGCAAGATGGCACGCGTACCATCATCACCAACTCGGTTTTTCATAAGAGAAGAAATATAAGTATGGAGATACAAACGTATTATCGATACTTGTTTCCGTAAACTAGCATCTACATTCTATTCAACGCCTCAGCATGTGAGGCCTTAGCACAATGACTTCTCGACTGTGTAAAACAAAGGTTTTCCCGTCGCCGATAAGGAGGAGGTGACGGCGGCGCGCTTTTTGGCTTGCTCTAGTCCTAGTAGTCATACTAAGTGGTCTAAGCACGTGTAGATTTATCCTTTTTCACTTCTCGTGTTTGCCATACTGCCACGACTGGTGATGAATAGATGGTAAGTTATTCACGGGGAAACCCTTGTTGAGCGTGTTTGCGAGAGAGAGAGAGAGAGAGAGATAGAGAGAGAGACAGTGTGCGTGTTTGATATGTCTAGAGACTGAGGCAATGATAACAGATTCTTTGTGTCTATGTGTGTGGAGGATAGAGAGAGACATGTACATGGGGCTTTGTGTTGTGTAACATGGAGACACATATACATAATTAGAGAGTGAGTGTGCGAGATACACATGCGGACATGGGGAGAGATGAGGATCCAGATTAATGGGTGTTTGTGCATGTCTATGTGTTTGTGTGCGCGTTTGTGTGTGAAAGGGAGTGTGTGTATGTGGAGTAGAGAGACCACTAATGATGTAAACCTAGTATAAGGGAAGGGGGAATGGTGTGACATGTGTAGTAGCGGGATAGCATGGGTGCGGGCGGGGGGAGCAGACTATTTGGAAGAGATATCGATTGTGTGTGGGAGAGGGGTGTGAGAGCGAGAGAGAGAGAGAGAGAGAGAGAGAGAGAGACTAGCGACAGAGAGATAGAGAGAGAGGAAGGGAGTGGGCGACAGAGGGGGCGTTTGTGTCCATAAATGGCGTATAGATAGGGAGACAATGTTGATGTTGTTTGAAATTGGCATATGTACGGAGACGCAAGGGAAGCGAGTCATCGTGTGTGTGGTAGGGACTTCATGAGATATCTAGAATAGATGGTGTAGAGAACAATGTGTGAGATCGAGAACAATGATACATTAGGGAGCTATGGAAAGAGTCACGATACATATGTATACAGGGAGGAGCTGGGGCGGGTCCGCATGTGGGAGAGATAGAAAGAGGAGATTGGTGCACAAGGAGACAAAGTGTGCTTATTTTGCAGTGGGGGTGGTGTGTGAGGTGAGTGTGCGAGAACCACATAACTAGGGAGATAGACATTTGGGGACGACATTTTGTGTGTATGGGAAAGATACACTCTACATAGTGTGTGTGCTTGGGAAAGAGAGATGCCGGGAGACCTAGCTAGAGAGTGGGGGAAGAGATGTGTGCATGCCCAAGAGATAAAGTGATAGAGACTATATTGGGGTCCGGACTTTAGAAGAGAGAGGGGTGTTAATGTGCTCATGTGTTGGTGTTTGGGGGAGAGAATGACTTCTCTCTTTGTATGTGTGTGT
>NC_041386.1:78535892-78552237 GCF_002162155.2 Triticum dicoccoides | reverse complement strand
TGCTTTGGATAAAGAGTGAGTTGTCTATATTTGAGGGACTTTAGCGTAATTGAGATATACATGGTCAATAGTGTGTGCACTCAAGGTTGATCAATTTGTTTCACAATTTGGACTATGAGATAACGATACTTTTGAACATGCGTGATATACTTTGATGTACCAGAATTACAAACCTAAGATTGGAATTTTGGAATTCAACTCCATCATTAGCTTTTGTAATTCATTTAAACGGAGGTACATTTTTAAGCCAGGATTTCATGATTTAAAATTCATATATCAAACCTAGAGATATACACATACATGCATGTTCAAACTTTATAATCATCCACTTTATTCATACACATACACATTTTTGCTTTTGTCATCATATTTAGGATAAGCACATTTGGAATTTCATTTGAATTGGACCATATGATGGTATTTGCTTGTAGTAGCTCAATGATCCATATTTGAATTGAATGTACAATCTAAGTTTCGAGTTGGAGACATTAATTTTCAAAACTTGCACTTTTTGCGTGCAAAACAAACAAATTCTCGGCCATGATATCATAGTCGGTCGTACAAGAGCAGAATATAATTTCAGGCGCCAAAAGCTTTCAAACTTCCCACTCATATCGAGATATCTCCCTTTCGAAAGTTTAGCCCTGTGATATTCCTGTTTTACCCCTGCCACATGAACGGAAAATGGCTGCTTTGGTGACCCCATTGTTTTCCCCTATTTGCCCCCAACATTCTTCCCCAGAGCCCCTCCCCGACCCCCCAACCACGGCAAGCCACCGAATCTAGTCCTCTACCGCAGCGGTGGACCTCACACCCCGACGGATCTACCTTCCGCACCTTGGAACCCCCAACTGCCAACTCACCACTTCACCGGAGCCGCTTCAACGACTGGCTTGTACACCGCTCCAGATCTCCTTGACCACCATTATGGTCCACCACACCGGATCTGCTTAACCGGCGCCCTCGTCCACCACAGTGTAGGCTCTTCATTGACTCCCTCGTCCGTCCCTTCGCCGGCCCTTCATACAAGCCCTCGTCCGCCGCAACAGATCCGCCTCACTAAAAGCACTATACAACGCGCCCGCCGAAGCCTTCGTCCACTGCACCGGACCTACTCCACGGACGCCATATTCAACCCCACCGACCCTGCTTTACGGACGCTGCAGCCTCATCAGGTTATTTCGATCTGTACTCCTTCGGGTTTTCTCTTTATCTTACAAATGTTCACTTACCATAGATGAGCTTTCTTGTATGTCGACAGGCGTCGCAACCGTAGCACCGAAGCCGCTTCAGCGACGGCGACAACCGGCCCAAACTCAACCGCAACATGAGCACCATCGGCGATCCTTAGCTATCAAGTATGCCAACGATACCCATACGCCGTTGAGAATCAGGTACTATTATCCAACGGCCGGCGCCTACGTTCACTTTCTTAGCATAAGCACCGCACCTTTGAATTTCTTCAGGGCATCATTCAGTTTTTCATGAGACGTGTTATTCTGCTTGCACCTGTAGGGCCATACTTCTGGCAGTGAACATGTTACATGTGCTAAATTACAAACCAGTGCACATATAGTTAATGTGCTTTAGTTTTGTCCTAAGTATTACTGTACTTCCTAGATATCACTGCCTACTATTTTACTTCTTGCATGCTATATTTATGATAATGGTGTTGCTCTGATGCCACCTGTTGCTTCCATCAGACTGCTTCATGTTCTCTATGCTTAATTACACATCAGCAAACTAGCATGTGGTTCCGCTGGTTTTTGTTCGTTTTACCCTACATTTTCTGATGCTAGCTATTACATCACTGCTACGAGCCTCTGTTCATTACTTTTTTGTGTGTTCTTGATCTTCCCAAGTTGCATGACTAATTTGATGCTTCTATTAATTATGGAGCTGCCAACCCCATCAAGCAAAATATTTGTTCTTTTGGGGCTGGACCTCGAACAAGCATAAAAATAGAGGGAAGCAGATATATTGTCGTGTATCCACACACACCCTTCTTTCATTAGTTTAGATGAACCATTGATGATCAATTCGAACCAGTGCATGCGATTAAAATTAATTTTACCTAAAGAGAGATTGTAGAATAAACTACAACAAGTAGATTTGCAACCACGGATGCTGACGATATCTTCAAAGAACATTGCAACAGCAACGAGGCTTCACAACAACATATGGTAAGCAATTGTGTTTTAGTACATGTGAAATGTAATGTGTGTGGGCTGCTTTCTTGGCTTGTGCCCTCAACCTGTAATCCTACAGAATAACAAATAGTTCAGTAGTCTGCTTTGTTGTATTGCTTGATTCGAATGCTTGTTTGTTACTTGTTACGCTATACCTGAGTTGGCCAATATGTCAGCAGTGTCTGCTGTAAGAAATGCATGCCCAATTCATTTTAGTCCTTAACTTTTCCTCTGAAGTTCATCACAAGACTGTCTTCGTAGTTTATATGAGGCCACACTGTTAAGTGCTTTCTCAGATTATTTCAACTGCTTAGATGCCTTGGCAACTTAAATATAGCGGTGGTACACTCCCTTTCAACTAGGGATGTCAACTGGGTCCCGTTTAATCCCGATTAAAGTCCACTAGTGGTATGATAGTTCAAAAGAGTTTTTGTTTTTTGAGGAAAATGAACCAGGGAGCTAGCAAAAACTAACTAGATGGGACTGGCGGATGTCATTTATTTGCCACTTACATCCCTAGTTTCATCTTACCATTTTAATTTCTTTTTGGCTGATGCTGCTTTGAACCATTTACATATAGCTTGCCATGCTCGGCAATAATTCGTATGTCGTTTACCATGTAAGCTTACTGCCTGGATCATGCGATAACTATCTCTTACTTATGTCCAGCAGAAACCTTTCAGGATGCCGTTCACACTAGGACACAATGTACAACCCCAGAATCTATTTGTGGAAGCAGTGCGCCATCCATGTTACCAAATGGTAGCAGTTTAGAGGCAACACCGTCGGAGAGCAGTCTGAGCACATATATTATAGTTCTTGAGGCTCTACTAGAGGCAGAAAGAGATGGTGTGGCTGCCATGAATGAGGTAATCTCGATCTTGAAGCTAGAAATTATGCAATTAGCTGCACACATTATGCAAGCAACCCAAGAACTGGAGGAAGTAAGAATGTTGCATTTGAAGACGGAGGAGGTCCTGTTGCTTCTGCTGTCTGAAGCCCAGGGTAATCCCAGTTCTTCTTTAGATAGCAGTTGAAATTGTCATTAGATTATTGTACTTGCATGTTGTGTCATGTCTCTGAATGGATTATGTTGTAAGACCCCATATGTTGTCCATGTGTTGTAATGATCCGAATTTTTTAGGCGAGGTAATCCTCAGTACTGTATGATTGACATAAGGTGAACTGTTTTTCGTGTGAGCATATTGTATTGGATGAAATAATTGTTTGACTCAAAGTGTATCCAACCTACTGAATTCGAAGATCACGGCATTTCTGAATCATAATCATATATAAAGGTGGAATAAATCTTTGTTGTGGTTTTGAAGAAATAAATAAGAAAACGTAGAATTATCTGTGGATATTCGTAATCAAATAAAAATTGGATTTGGATTTAGTTGCCAGGGCCCAGGGAAAACGTGAATGCTAATTCTCCCAAGTTTTGAATGAAGCGGCTAAACACCCACCATCATTTGTGGGCTACCCGAAGCAAGTGTTTGCGAGATGTATATTACTGTCTACCCCTGACACTTGACATCCTTATCGACCAGATTTACAGTGCCGTCGATAGTGGTAGACTAGTAACTTCAATCAGACGTGACACGACGGCCTCTGAGCCCATTCAGACACGGTGGGCGCCAAACGTGGGCGGCAAAACACATTTGATTCAAGCTCGTCCAAAAGACATGTGTATCTCTGTCCATTTCCCCATTCATCCATGGTGGGCGGCAAAACAAACTCTCCTCGTCCGAAATCGATGTAGGCTAGTATTTTAAATAGGGGCAGATGTGTAACTTCCCTCAGACGTGACACAACCTCCCTACCTGTCAGCCCCGTTCATACACCGTGGGCGCCAACCGTGGGTGGCAAAACACCCTCTCCTCGCCCGAAATCGTTACCAGCAAATATTTGGGAGATGCGAGATTACCGTCCTATCCCCAACCAACGTGATGTCCGAAATTTTAAACGAGGCATAAGTTCGTAACTTTCCCACATTTCAGACAAGCGCGTCCCAAAGTTTGAGATCCCCCTCCCCCTCCATTTCCCCATTCATACACCGTAGGCACCACGACAACCTCCCCACTGCGGCCAGCCTCCTTCGTCCGCCACCCCATCCTCCACCTTGCTGAAGCCGCTACCCCTACCCTGTCGTCCACTCCAAGAGATGGACGTCTCTCATCCACGGCGCCAGACCAGGATCCTTTCATCGCGTCGTCTCGCTTCATCGGCACTGTCGTCCACTTTGCCGTTGCCGCTCCTACAACCGCCTCGTCCTCATCAACAGGATTTATCCCCCAACCCGGCCATCTGCCATCTAAAGTCTTCTAACCTGCCGCCGACAGCCATCGCACCCGCAGCACCCTCAACGTATTAGCAGGGGCCTACACGGCGTCGCAAGAGAGGAGGTACTCTTCCATCTGTGCTTAAGTTATTGATCTCACCCGGAAAATAGATCTTAAATTGTTTACTCTACTTTTCTTGTCCGTACCAAATCGTAGTGTCTAGTTGAATGCAAACATTGGTTGCGAAGTAGCTTTGTCCGGTTTGCACCTTCAGACCCGCCATGTCACGGTCACTATACTCGTAAAGCTTATGGTTTCCCCCCTTTATATTCACTACCATCATCATAGGTGCTTCCCTGCTTCGTGTCGTGCTGGCACTACTCCTCAAGACCTCAACACATCAAGCAAAACAACATGCCACTCATAATTCCAAAGCTTACGTGTTGAAATAAGAATCTGATATAATGCTCATATTACTAAAACAGAGAAAGTTTAATTGGGCACCTAATGTTCCTATATTCGTTTCGAAAAGCATGTGCGCCACCCACTGGTCCAGCTAGTTCCACTTTCCTGATTTTACTCTTGATGCTTAGGGTTTCCCCTTTTATCTACTCTACTATGATCTGCGTAGGTGCTTTCTGTCATACTAGCATTACTCCACCCTTCAAGCTAAACAACACAACACTCAAAATTCCAATGCTTAGTTGTTCAAATATGATTGTGATATGACACTGATATTAGTTAACAGACACATTTAATTGGTTAGCTAAAGGTCCCACTTGAGTTTCCAAATGCATGTTGCGACATATAGAGAGACATCAGAATTGCATTTCTTTGTCACTTGTTGACTGTACTTTCTTGTTCATACCAAATCTTAGTTGTTATTTCAAAGCAAATATCGGTTGCTAACTACCCTTTGCGCGGTTTGCAGCTTCAGATCTGCCATCCCACTACCACGGTCAACACTATACTCATCATGCTTACGGTTTCCCCATTTTATGATGACCACGATCAGCCTACATGGTTCGTGTCGTAATAGCACTGCTCCACCCATCGAGCTAAACAAGCTTAGTTGTACAAATTCAAATATGATATTATGCTAATATTAGTAAAACTGAGAGATGTTTAATTGGTCAGCTAAATGTTCCTACTTTAGTTTCGAAATGCATGTGAGCCACATATGGAGAGACTGGAAGGAATAGTATTTCTCTGTGCGCTCTGGTTCATCATGGGTGGCCAACCGACATTGTATAGAAAGACTTGTAATATCTTCAATCTGCTTGCTCTTCTGCTCTTCTTTAAGATGATCCTCTTCTCTTGTGGTCGACTGGTTAGGTCGAGTTATTCTCCCTTAGTATATTTTGAATCTGTCAGGTCAGGTCGACTTGTTCTTCTTTACTATATGTTGAAGCTGTCATCTGTGAAGTATCATCACTTCTGGAGCTATCATATTTTGAGTAGTAGGCCACATTATATTAATGCACACACCAAATTATAGTATGCATGGCACCTCTTAGAAGAATTGCAGAGATAGCACAAAGGGGTTACAGGGAGGAAGTATTTGTAACACCCCGGATATGATTTACCTAATATGTAATCCAACTCTTGCCGTTTCCGGCGTTAAGTTATTTTATTTTCTCGGGTTCGGGTTTTTGTCTCCGTGTGTTGTTGTTGTTGTTGTTGTTGTCATTCATCTCATATCATGTCATCATGTGCATTGCATTTGCATAAGTGTTCGTCTCATGCATCCGAGCATTTTCCCCGTTGTCCGTTTTGCATTCCGGCGCTCCGTTCTCCTCCGGTGGTCATTTCTACCTTCCTTTCATGTGTGGGGGTTAAACATTTCCGGATTGGACCAAGACTTGCCAAGTGGCCTTGGTTTACCACCGGTAGACCGCCTGCCAAGTTTCGTACCATTTGGACTTCGTTTGATGCTCCAACGGTTAACCGAGGGACCGAAAAGGCCTCGTGTGTGTTGCAGCCCAACACCCCTCCAATTTGGCCCAAAACCCACCAAAACCCTCTCCATCATCTAGAGCGTTCGATCACGATCGCGTGGCCGAAAACCGCACCTCATTTGGACACTCCTAGCTCCCTCTATGCCTATAAATAGCCCCCCCTCCGAAATCCATGGGCCCTTCTTCCCCAAACCCTAAAAAAATCATCTCCGCCGCCACCGGACACGTCCGGACGGCGCCGGACGCGTCCGCCACCGCCTCCGCGCCAACCCGCTCGCGCCACGTGTCGCGCCGCCACACCCTCCGCTGCCGGCCCGCCAGGCCCGCGCGGGGCCCTCCCCGGCCCGCGCGCCGCCGCTGCCTCCCTGCAACCGCGCCCCGCGCCGCTCACCTCTCCCCCCGCGCCGGCGACGAGCCCGGCCCCCACCGCGCCGACCACGCCTCCAGCGCCGCCCCGTCGCCTTGATCTCCGGCGCCACCACCGACCGTCACGCCGCCGCCGCTCGCGGTCACCTCGCCGCCCCGACGCCACCACGCCCCGCGCCGCCACGTCTCGCCGTCCCCGAACCCCGGCGAGCTTCCCCGGCCACCAGCGTCCTCTCCGGCGACGTTGATCCTCAATCCGTGCGCCAGCTACAGTAACTCCGGCGAGATCCCGATCTGGATCTGAGATCCGAAATCTCGGGGTTGACTTTTTCATCCCTAACCCTAATTATTTTTCTATGTTCATCATGCCGTAACTTTGCATCCGTAGATCCGTTTTGGGCATATAGCATATCAAAATGTTCGTCTCAGAGAGCACATCATTGCATCATTTTCATTTGAGTTCATCTTGATGCCCGAAATGCTGTTGGAAGAGTGCTATTTGAGATAATTGTCAGATCTGCTGCTCCAAATAGCTATTTGTCATTTTTGCCATGATTATTGTGTGCATGCTATGCCCATGAGCTCTATATGTGTTTTGTCATATGCTTTGTCATCTATCCAGAGGTGCAATCCATGTATTTTTGTGATGTGTGTGGTGACTAGCACAAGCTTGCAAAGTGGTGCATTCGTTAATGCTGATTTCAGGGACTTAGCAATTCCACCAAGTCCTTGAGCTGTTCTTATCAATATGCCATATGTTCATGTTGTTTCCTAGTGATCCGTGCCTCTTTTGAGGATGATCAGTAAGGATGATTTGTTAATCTTGTAGTGCTCTATCCATCCATGTCTTTGTTTGCAATTATGGAGCATCCTAGATTGAGTCAATCGAGCTCTACTTTTGCTATTTTGTGAATCTGGGCAGATTGTCTACTTGTCAGCGATTTTGCCGAGGATGGTGTAGTTGATCCGTGCATGCTATGTTATTGTTCTTGCCATGTCTAGCTTGTATAATGTGTATTCTTGATGGGTGTATGCTTAGATTGTCATGCCTTGCTCTGTAGTGAGTGCATCGAGCTCGTGAACATGCCTACTTGATATCTGATTTGCATGCTCCAGTTTTTCTCTAAGTCTGTGATCTATTTATGTTTTTGCCATGTTCACATGCTTGCAATTGTATTTTCTGATCCCTTTTGGCTCAAGGTAACTAAGGGACTTTTGTTTAGCTCTTTGAGTAGCTCCATGCCATGCTTTACTTTGCAATGTTCAGGCCCTGTAGCATATAGATTTCTTGCTCCAAAGTGTGCTACCTGATCTGAAATTCCAGACAAGTGTTAATTTCACTAAGTCTGAGATCTGTTTACCAATTGCACTTTTGTCATGCTTGTTTGAACCTGTTAATGGATGAATTGGCCGTAGCTCAGTGTTCATCTTTTGTTAAGCTTCATGAATGGATCCCTGCCATGTATTTTGTTGCCATATTTGGGTGTTGTAGCATGTCTAACTTGTTCCATTTAGATGGCTACTTGATGTATATCGCAGATCGGTGCCATATTTGAATTGCTTGCCATTTCCAAACCGTGTCTCCGATTCCGGCGCTCTTTATATCGTTTTCAAGCGAAATCATCTCACCTTTCCAGTGGCACACTTGGATTTCCAAGTTGAGGCCGGGTTCATTCATCTCTTGTCAAATCTTGCATATGCATCACATATCGCATCCCGCATAGCATACCATGTTGCATCATGTTTATTTGAGCTTTGCATGTGGTTGATTGTGTTCTTGTTTCTTGTTTGTCTTGCTTTGGTAGAGCTGGGAGACGAGTTCGCTAACGAGGAGCCCGTTGAGTTTGCTTTCGAGGATCCAGTCAACTCTGACAACTTTGCAGGCAAGATGATCATACCCTCGAAATCACTTCTATCTTTGCTTTGCTAGATGCTCGCTCTTTTGCTATGCCTATGCTACGATGACTACCACTTGCTTATCATGCCTCCCAAATTACCATGTCAAACCTCTAACCCACCATGTCCTAGCAAACCATTGATTGGCTATGTTCCCGCTTTGCTCAGCCCCTCTTATAGCGTTGCTAGTTGCAGGTGAAGGTTGGAGACCGTTCCTTTTTGGAACATTATTTACTTGTTGGGATATCATTATATTATCTTGTTATCTTAATGCATCTATATACTTGGTAAAGGGTGGAAGGCTCGGCCTCTCGCCTAGTGTTTTGTTCCACTCTTGTTGCCCTAGTTTCCATCATATCGGTGTTATGTTCCCGAATTTTGCGTTCCTTACGCGGTTGGGTGATAATGGGAACCCCTTGACAGTTTGCCTTGAATAAAGATTTTCCAGCAATGCCCAACCTTGGTTTTACCATTGCCACCTAGCCTCTTTTTCCCTTGGGTTTCCGGAGCCCAAGGGTCATCTTATTTAAACCCCCCCCCCGGGCCAGTGCTCCTCTGAGTGTTGGTCCAACCTAGAGCCCCTTGCAGCGCCACCTCGGGGTAACTCGAGGGCTGGTTTTAGTTGTACGGATTGCTTATCCGAGTGTGCCCTGAGAACGAGATATGTGCAGCTCCTATCGGGATTTGTCGGCACATTCGAGCGGTGTTGCTGGATTTGTTTTAACTTGTCGAAATGTCTTGTAACTGGGATTCCGAGTCTGATCGGGTCTTCCCGCTAGAAGGAATATCCTTCGTTGACCATGAGAGCTTGTCATGGGCTAAGTTGGGACCCCCTGCAGGGATTTGAACTTTTGAAAGCCGTGCCCGCGGTTATGGGCAGATGGGAATTTGTTCATGTCCGGTTGTAGATAACTTGAACCTTAACTTAATTAAAATGAATCAACTATGTGAGTTACCGTGATGGTCTCTTCTCGGCGGAGTCCGGGAAGTGAACACGGTGTTGGAGTAATGCTTGCTGCAGGTTGTTCTCTAGTTATTCGATCGTGCATTGCCTTATCTTCTCACTCTCATTTGCGAATAGGTTAGCCACCATATCTTGCTAGTCGCTTGCTGCAGCTCCACATATTTTACCTTGCCTTACCTATAAGCTTAAATAGTCTTGATCGTGAGGGTGCGAGATTGCTGAGCCCCTGTGGCTCACAGATTACTTCGAAACCAGATGCAGGGCCAGACGAGTCCGTTCCAGATGACGCGCATGAGCTCAAGTGGGAGTTCGACGAGGACTCATGCCGTTACTATGTGTCTTTCCCTGATGATCAGTAGTGGTGCCCAGTTGGGGCGATCAGGACCATGTCGCATGTTGGGTTGATCTTTTATTTTGGCACTGTAGTCGGGCGATGAGTGATTGAATGATGTAATGCTATTTATGTACTTTGATTGACGTGGCGAGTGTAAGCCAACTATGTACCTTTCCCTTTTATTATCTATATTACATGGGATGTTGTGAAGATTGCCTTACTTGCGACATTGCTTTCAATGCGGTTATGCCTCTAAGTCATGCTTCGACACGTAGGAGATATAGCCGCATCGAGGGCGTTACAAGTTGGTAATTAGAGCCTTCCTCGACCTTAGGAGCCCCCACTGATTGATCGTTTTTAGCAGCCATTGTTGAGTCTAGAAAAAAATGTTTTGAGTCATTTAGGAATTATATATCAGAGAGTTTAGGAATTCTTTTTACTCCCCAGTCCCTTCATCGCTCTGGTAAGGCATCCTGACATAGAGTTTTGACTCTTCTCTTCTCAAATTTTACTAAAAAAAATTTAGGTTCACGCGGGTATCTTGGAATCATTCCGATGGTTTTGTGATGAGAACATTGTTCTTGGTGCCTCCTGTCATTTAGGGGTTGTGGAAGTGTCCCGGGGAATTGAGCTCCGAGGTGTTGTCGTCACAATTTTATCGTTGCAGTTCTGGAATACCTGAGTTTAGTACGCCGACATCGAAAATCTCTTTTATGCAGTTGTTGGTGAGATAACCTCGACGCCACCCAGTACTGGGGCGGGAGTTCGGGAGTATTGCCATAACATGTATAACGGATGCTTTTCGAAGGATGAGGTAGATGGTTTCCGAAGTTTTTTCTCGGTTATGTGTTGAAGGATGGCTACAGCTGGATGTAGGATTTGCTAGATTTGGGTGAGATATTATGCTTCCCCTGTATCCTCAACACCTGATTGCATAACCAGAAAGGTTCGGGAGTTTCATAGGTGGGAATTCTTGTAGCTCTAGCTCTTCTTCCATGGATATTTGGTTTGAGTTTGGGATTTCTTACCGAGTATTCGTTCTTGATCCGTACCTTGTGGATTTATTCCTCTACCTAAATTCTAAGTGGCTTCTCAATTTATGGATATGTGACCATTTCAAGTGGAATGCATTTGTGCTTATGTTCGGATGTGAAGACTATATGTTGCAATTTCAACCCGCTTGATTCAGCTTCAATTTTACCTGTCAATGTGCTAACGGATGTTACCCTCTTCAGGATGGCTCCCGCAAAGAGCAGCAATCAGAATCTGAATCGGGATCCGCCACCACCTCCCCCTCCTCCGGAGGCATGGCAAGCTGTGATGGCCGCTACCAATGCAAACACGCAGTTGATCATGCAAATTCTTCAAGAGCGCAACCAAGTGAACCAAGGAAACCAAGGCAACAATCAGAATCACTTTGCTACACTCAACCAGTTCCTTGCTAACGGGCCAAAGACTTTCAGCAATTGTGTTGAGGCAACTGATGCTGACGATTGGCTCGTGGACTTATGCAAGCATTTCGAGTGCAGTAATGTCAGGCCTAAGGACTTTGTCAAGTTCGCTTCCTTCCAACTCAAAGACCAAGCTGCAGAATGGTTCCAGCAGTACAAAGATTGCAGAGGAGGCCGTGTGATTACCTGGGATGAATTCCGTCAAGACTTCAAAGCTCATCATATTCCTTGGAGCGTGGTTGAAAGCAAGAGTGAGGAATTCCGCAACCTGAAGCAAGGCTCTTAGTCTGTCTATGACTACAACAAGTTGTTTCGGAAGCTCGCCCGCTTTGCTAAGCAGGACGTCCCTGACGAGAAGAGCATGATATACCAGTTCAGGGGTGGTCTCAGAGAAGAAATCCAGCTAGCTCTTGTTCTCTTTGAGCCCTTGAGGTACGATGAGTTCTACAACATGGCATTGAAGCAAGAGGCCGCTCAACTGAAGTGTGATGCCTCCAAGAAGCGAGTCAGAGATGCTACTCCTTCTTCCTCTACTCAAGTGGCCAAGCAGCAGAAGTATTGGCTTCCTCCTCCTCCGTTCCGTCAGCCGTATCAGAAGAGCAAATGTGGCAGTGGATCTTCCCACCCACCCAACCCTGGCTTTCAGAACAAGACTTCGTCTCAAGCTCCAAGATCGAGTGCTCCGTATCACCATCCGCTTTCAAAGGTCACGTGCAACAAGTGCCAACAGAAGGGTCACTATGCCAACAAATGCTTCAATCAGAGGCGTCTCCCTCCTCCTCCTCCTGTGAGATCGACAAGTACAGTTGTGGTCAAGCATAACCCCAAGTACGCCAAGGACAACATGGTGAATGCAGCTCAGGCAGAGGACTCGTCAGGTGTCATCATGGGTAACCTTCCTGTTAACGATATTCCTGCAAGAGTTCTTTTTGACACTGGTGCATCGCATTGTTTCATCTCGAGACCTTTTGCATCTAAGCATGATTTTGTTACTTAAGTGTTGCCGAAACCGTTGGCTATTGTCTCTCCGGCCCGTCAAATGACATCTCGAGTATGCGTTCCGGATGGTACAATCACTTTGGTAACTATAAGTTCTTGTCTTCTCCAAATGTTCTTGGTGACTCAGATATTGATCTTATTCTCGGAATGGATTGGCTTTCTAAGCATCAGGCTCAGCTTGATTGTGCAGCCAGGCAGATTCAATTGACTCATTCGTCTGAGGTTGTTATTGTCTTTGCCGCTCGCGATGATACAATCCGTCTGTTTTCTCTCAATGAGAAGGGTGAACTGGATGCCATCTCTCAAATTCCAGTCGTTTGCGAATATCAAGACGTCTTTCCAGAAGAGCTTCCAGGAATGCCTCCGCACCGGCTAGTTGAATTCGTCATCGATCTTGAGCCTGGCACGGAACCGGTGTGCAAATGTCCTTACAAGCTCGGACCTGAAGAGTTGAAGGAGTCGAAGAAGCAACTCGATATTCAAGAGCGAATGGGTCTCATCCGACCTAGTTCTTCTCCATGGGGTTGTGGAGTTCTTTTTGTGAAGAAGAAGGATGGAACAGACCGACTTTGTGTTGGCTACCGTCCATTGAACAAGAAGATTATCAAGAACAAATACCCACTTCCCAACATCAACGAGTTGTTTGAACAACTCAAAGGTGCCCAAGTATTCTCCAAGATTGATCTCCGCATGGGTTATCACCAGATTCGAATCCATGAGCAAGATATTCCCAAGACGGCTTTCAGAACAAGCTATGGTTCATATGAATACACTGTCATGTCTTTTGGCCTCGTCAACGCTCCTCTGACTTTCTCTCGCATGATGAACTTCATCTTCAACGCCTACACCAATGACTTTGTTTTGGTCTATCTCAACAACATTCTGGTCTTTTCAAAGAACAAGGAAGATCATGCCAAACACTTGCGTTTGGTACTCGATAAGCTCAGGGAACATCAGTTCTACGCCAAGTTCTCAAAGTGCGAATTTTGGCTCGATGAGGTTCTTTATCTTGGGCATATCATCTCTGCCAAGGGCATTGCGGTGAATCCTGAGAAGGTGTCTGCAATTGTGAATTGGGAACCACCTCAGAACGTGAAGCAACTCCGTAGCTTCCTCGGTCTCGCAAGCTACTGTCGAAGGTTCGTTGAGAACTTTTCAAAGATAGCGAAGCCTCTCTCAAATCTTCTCCAGAAGCACGTCAAGTACGTTTGGTCTCCGGAGTGTGACATTGCTTTCAACACTTTGAAAGAGAAATTGGTCACTGCTCTAGTTCTGACTCCTCCTGATGAATCCAAACCGTTCGAGGTCTTCTGCGGTGCCTCTCTCCAAGGTCTCGGTGCAGTGTTGATGCAAGAAAAGAAATTTGTGGCTTATACCTCTCGGCAGTTGAAGCCCAACGAGAAGAACTACCCCACTCATGACCTCGAGTTGGCGGCAGTTGTGCATGCTCTTTTGACTCGGAGACATCTATTATTGGGAAGAAAAGTGGACATCTTTACTGACCACAAGAGTCTCAAGTACATCTTCACTCAGCCTAATCTCAACCTTAGGAAGACTCGATGGGTCGAAATGATTCAAGAGTATAATCCAAGCATCGAGTATACTCCAGGCAAGGCCAATGTGATTGCTGATGCTTTGAGAAGGAAAGCGTACTGCAACAGTCTGATTCTCAAGCCTTACCAACCCGAGCTTTGTGAAGCTTTCCGCAAACTCAATCTGCAAGTTGTTCCTCAAGGTTTCCTCGCCAACCTTCAAGTCTCTCCTACCTTGGAAGACCAGATTCGCCAAGCCCAGCTTCTTGATGCTATGGTGAAAAAGGTGAAGATTGGGATTGCCAAGAGTCAACCCAAGTACAAGTGCTACTGCCTTGATGACAAGGATACTCTCTTCTTCGAGGATCGTATTGTTGTGCCCAAAGGTGACCTTCATAAAGTGATCATGAACGAGGCTCACAATTCACTCCTCTCCATCCACCCTGGGAGCACGAAGATGTATCAGGACCTCGAGCAGGCTTATTGGTGGACTCGAATGAAGCGCGAGATTGCTCAGTTTGTGAATGAGTGTGGTGTCTGCAGAAGAGTGAAGGCAGAACACCAAAGGCCAGCTGGTCTCCTCCAACCTCTTGCCATTCCAGAATGGAAGTTTGACCATATTGAGATGGACTTCGTGACTAGGTTTCCAAAGTCCAAGTGTGGCAATGATGCTATATTCGTTGTCATCGACAAACTCACTAAAGTGGCTCACTTTCTGCCTATCAAAGAGTCAATCACTGTAGCCCAATTGGCGGAGCTCTACACCTCTCGGATTGTCTCTCTGCACGGTATTCCTCAGGTGATCTCTTCAGACCGTGGCAGCATCTTTACCTCCAAGTTTTGGGATTCTTTTCAGAAGGCCATGGGCAATAACATCCGCTTCAGCACAACTTTCCATCCTCAAACTAACGGTCAAGTCGAGCGTGTCAATCAGATTCTTGAAGATATGCTCAGGGCTTGTGTGATCTCCTTCAGCATGAAGTGGGAGGATTGTCTTCCATATGCTGAATTCTCCTACATCAACAGTTTTCAAGCAAGTTCAGGCAAGGCCCCATTCGAAATCCTGTATGGCAGGAAGTGTCGTACCCCTCTCAACTGGTCTAAAACTGGCGAACGTCAACTTTTGGGAAATGACTTAATCACAGAGGCAGAGGAAATGTGCAAAGTCATTCGAGATAACCTCAAAGCAGCGCAATCGCGCCAGAAGAGCTACTATGATAGTAAGCACCATGATTTGGCTTTCGAGATCGGAGATCATGTTTACCTCCGTGTCTCTCCAATGAAAGGTACTCGTCGCTTCAGTATCAAACGGAAGCTTGCCCCTAGATACGTGGGACCTTTCAAGATCGTCAGCAAGAGAGGCGACCTCGCCTATCAACTCGAGCTTCCTTCAAACTTTGCAAATGTGCATGACGTGTTCCATGTCTCTCAGCTCCGCAAGTGCTTCAAGACTCCTGACCGCACTGTCAACTTCGAAGACATTGATCTCCAAGAAGATCTCTCTTATCGTGAGCACCCCGTTGCTATTCTTGAAGAGACTGAATGCAAGACTCGCAATAAGTCAATCAAATTCCTCAAAGTCAAGTGGTCACACCATTCCGACCATGAAGCCACCTGGGAACGCGAGTACCACCTCCGTTCTGAGTACCCGGCGTTCTATCAGTCCTAGATCTCGGGACGAGATCCTTTCGTAGTGGTGGAGTGTTGTAACACCCCGGATATGATTTACCTAATATGTAATCCAACTCTTGCCGATTCCGGCGTTAAGTTATTTTATTTTCTCGGGTTCGGGTTTTTGTCTCCGTGTGTTGTTGTTGTTGTCATGCATCTCATATCATGTCATCATGTGCATTGCATTTGCATACGTGTTCGTCTCATGCATCCGAGCATTTTCCCCGTTGTCCGTTTTGCATTCCGGCGCCCAGTTCTCCTCCGGTGGTCATTTCTACCTTCCTTTCGTGTGTGGGGGTTAAACATTTCCGGATTGGACCGAGACTTGCCAAGAGGCCTTGGTTTACTACTGGTAGACCGCCTGTCAAGTTTCGTACCATTTGGACTTCGTTTGATGCTCCAACGGTTAACCGAGGGACCGAAAAGGCCTCGTGTGTGTTCCAGCCCAACACCCCTCCAATTTGGCCCAAAACCCACCAAAACCCTCTCCATCATCTAGAGCGTTCGATCACAATCGCGTGGCCGAAAACCGCACCTCATTTGGACACTCCTAGCTCCCTCTATGCCTATAAATAGCCCCCCCTCCGAAATCCATGGGTCCTTCTTCCCCAAACCCTAAAAAAATCATCTCCGCCGGCACCGGACCCGTCCGGACGGCGCCGGACGCGTCCGCCGCCGCCTCCGCGCCAACCCGCTCGCGCCA
>NC_041386.1:78521084-78535140 GCF_002162155.2 Triticum dicoccoides | reverse complement strand
GCGCCACGTGTCGCGCCGCCGCACCCTCCACCGCCGGCCCGCCAGGCCCGCGCGGGGCCCTCCCCAGCCCGCGCGCCGCCGCCGCCTCCCTGCAACCGCGCCTCGCGCCACTCACCTCTCCCCCCGCGCCGGCGACGAGCCCGGCCGCCACCGCGCCGACCACGCCTCCAGCGGCGCCCCGTCGCCTTGATCTCCGGTGCCGCCACCGACCGTCGCGCCGCCGCTGTCGGCGTTCTGGGAACGGGGGTCCCCAGACTTGCCTGCCTGCGGCCTGCGGCGTGGCTCAAAGGGGGGCCCAACATGGCCCATCTTCACCAACACAAACCCAAGACCCTCGCGAGGGGACAAGCCTCGCGGGGCGGATGACGCGGAGCTTCCTCAGGCACGGCCTCGTCAGGCTGGCTCACGAGGAGGCGGAGAGACCAAGGCAGGGTACCTCACGAGGTGCCCGTGACGCAAGCCATGACGACTCAGGGCGCCAGGTGGGTGCCAGCCCACGCAGCGTCCTCCTTCCCTCTTTGGTGCAAAGGGGGGCAAGCGCAGCCGCGGAGTACCGAGGCATCAGACAAAGATTGCCATTTCGGTGCAACGAGACCAAGACCAGGAGGACTACAAGACGGAGGTCACCGTGGAGCCCAAGACGGCGTCATCACCAGAGCTTTGTGCAGGCGAAGACTGCTTTTGTCAGGATAGCTGATACTTGCTGTCCCCCTTCAAATTAGCCCGCCATTGTTGGCTCCCTTCCCGCTCAATATTTGGGGAGAGGACCAGGGCCTCTATAAATAGGACTAGCCACCCCATAGAGAAGAGAAGAGAGGATCGGGGACCGAGAACCAGCCACCCGCAAAGCAAGGGACTCTCGGAGGGGGTTCGGTCGTTCGGTTGGTTAGCTAGAGAAAGCAGAGAGAGAGAAAGGTGACTGAACTCATCCAAGCAGTTCATCGTCCCAGCCAAGAACAGACCCTCGTGAGGCTGTTCTCCCTTGTATTGCTCATCACCATCAGCCCAAGAGGCAATCCACCACACCACACACTGGAGTAGGGTATTACACCACAACGGTGGCCCGAACCAGTATAAACCCTGTGTCTCTTGGGTTGTTCTTTCCTTAGTTCAGATCCTAGCATGGCGGAGGGGTGTAGGTAGGTAGGAGGCGAAATCTCCGCGCGCACCCCAGTGTTCGAACCTCAAGGGTCTGTCGGAACCCGAAATCCGACATTTGGCGCGCCAGGTAGGGGTGCGCCGGAATTCGTCTTCCACCGCCCCGTTCTCCTCCGACCGTCATGCCCATGTCTGACGCTCGTCGGGCCCGCGCCGAGCGCCGGGCCGCACTCGCTTCCCGCATCGCCCAGACGGCCCCTGTCGGCGGGCATCCACGGAGTTCCCCGTCACCTGCCGTCAACGCCGCCACTGGCCCGGTGGGGGACGTGCGGCAAGCATCGTCCCAGCATCCGTCCGTGCGGCAAGACAGCCGCACCGCAACTCCCTCGCTCACCCCAGCTGGTTCTTCGTCCCGCGCGCTCTGCGTGCCCATGGAGGCTCAAGCCGCACTCATCGCGGCAAACGAGCTCCTCGCTACCATCCCGTCGACGATGTCTACGAAGAATGGCTCGACCGCGTCGCCGAGCTCGTCTGCGCCACAGGGGGGCTCTCCTGCGCCGTCCGTTTCACTGCACCGCACCTCGCCCCGCGCGGGCGACGAGGCCCCGGCGGCGCCCCGGACTCCTCCTCCTCATGAAGACGCCATGGCCCCAAGGCGCGTGACCCCTGGGCGGAACCCGCTCCGTCAGGCGCCAGCACGGCAAGAGCAGAGCTGCGAGGAAGTCCCTCGCCCGCAAGAAGCTGCCTGGGCGCTCCCTGCTCCAGCACTTCGCGACCATGCTCCTGCTCCCGCGTGTCAAGACCCCGCGCTGCTCCCAGCTGCAGCGCGTGGGGACATGCAAGACCAGGCTCTTAGTCACCTAAGGCCTCCCATGGCCACAGCAGGCTGCCGCGCTTTCACCACCGAACTGCGCAGCGTAGCATGGCCCGGCAAGTTCAAGCCAGACCTCCCTCCTCGCTACGACGGCACGGCTGACCCTGCAGAGTTCCTCCAGCTTTATGAGCTGGGCATCGAAGCTGCCAACGGAGATGAGAAGGTCATGGAGAACTGGTTCCCCATGGCACTCAAGGACGGGGCCCGCACCTGGCTCCTGAACCTGGCTCCAGGCACAATCTCCTCCTGGGAGGAGATGCGCGCCCGCTTCATCACCAACTTCCAAGGCACTCGCGACCGGCAACCCGCCGTGAGCGACATGCGCCGCATCAAGCAACAGCGAGGGGAAACCCTATAGAAGTACATCCAGCGCTTCAACAACGCACGCCTCAAGATTCCCAAGGTGACTGAGGAGGCCATCATCTCGGCCTTCTCCGACGGCGTGCGCGACATCAAGATGAAGGAGGAGCTGGCGATGCATGAAGACCTGTGCACTTCCTTGGAGCTGTTCAACTTGGCAACAAGTGCACCAGGGCTGAGGAAGGGCGTCTCTCCCTCCTCGAGCTGCCTGCCGCGGACCCAGAAGAGAAGAAGCCCAAGGCCAAGGACGTGAAGCGCAAGGGGGCTGCCGTGCTCGCGGCAGAACCAGACACCAAGCGGGGCAGAGATCAGCCCGAACCCTCCAAGGGCAGTCGGTACTGTGTGCACCACGACCTCCACACCCACAACACCAACGAATGTCAAGAACTCTGAGCCGTGCGAGAAGGAAGGATTGGCCGTCGCCCCGACCGCAGTGACCGGGGCTACGACCGAGGAGGAGGAAGAAACGCAGGACGCTGGGAAGACCGTGGGCCGCGCCAAGGGTGGCGCGACCAACCTCGCGAGGATCGCTGGCAAGACCCGCCTCGCGAGAGAGGATGGAGGGATCAGCCTCGTGAGGGAGAGTGGAGGGATCAGCCCCGCGAGGATCGCCCACAAGGCAACGCAGGCCTCCCACCGCTGCCGCCGCAGCCAAGGAGAAACGAGGACCGCCACCAGGACGAGGAGGCTGGGGGCTTCTAGGAGCCGCGCGCGATCGCCTGCATCTTGGGCGGAGCACAATCCCCAGCCTCTCAGCGCATCTTCAAGCAGTTCGCCCGCGAGGTGAATGCAGTCCTCCCCAGTCTCAAAGCCACGTGCCCCCTCAGGTGGTCGGCATGCGCCATCACGTTCAGCTCAGCAGATCAACTCAAGTGTGCGGCTACAGCCGGAGTCCTCCCGATGCTTTGTTCCCCAATCATCAGCAACATGGTGGTCACCAAGACCCTCATCGATGGAGGGGCAGGGCTCAACGTCCTGTCCGTGGAGATGTTCAACAACCTCCAAGTGCCCTGCAGCCAGCTTCAGCCAACCAAGCCCTTCTCCGGTATCACTGACGGCTCCATGGTCCTGATTGGGCAGGCCCGCCTCCCTGTCACCTTCGGGGCACGCGATAACTACCGCACCGAGCTCATCGACTTCGACGTCGCTCACATTCGCCTGCCGTACAACGCCATCCTTGGGTACCCAACGCTGGCCAAGTTCATGGCCGTAACTCACCACGGCTACAACGTCCTCAAGATGCCAGGAAGCGACGGAGTCATCACGGTGCCCTGTGAAGAGAAGGACGCGGTGTGTTCCCTGGAACGAGCCTTTCAGGCCGCGTCACTGGAAGACCCAGATCGTGGAAGCAGGGGGCCTCCCGAGACCACCCCCAAGAAGAAGAAGACATCGTTCGGGCCGACCACTCAGGAGGCAGGCCCCTCCGGGCACGCGCCTGCCCAGGGGGAGCCTCCCTCCATCGCATAGGAAAGCGCGCCCGGCGCCCTCCTCAGGCAGGGCTCGGGGGCTCTCCCCTGGAGGGCCACCGACCTGGCTAGGGTCACGAGGGAGGCGCTTGGGTACCACATGGAGGCGTGTTTTGAAGCACGTTTCCCTCGAGAAGGAGCAAGGCAAGGAGATCCAGATCCTCAGGAGTTTGTCAGCAAGGCCATTCAGGAGCTACAGGAGTCAAGAGTCATGAAAGGCGGCCGTCGCTTGCCAGCAGTGGCCCCCATCCAGGCGAGGATGGTGAGTTGCGCGTCTGCATCGACATACCCGGGCTCAACCGAGTCGCCTCTCTGGAGCGCCTCTGGCCCTCGCAAGTGGGGCGCTGCGGAGGTCCACCCCACAGCTATGTTCGCATGCCTTACGGCTTGCCGAACGCGGCTGACGCGTACTAGCGCCTCATGAGGGGCATCATGGAGGCACGAGAGGCCAGGCGTTCCGCAGCCCTGGCAGAGATGGAGATGGCCTGCGAGGAGCCGCCAGTGCCTCCGGAGCCTCCCGAGGCCCCTGGGCCTGGGGGCTCGTGAGGATCGGCTCCCGCAGCCCACCGAGCCTGCTACACCAACACCCCTTCGTCCTCAACATCATCAGGTGACATCTTTCGAGTTTTACTTCCAGCTGGGAGCGCCCCCAGGGCTGCATTATTCCCAGGCCGCGTGGGTCCGTCCCTGCAGCATGTATCCCTTTATTCCATGTTGTCAGTTTACCTTGTTGGGGGCGCCCCTCGGGCTGCATGACCCCCCCCCCCCCAAGTCGCTCGGGCCTGACCCAGTGATGTCCGCATTCCCAACATCTCTTTGAACGAATCCACTCCTTCGTGGCTAATGTGTTTTACCTAGTTGCCTGCTCAGCTGACGCCAACTAACGAAGCTGCTCCCAAATGGCACGACGCTTGCGCATGGGTCCGTCCCTGCAACACCGACAAACCTGGATGGCTGAGCTCTGGCCGCGGCAGCCCCGCATAGCGTCACCTCGTCAAGCCTTCAGCACCTCACTACCCCTCGGAAGCAACCCACGGCTGACCTCAACTGTCATGGCAACCCTTTGCTTTTTCTATGATGGACCTGCAGGACCTTCCAAAGGAGCTGCGTCAGGTGAGGACCTTGCAGTGTCTCCTTCGCTCTCGTCTGCGTGAACCGCTTGCACGTTAAAGGGGGGGTGCCTGAGCATCGCGACTCAGGGCTCCTACTGACTCTCCAGCCCTCACCCTCTGGCCTTGACCACGACATCGCGACCTTGCATACCAGTGACGGCTGAGACTCGCTCGAGGGCCGGGACCTGAGGACCTCACCAAGCAACCCCGCGCCTGCCGACGCACGGACCCGGTGACACCCCAGGGAGCGGCCCCTGATCCTCGAGATAAGTCATCACCCGGAAGCGCCAGCTACCGTGACACCATCCCCGCACCTAATGCTATCCCATGTTAGCGATGCCGCTCTCCTTTCTCACCGAACGACGGCTGCTTGGGCGCCAAAGGGGACCTTCTGAGCATCGCGACTCAGGGGCTCTTACCGGACTCCGGGTCGCTCACCTCCTGGCCTTGACCATGGCATAGCGACCTGGCATACCAGCGATGGCTGAAGCCGCCTTGGGACTGGGACCTGTCGGCGTAGAGCACCAAGCCCTCGTGAGGTTCGAAAGGGAGGACTGAGCTAAGATGGAATGAGCAACTCGCGCAATTCTACGACAAGGGTTATATATACAAGACAGTATCACAGGCACCTTACAAGCCCCTACGGGACGCGTTTTTAATTCCTCGCAGGGAACGGATCCTAAAGGGACACAAACTACGCGCGTCCCTGCAAAAGACGCCATCATCAACAGTGGGCCGTCAAGCACCGACGCCAACCCCATCCAGATCAGAGTCGGCGGTGGCCTGACGAGCCCGCCCTGCTCCAGGAGCAGCGCCGGCTTGGGGGCTCGTAGCTGTCGTCGCTCGTCTCCGGAGTCACGAAGAGCTCGCCGGAGTCGCTGGAACCTCCGACGCCTCCACCGCCTGAGGAGCCTCCAAGGGAGTGGGTGGCGTGCCCAGTCCTCGTCACAGCAGGGCCTTGGCCACCTTCCCCGGGGCAGCACTCCAGCCGGCGCCCGCTCACATCGAAGACCTTGAAGAGCATCACCGAAGCACCATCATAGTCCAAGTGGATCGCGAAGACTCCCCTTGTCCTGCAAACCTGGGCGATCTCCCTCCAGCCCCGAGTCATGTAGACCTCGCCCGGGGCGACAACCGTGACCTCTGCGTCGGTCGCGAGGGTGCTGCAGCCGGCGTGCTGCAGACAGAGCTCCAGGGGCTCCCCCTGTGGGATGATGGAGGCGAAGAAGGGAGGAAGGCGGATCCAAGACTGAAGAGGAATGGCGACATGGAGCACGAACTCTTGGAAGGAGCCCTCGGTGTGGACCCCAGGAGGGGGGGACCCACACCTTACTGACCCGGCGGCGCCGACGGCGGCGCTGCCCGTGGCGGTCAGCATCAACTCCTTCAGGGCCCTCGATGTGGGCGTACAATGGAAGCGGGAACCCCGGCGGCGCCCGCTCGCCCCAAGGCCTCGGCACCACCTGAAGGGCCTCTTCGTCCAGGCCACGGGGGGTGAGCCGTTTCTTCGGCGGGAGAGGGTCTGGCCCCTCTCGGGGAGCCTTTCCCTTCTCTGTCATTGAGAACCGGCGGATCGGGGCCATCGCGGCAAGACGGAGCAAGGATCGGGAAGAAGGAGAAGCAAGGAGGGGTGAACTGGAAGGACGCGCGTCGATCCGTACTTATGACCGGCGAAGGCCAACCGCCGGCCTCCATGATCGCAGGTAATCATGACCCGTTTTTGCATGCAGGAACTTGTTCAATCCGTGCAGTTGCCGAGGCGTCATGGGGAAGTGGAGGCGCCCACGTCCAGTCAACCGCCACGCAGCGCCCAAGGCCGCCGGCTGTTAGGGCCCGCGGCGCTTCGCTCTTGCCCTTCCGCCTCCCTACACGACCAAGTCCGGGCGCGCCTTGGTCCCGGGGGCTACTGTCGGCGTTCTGGGAACGGGGTTCCCTAGACTTGCCTGCCTGCGGCCTGCGGCGTGGCTCAAAGGGGGGCCCAGCACGGCCTATCTTCACCAACACAAACCCAAGACCCTCGCCAGGGGCCAAGCCTCGCGGGGCGGACGACACGGAGCTTCCTCAGGCACGGCCTCGTCAGGCTGGCTCACGAGGAGGCGGAGAGACCAAGGCGGGGTACCTCACGAGGTGCCTGTGACGCAAGCCATGACGACTCAGGGTGCCAGGCGGGTGCCAGCCCACGCAGCGTCCTCCTTCCCTCTTTGGTGCAAAGGGGGCAAGCGCAGCCGCGGAGTACCGAGGCATCAGGAAAAGGTTGCCATTTCGGTGCAACGAGACCAAGACCAGGAGGACTACGAGACGGAGGTCACCGTGGAGCCCAAGACAGCGTCATCACCAGAGCTTTGCGCAGGCGAAGACTACTTTTGTCAGGATAGCTGATACTTGTTGTCCCTCTTCAAATTAGCCCGCCATTGTTGGCTCCCTTCCCGCTCAATATGGGAGAGGACCAGGGCCTCTATAAATAGGACTAGCCACCCCCATAGAGAAGAGAAGAGAGGATCAGGGACCGAGAACCAGCCACCTGCAAAGCAAGGGACTCTCGGAGGGGGTTCGGTCATTCGGTCGGTTACCTAGAGAAAGCAGAGAGAGAGAAAGGTGACTGAACTCCTCCAAGCAGTTCATCGTCCCAGCCAAGAACAGACCCTCGCGAGGCTGTTCTCCCTTGTATTGCTCATCACCATCAGCCCAAGAGGCAATCCACCACACCACACACTGGAGTAGGGTATTACACCACAACGGTGGCCCGAACCAGTATAAACCCTGTGTCTCTTGTGTTGTTCTTTCCTTAGTTCAGATCCTAGCATGGCGGAGGGGTGTAGGTAGGTAGGAGGCGAAATCTCCGCGCGCACCCCAGTGTTCGAACCTCAAGGGTCTGCCGGAACCCGAAATCCGACAGCCGCCGCTCGCGGTCACCTCGCCGCCCCAACTCCACCACGCCCCGCGCCGCCACGTCTCGCCGTTCCCGAACCCCGGCGAGCTTCCCCGGCCACCGACATCCTCTCCGGCGACGTTGATCCTCGATCCGTGCGCCAGCTATAGTAACTCCGGCGAGATCCCGATCTGGATCTGAGATCCGAAATCTCGGGGTTGACTTTTTCGTCCCTAACCCTAATTATTTTGCTATGTTCACCGTGACGTAACTTTGCATCCGTAGATCCGTTTTGGGCATATAGCATATCAAAATGTTCGCCTCAGAGAGCACATCATTTCATCTCATTGCATAATTTTCATTTGAGTTCATCTTGATGCCTGAAATGCTATTGGAAGAGTGCTATTTGAGATAATTGTCAGATGTGCTGCTCCAAATAGCTATTTGTCATTTTTGCCATGATTATTGTGTGCATGATATGCCCATGAGTTCTACATGTGTTTTGTCATATGCTTTGTCATCTATCCAAAGGTTCTATCCATTTATTTTTGTGATGTGTGTGGTGACTACCACAAGCTTGCAAAGTGGTGCATTCGTTAATGCTGATTTCAGGGACTTAGCAATTCAACTAAGTCCTTGAGCTGTTCTTATCAATATGCCATATGTTCATGTTGTTTCCTAGTGATCCGTGCCTCTTTTGAGGATGATCAGTAAGGATGATTTGTTAATCTTGTAGTGCTCTATGCATCCGTGTCTTTTCTTGCAATTATGGAGCACCCTAGCTTGAGTCAACCGAGCTCTACTTTTACTTTTTCGTGAATCTGGGCAGATTGTCTACTTGTTAGTGATTTTGCCGAGGATGGTGTAGTTGATCCGTGCATGCTATGTTATTGTTCTTGCCATGTCTAGCTTGTATAATGTGTATTCTTGATGGGTGTATGCTTAGATTGTCATGCCTTGCTCTGTAGTGAGTGCATCGAGCTCGTGAACATGCCTACTTGATATCTGATTTGCATGCTCCAGTTTTTCTCTAAGTCTGTGATCTGTTTACGTTTTTGCCATGTTCACATGCTTGCAATTGTATTTTGTGATCCCTTTTGGCTCAAGGTCACTAAGGGACTTTTGTTAAGCTCTTTGAGTAGCTCCATGCCATGCTTTACTTTGCCATGTTCAGGCCCTGTAGCATACAGATTTCTTGCTCCAAAGTGTGCTACCTGATCTGAAATTCCAGACAAGTGTTAATTTCACTAAGTCTGAGATCTGCTTACCAATTGCACTTTTGTCATGCTTGTTTGAACCTGTTAATGGATGAATTGGCCGTAGCTCAGTATTCATCTTTTGTTAAGCTTCATGAATGAATCCCTGCCATGTATTTTTTTGCCATGTTTGGGTGATGTAGCATGTCTAACTTGTTGCATTTAGATGGCTACTTGATGTATATCGCAGACCTGTGCCATATTTGAATTGCTTGCCATTTCCAAACCGTGTCTCCGATTCCGGCGTTCTTTATATCGTTTTCAAGCGAAATCATCTCACATTTCCAGTGGCACACTTGGATTTCCATGTTGAGGCCAGGTTCATTCATCTCTTGTCAAATCTTGCATATGCATCACATATCGCATCCCGCATAACATACCATGTTGCATCATGTTTGTTTGAGCTTTGCACGTGGTTGATTGTGTATTGTTGCTTGTTTGTCTTTCTTGGGTAGAGCCGGGAGATGATTTCTCTAACGAGGAGCCCGTTGAGTTTGCTTTCGAGGATCCAGTCAACTCTGACAACTTTGCAGGCAAGATGATCATACCCTCGAAATCACTTCTATCTTCGCTTTTCTAGATGCTCGCTCTTTTGCTATGCCTATGCTACGATGCCTATCACTTGCTTATAATGCCTCCCAAATTGCCATGTCAAACCTCTAACCCACCATGTCCTAGCAAACCGTTGATTGGCTATGTTCCCGCTTTGCTCAGCCCCTCTTATAGCATTGCTAGTTGCAGGTGAAGACTGGAGACCGTTCCTTTTTGGAACATTATTTACTTGTTGGGATATCACTATATTATCTTGTTATCTTAATGCATCTATATACTTGGTAAAGGGTGGAAGGATCGGCCTCTCGCCTAGTGTTTTGTTCCACTCTTGCCGCCCTAGTTTCCGTCATATCGGTGTTATGTTCCCGAATTTTGCGTTCCTTACGCGGTTGGGTGATAATGGGAACCCCTTGACAGTTCGCCTTGAAAAAAGCTTTTCCAGCAATGCCCAACCTTGGTTTTACCATTTTCCACCTAGCCTCTTTTTCCCTTGGGTTTCCGGAGCCCAAGGGTCATCTTATTTAAACCCCCCCGGGCCAGTGCTCCTCTGAGTGTTGGTCCAACCTAGAGCCCCTTGCAGCGCCACCTCGGGGAAACTCGAGGGCTGGTTTTAGTTGTACGGATTGCTTATCTGAGTGTGCCCTGAGAACGAGATATGTGCAGCTCCTATCGGGATTTGTTGGCACATTCGGGCGGTGTTGCTGGATTTGTTTTAACTTGTCGAAATGTCTTGTAACCGGGATTCCGAGTCTGATTGGGTCTTCCCGCTAGAAGGATTATCCTTCGTTGATCGTGAGAGCTTGTCATGGGCTAAGTTGGGACCCCCTGCAGGATTTTGAACTTTCGAAAGCCATGCCCGCGGTTATGGGCAGATGGGAATTTGTTAATGTCCGGTTGTAGATAACTTGAACCTTAACTTAATTAACATCAATCAACTGTGTGTGTTACCGTGATGGTCTCTTCTCGGCGGAGTCCAGGAAGTGAACACGGTGTTGGAGTAATGCTTGCCGCAGGTTGTTCTCTAGTTATTCGATCGTGCATTGCCTTCTCTTCTCGCTCTCATTTGCGAATAGGTTAGCCACCATATCTTGCTAGTCGCTTGCTGCAGCTCCACATATTTTACCTTGCCTTACCTATAAGCTTAAATAGTCTTGATCGCGAGGGTGCGAGATTGCTGAGCCCCTGTGGCTCACAGATTACTTCCAAACCAGATGCAGGGCCAGACGACTCCGTTCCAGATGACGCGCTTGTGCTCAAGTGGGAGTTCGACGAGGACTCACGCCATTACTATGTGTCTTTCCCTGATGATCAGTAGTGGTGCCCAGTTGGGGCGATCGGGACCGTGTCGCATGTTGGGTTGATCTTTTATTTTGGCACCGTAGTCGGGCCTTGAGTGATTGAATGATGTAATGCTATTTATGTACTTTGATTGACATGGCGAGTGTAAGCCAACTATGTACCTTTCCCTTTTATTATCTATATTACATGGGATGTTGTGAAGATTGCCTTACTTGCGACATTGCTTTCAATGCGGTTATGCCTCTAAGTCGTGCTTCGACACGTAGGAGATATAGCCGCATCGAGGGCGTTACAGTATTGGATTAGAATCACTTCTGCATTAAAAGATAATCTCACTTGTTTTTATGTTTTCATGCATGTCAGGTATTGAACATTATCAAAATGAATATGAGAATGGGCGCATGAGAGGAATATTGCGGAACGATCCACTGGCTAACAAACTTGGCATGGTGGAGGATGGCCTATCTTATTCACCCATCAAGGTGCATGCTCTAACTTGGCAAGGTTGTATTGGTCGCACATATTTTGCATCTGACCTCTTGCATTACTTCTACTTTTTACACCATCTTCTTAGTTTAAGCATCATATATGAGCATATGCCATACCTATCCATTTTCTGTACATATTCCATGTGTCGTCATACTATGTTTTTCCAGTCAAATGTTGTTCTTTCGTAATAGATGTCCAAAAGGAAGAGGGTGGTTGCAGATCCTCAAGGAGTACAAACTAGGTATTTGGAAAAGGTAGTGATACCTGTTAAATCAGATAGATTAGCAGCCACAGAAAACATAGGCCCAACTGTAACAGACTTTACCCCTACTCGAGTGGCCAAACCCCTATTAGAACTGCTGACAGCCCAGCGTCAGGTACTGTCTATGATATCAATTCAAAATTTGAACTCCTAAATTTCTGCATGTGCCTTACCTTCTCTCTTGTACGAAAACTAATTTCAGATGAATCTCCTTTCTCAAAGGATCATAGGATCTCACGAAAATACTGGGCTCTGCATTGCTCTTGTCAGTACCTCTTGCCCTTTGTCAGCATACTTACACTCATTGCTGTTTGATTATGTAGCATCACTGTAAATGTTTGCTTCTTTATCCTTCCTTTGCTTTAAATTATAAGATCTATATTTACTCTTAGATAAATGTAGAATTAACACAATGGTTATGGAGTTTTGGATTGCTCATGTAAGTACCTGTTGTCATGTACTCCCTCTGTATCGAATTAATTGTTGATCAATTGGATGTATTTAGAACTTAATAGTGCTAGATACATCCATTTGAGCAACAACTAATAACGGATGGTGGTGGTATTACTATACATGCATCGCGAGATAGTTGATTGTCTAGCATTACTCTGCATCTTATCTGCCCTGCCCTCCACTTTCTCCAAATTATCATATCTACATTTACTCTTACCAAAATGTTGAATAAAGCCAATGCCACTTCACACGTTGATGTCTGCATTCCTCTTGTCAGTACCTTTTGCCTTGTAACGCTGTACTTAATTAATTGCTATTTGATTATGTATTATCAGTCTGCACCTGAGCTTCATTATCCTCTATTTCTTCCAATATTATTTGATCTATATTTACTCTTTGCAAAATGTAGAATAATGGCAACGCTTATAAAGAATTTTCTTTGGGGAATTTATTGAATTATCTTTCCATCAACATGGAGAAGGGCTTTGTCCAGCCCGTGTTAACATGTAATGTAAGTTCATCCTTCTCAAGCCTTCAAACTTTGTTCTAGTATAGATTTGGATAGGCATCATTCCTCCACTACTGTTTACATCTGATTGGATGTTTGCAACAACTACCCGTTTTAAACTGTAGTTGTAAAAACATGTTCCTTATGCAGAACAGATCCATTTATTTGCTTATATAATTGTGAAACCTGTTACGTGTCTCCTTGTTTCTCTTTTAGAGTCGTATCTCTTATGCCAAGCAGAACTTTAGGAAACATAGTGAGCCAAACTATCTTGAGGACAGCGAGATGACCCCAAGGTCTTGTCTTGATGAAGACAGTGAGTTGAAGCTACTCACCAGTAGGCGTGAGACAACCTCTATGCATTCGCTGCCTCAATCAGTTCGACTTCTTCAGTCTCAACTTAAAGCGGAAAGGCTTGCTTCAGCTCAGCTCCGACTTGAATTCAAAGATGTAATGAAGATGTCAGGGGACTGCCTTGCACACTATGGTGCCATACAGCTAGGGATGAAGCATGTATCATTGACACAACCGAGGTCTCATCAGCTTGTTCGGCTGCATGCGGGGTCCGAGCTTGCCAGGTCTATTGCCTTCTGAAGTGCTCTTAGTTTTGTATATTCTTTTGTCGGCGCGTTTATATGCACTGGTGGTGACCTTTGATGCCCAGTGTATGTAATCCGCGGTCATGTTGCGCTTTATTATCACCGGGTAGCGAACTTTGATTCCTAATATGCCGTAATTTCTTTGCTGTATAGTCTAGGTTTCACTACAAAAAAAGACACATCCATGACATTTTGGGCCGAACGAAAAAAAATTCTGTCATACATATGACACTTCTATGACGATAATTGTGAAAAAACCCGGTATCATCATAGATGTGGTGGGCTCCTACTTCTATGACAAAATCATGACAGAAAATGGGCTTTTCGTCCTGGGCGGGCCGGAGACGCAGCTGCATGACATTCTTTGGGCCGTCCATGACGGAAAAAACCGTGGTAGAAGCGAGGGGGAGGAAAATTTCGGGGAGTTCCCGGTTACGGTGGGAGGTCGGGGGCCGAGCGATGCGCGTTTCTCTCATACACGTACGCGCGTGTGTGCGAGGCGTTGGCTCTAACAGAACCCGTGCGAGGCGTTGGGCTCTAACTGAACCCGAGCGATTGCACTGCAGGCTACGCGTTACTGAACCCGAGCGATCGATCAATGGCTGTTAACTGAACTCGATCAAGCGATTCCTTCACTACTGCTGCTAACTGAAGCCGATCGATGGGATGAACAGTGAGCGTTGCGGGGGGTTTGGATGAACAGTGAGCGGTGGCATTGCCTCTGGATGAACAGGACCCCGTTGTGTGGTGGAGGGCTGGATAAACAGTAGATGGTGGAGGGGTGCCCGTGGAGGGGTGGATGAATAGGACCCCGTGGTGTGGAGGGCTGGATGAACAGTAGACGGTGCAGGGGTGGTTG
>NC_041386.1:78493974-78520812 GCF_002162155.2 Triticum dicoccoides | reverse complement strand
GTGGTGTGGAGGGCTGGATGAACAGTAAACGGTGGAGGGGTGCCCATGGAGGGGTGGTTGAAAAGGACCCTGTGGTGTGGAGGGCTGGATGAACAGTAGATGGTGGAGGGGTGGTTGAACAGTAGCCGGTGGAGTAGCACGCGGTGGAGGCTGGATGAACAGGAGCCCGTGGAGGCTGGATGAACAGGAGCCCGTGGAGGCTGGATGAACAGGAGCCCGTGGAGGCTGGAGGAGGTCGACGCTGGAGATGAACAGTATCCCGTGGAGTCCCGTTTTGTGGTACACCACACCCCTCCCGATGAACAGGACCCCTGTTTCGACTGTAGCGCTCCAACACAAGTCTGTTTCCTTTGTTTTGCGGTATGCCACACCCCTCCCGATCAACAGGACCCCTGTTTCAACCGTAGGAGGTCCGTTTCCTCCGTTTTGCGGTACGCCAGACCCCTCCCGATGAATAGGATCCCATTTCGAACGTGGCCGGTCGAACACAAGGCCGTTTCCTCCGTTCTGCGGTACGCCAGGCCTCGTTTCCATCGCCTGTTCCGTCCAAGCCCTCCCGATGAACACGACGCATTCCGTTGCCTCCCCATGAACACGACGCGTTCCGTTGCCTCCCCATGAACACGACGACGACGCTATCTCTCCGTTCCGACCCAGCCATGTACACGAGCCCTGGCCATACGTATGCGCGAGTAGGCATTCGAGACCCCGCCCGTATGTATACATACGTGGCCGTATTTTCTTTCTTGCACCCTGGCCGCTGTACCTACATGTAAATGCTACATGCGCGCCTCTACTACGACACGTGCGCGCCTCTACATCGACCAGTATATACATACACATTCGTGACCAGAATGACAACGCTACGTACGCTTCGACTAGGTGGGTCCCGACTATCAGGCACTTCCTTGCCTGCGAAGATGTAGCTGGTCGGTCCCAGCAGTCAGGGGGCGAATCTTTTTTTTTGCCCGGACGCACTTCCTTGCGTGCGAAGATGTAGCTGGTGGGTCCCAGCAGTCAGGGGGAAACGTTTTTTTCGCGAAATACAGTGGCCCGTCCGGTGGGTCCCAGCTGTCAGGTGGAGGAATCATTATTTTCCGCGTAATAAGGAGGCACTTCCTTGCTGTGGACGTGGACCCAGCTGTCAGCCTCTCCACGTACAGTCCACGTCCGATGGAAGTCGTTCCTTGACCACGTTGACCACGCCGCACCGAGAGCACCAGGGCGGTGGACGACGGCGAGGCCTAGGAAGGGGACGACACGGAGCCAGGGAAGACTCAACAGTTGTTTCCCACGCGGAGGGGAGTACGACTGTACGAGGGTTTACTGGTTCGTCTGCCATCGTCGGAGAATAACAATAGGTGTGGGTGAGTAGAGGGATGGCTAGGCCAGCGATGGGAGTACGGTCGGGCGATGAGGCCTGCGCGGCAGCACAGCCGGCCGCGAGGAGGAGGGAGCTGGCAGTCCCGCCGGCGCTTGTTTGAGCAGCTGGAGCGGGAAGAGCAGAGATTGAAGAAGCACGACGGTCGTTGGATGGACATCCAATAGTCAGTGCTTGTGCGTCAACCTTTTTTTAGGAAAGCCTCAAATCTGTGGAAAACAGCATACAACCCATCTGCCATTATTTCTAATAATTTACAGCCCATTTGCTAATTCTTAAGGTTTTTTTGGAGCCCATATTCTTTTTGTTAGCATTACAGCCCATATTGTGGCAATGGTTAAAAAATTATACGAAATTTTGCATATTTCGGTGCGGTCCGAACTGTTTTTAATGTTGAAATTTCGACTCACATTCAAACTGATTTTAAAAATAAATGTATATCAATATAAAATCCAACAAATTCTCCACACATAAAAATTAATGTAATTTAAAATCTTGAAATAAAAAAAAGATATTTGAAACTAATTGCCGGTTTGATGTGTTTTAAAAATGTACAACCCATTTCTCATTACTGATGGGCCATTTTCTCGGCCAGCCGAATGAAAGCTCTCCTCGTCTTGAAAGATTTGCAGCCCAACAAGCCTGACAAAGCGACTTACTTGGCAAATCACAAAAAAAACTGGGTTGTGGCCGTGGACCCAGCTGTCAGCCTCTCCACGTATAGTACTCTTCCGATGGAAGTCGTTCCTTGACCACGTTGACCACGCCGCACGGAGAGCACCACGGCGGTGGACGACGATGAGGCCTAGGAAGGGGACGACGCAACAGTGAAAGCCCGCGCGAAGAGGACTACGAGGGTTCACTGGTTCGGCTACGGTGTGCGGCTGTCATCACCGCAGGGCCTGGCCAGCGATGGGAATAGTAGGGGGCGGTGAAGCCTCTGCGGCAGCACAGCCGGCCACGGGAGGCAGGAGCATGCGGCACGACCGGCGCTGCTTTGGGCGACTGGAGCAAGAAGACCAGAGGTTGAAGAAGCACTACGGTCGTTGAATGGACATCGTACGGTCACTGGAGCTAGAATCGTTCATATTGACTAAGTTGACAAAGCCCTTCGTCCCTGTCAACTTAGTAAGCCCACAAGTTAGCATCCCAGCAAGGTGGGTCCCAGCTAGCCGGGGAAGTATTCATTTTTTTGTGTAATAAGGAGGCACTTCCGGTGGGTCCGAGCTGATACCAGGGGAACGTTTTTTCGCGAAATACGGTGGCCCATCCGGTGGGTCCCAGCAGTCAGGGGGAAACGACTTTTTTCGCAAAATACTGGTGGCCTGTCCGGTGGGTCCCCGTTGTTAGTGGAGGAATAATTATTTTCCACGTAATAAGGAGGCACTTCCTTGCGGCTGCCGTGGACCCAGCTGTCAGCCTCTCCACGTACAGTACTCTTCCGATGGAAGTCGGTCGTTGACCATATTGACCATGCCGCGCCGAGAGCACCAGGGCGGTGGATGACGGCGAGGACTAGGAAGGGGACGACTTGGAGCCGGGGAAGACGCAGCAGTGGATGCCCACGCGAAGAGGAGTATGAGGGTTCACTGGTTCGGCTACGGTGTGAGGCTGCTGTCGCCGTAGAATAACAGGGGGTGTGGGTGAGTAGAGGGATGTCCTGGCCAGCGGTGGGAGTAGTAGGGGGCGGTGAGGCCTCCGCGGCATCACAGTCGGCCACGGGAGGCAGGAGCACGACCGGCGCTGGTTTGGGCGGCTGGAGCAAGAAGACCAGAGGTTGAAGAAGCACTACGGTCGTTGGATGAACATCGTACGGTAACAGGAGCTAGAATCGTTCATATTGACTAAGTTCACAAAGCCCTCCATCCCTGTCAACTTGGTAGGCCCACAAGTCAGCCTCCCACTATGCTGGGTTCCAGCTGGTAGGGGGAATATTCATTTTTTTGTGCGTAATAAGGAGGCACTTCCTTGCGTGCGAATTAAGATAGCTGGTGGGTCCGACATGTCAGTGGGGGCACTTTATTTCGAGAAATACAGAGGCCCTTCCGGTGGGTCCTAGATGTCAGGTGGAGGAATCATTATTTTGCGCGTAATAAGGAGGCATTTCCTTGTGTGCGGCTGTGGACCCAGCTGTCAGCCTCTCCACGCACAATCTACTTTCGATGGTGTCGTTCGTTGACCATGTTGACCACGCCGCGCCGAGCGCATCCAAGGTGGTGGACGACGGCGAGGCCGCGGACAACAACGAGCCGGAGATGGGATGACGCGGGAGTAGAGCCGTAGACAGAGAGGTGTATGAGGGTTAACTGGTTCTAGTGCGGTGTGGATCGGCAGTCGGTGGAGAAGAACAGAAGGTGTGGAGGGGTGGAGGGATGGCCTGTCCAACGGTGGAGTAGCGATTCATAGCGAAGCGTGCTTGTAGGATTGAAAGTATGTCTAGAGGGGGGTGATTAGACTACTTGACCAATTAAAAATCTATCATTTTCCCAATTTTAGTCTTTGGCAGATTTTACCTATCTTAGCACAAATCAAGCAATCTTAACACAATTCAATCAAGCATGCAAAGAGTCTATGAGCAGCAGAAAGTAAAGCATGCAACTTGCAAGAATGTAAAGGGAAGGGTTTGGAGAATTCAAACACAATTGAAGACACGGATGTTTTTGTCGTGGTCCCGATAGGTGGTGCTATCGTACATCCATGTTCATGGAGACTTCAACCCCACGAAGGGTAACAGTTGCGTGAGTCCATGGAGGGCTCCACCCACGAAGGGTCCACGAAGAAGCAACCTTGTCTATCCCATCATGGCCATCGCCCATGAAGGACTTGCCTCACTAGCGGTAGATCTTCACGAAGTAGGCGATCTCCTTGCCCTTACAAACTCCTTGGTTCAACTCCGCAATCTTTGTCGGAGGCTCCCAAGTGACACCTAGCCAATCTAGGAGACACCACTCTCCAAGAAGTAACAAATGGTGTGTTGATGATGAACTCCTTGCTCTTGTGCTTCAAATGATAGTCTCCCCAACACTCAACTCTCTCTCACAGGATATGGATTTGGTGGAAAGAAGATTTGAGTGGAAAGCAACTTGGGAAGGCTAGAGATCAAGATTCATATGGGAGGAATGAAATATCTTGGCCTCAACACATGAGTAGGTTGTTCTCTCTCAGAAAATGTGTATTGGAAGTGTAGGTATGTTCTGATAGCTTTCTCCTCGAATGAAGAGTGGGTGGAGGGGTATATATAGCTTCCACAAAAAAACTAACCGTTACACACAATTTACCAATCTCGGTGAGACCAAATTGAGAAACTCGGTCGGACCGATTTAGCAAACCTAGTGACCGTTAGGATTTTCGGTGGGACTGAGATGCAACTCGGTAGGTCCGATATGGTTAGGGTTAGGGCATTACGTAATCTCGGTGTGACCGATTACACAAACTCGGTGGGACCGATTTTGGTAATAAGCTAACCAGAGAGTTGGTCAGGTAAACTCGATGGGACCGATCGCTCATTTCGGTGGGACCGAAATGTTATAGAAGGGAAACAGAGAGTTTACATTGCAATCTCGGTGGGACCGATCGCTCATCTCGGTAGGACCGAAATGTTACAAAGGGAAACCGAGAGATTACAACCCCATCTTGGTGTGACAGAGATCCCTATCGGTGAGACCGATTTGCCTCGGGTTTGTGGTAGTGGCTATGACATCTGAACTCGGTGGCGCCGGATAGAAAGAATCGGTGGGGCCGAGTTTGACTTTTGGTTTAGGTCATATGTGGATGTGGGAAGGTAGTTGAGGGTTTTGGAGCATATCACTAAGCACTATGAAGCAAGAACCTCATCAAGCAACACCTCATCCCTCCTTGATAGTATTGACTTTTCCTATAGACTCAATGTGATATTGGATCACTAAAATTTAAATGTAGAGTCTTGAGCTTTGAGCTTGAGCCAAACTTTTTGTCCTTAGTATTTTGAGGGGTCCACTTTCCTCGTCCATGCCATGCCATTCATTGAGCTTTTCCTAAAATATTAATCTTGGGGGAGGGAAAAGGAGAAGGAAGGAAGGGGGCGCCCCCCTTCCCTAGTCCAATTCGGACCAGACCAAGGGGAGGGGTGCGGCCACCCTTGAGGCCCTTTTCCTTGTTTCCCGTATGGCCCAATAAGGTCCAGTACGTATTCCCGTAACTCTCCGGTACTCCGAAAAATACCCAAAACACTTGGAACCTTTCCGATGTCCGAATATAGTCGTCCAATATATCAATCTTTACGTCTCGACCATTTCGATACTCCTCGTCATGTCCCCGATCTCTCCGGGACTCCGAACTCCTTCGGTACATCAAAACACTTAAACTCATAATATAACTGTCATCGAAACCTTAAGCATGCGGACCCTACGGGTTTGAGAACAATGTAGACATGACCGAGACACGTCTCCGATCAATAACCAATAGCGGAACCTGGATGCTCATATTGGCTCCCACATATTCTACGAAGATCTTTATCAGCCAGACCGCATAACAACATACGTTGTTCCCTTTGTCATCGGTATGTTACTTGCCCGAGATTCGATCGTCGGTATCTCAATACCTAGTTCAATCTTGTTACCGGCAAGTATCTTTACTCGTTTCGTAATACATCATCCTGCAACTAACTCATTAGTTGCAATGCTTGCAAGGCTTAAGTGATGTGCATTACCGAGAGGGCCCAGAGATACCTCTCCGACAATCGGAGTGACAAATCCTAATCTCGAAATACGCCAACCCAACAAGTACCTTCGGAGACACCTGTAGAGCAACTTTATAATCACCAGTTACGTTGTGACGGTTGGTACCACACAAAGTGTTCCTCCGGTAAACGGGAGTTGCATAATCTCATAGTCATAGGAACATGTATAAGTCATGAAGAAAGCAATAGCAACAAACTAAACGATCAAGTGCTAAGCTAAAGAAATGGGTCAAGTCAATCACATCATTCTCCTAATGATGTGATCCCGTTAATCAAATGACAAACATGTCTATGGTTAGGAAACATAACCATCTTCGATCAACGAGCTAGTCAAGTAGAGGCATACTAGTGACACTATGTTTGTCTATGTATTCACACATGTATTATTTTTCCGGTTAATACAATTCTAGCATGAATAATAAACATTTATCATGATATAAGGAAATAAATAATAACTTTATTATTGCCTCTAGGGCATATTTCCTTCAGTCTCCCACTTGCGCTAGAGTCAATAATCTAGTTCACATCGCCATGTGATTTAACATCAATAGTTCACATCACCATGTGATTAACACCCATAGTTCACATCTACATGTGACCAACACCCAATGGGTTTACTAGAGTCAATAATCTAGTTCACATCGCTATGTGATTAACACCCAAAGAGTACTGAGGTGTGATCATGTTTTGCTTGTGAGAGAAGTTTAGTCAACGGGTCTGCCACATTCAGATCCGTAAATATTTTGCAAATTTCTATGTCAACAATACTCTGCATAGAGCTACTCTAGCTAATTGCTCCCACTTCCAATATGTACCCAGATTGAGATTTAGAGTCATCTGGATCAGTGTCAAAATTTGCATCGACGTAACCCTTTATGACGAACCTTTTGTCACCTCCATAATCGAGAAACATATCCTTATTCCACTAAGGATAATTTTGACCAATGTCCAGTGATCTACTTCTAGATCACTATTGTACTCCTTTGCCAAATTCAGGGCATGGTATACAATAGGTCTGGTACACAGCATGGCATACTTTATAGAACCTATGGCTGAGGCATAGGGAATGACTTTCATTCTCTCTCTATCTTCTGCCGTGGTCGGATTTTGAGTCTTACTCAACTTCACACCTTGTAACACAGGCAAGAACTCCTTCTTTGACTGTTCCATTCTGAACTACTTCAAAATCTTGTCAAGGTATGTACGCATTGAAAAACTTATCAAGCATCTTGATCTATCTCTATAGATCTTGATGCTCAATATGTAAGCAGCTTCACCGAGGTCTTTCTTTGAAAAACTTCTTTCAAACATTCCTTTATGCTTTGCAGAATAATTCTACATTATCTCTGATCAACAATATGTCTTTCACATATACTTACCAGAAATGTTGTAGTGCTCCCACTCACTTTCTTCTAAATATAGGCTTCTCCACAAGTCTGTATAAAACTATATGATTTGATCAAATTATCAAAGCATATCTTCCAACTCTGAGATGCTTGCACCAGTCCATAGATGGATCGCTAGAGCTTGCATATTTTGTTAGTACCTTTAGGATTGACAAAACCTTCTGGTTGCATCATATACAACTCTTCTTTAATAAATCCATTAAGGAATGTAGTTTTGTTTATCCATTTGCGAGATTTCATAAAATGCGGCAATTGCTAACATGATTCGGACAGACTTAAGCATAGATACGAGTGAGAAACCCTCATCGTAGTCAACACCTTGAACTTGTCAAAAACCTTTTTGCGACAATTCTAGCTTTGTAGATAGTAACACTACTATCAGCGTCCGTCTTCCTCTTGAAGATCCATTTAATCTCAATGGCTCGCCGATCAATGGGCAAGTCAATCAAAGTCCATACTTTGTTCTCATACATGGATCTCATCTCAGATTTCATGGCCTCAAGCCATTTCGCAGAATCTGGGCTCATCATCGCTTCCTCATAGTTCGTAGGCTCGTCATGGTCAAGTAACATGACCTCCAGAACAGGATTATCGTACCACTCTGGTGCGGATCTCACTCTAGTTTACCTACGAGGTTCGGTAGTAACTTGATATGAAGTTTCATGATCATCATCATTAGCTTCCTCACTAATCGATGTAGTAGTCATAGGAACAGATTTCTGTGATGAACTACTTTCCAACAAGGGAGCAGGTACAGTTACCTCATCAAGTTCTAGTTTCCTCCCACTCACTTCTTTCGAGAGAAACTCCTTTTCTAGAAAGGATCCATTCAAAGCAACGAATATATTGCCTTTGGATCTGTGATAGAAGGTGTACCCAACATTTTCTTTTGGGTATCCTATGAAGACGCACTTCTCCGATTTGGGTTAGAGCTTATCAGGTTGAAACTTTTTCACATAAGCATTGCAACCTCAAACTTTAAGAAACGACATCTTAGGTTTCTTGCCAAACCATAGTTCATACGATGTCGTCTCAACGGATTTAGATGGTGCCCTATTTAATGTGAATGTAGTTGTCTCTAATGCATAACCCCAAAACGATAGTGATAAATCGGTAAGAGACATCATAGATTGCACCATATCTAATAAAGTACGGTTATGATGTTCGGACACACCATTACACTGTAATGGTGTTCCAGGTGGCATGAGTAGTGAAACTATTTCACATTGTTTTAACTAAAGGCCAAATTCGTAACTCAAATATTTTACTTCTGCGATCATACCGTAGATACTTTTATTTTTGTTACGATGATTCTCCACTTCACTCTGAAATTCTTTGAACTTTTCAAATGTTTCAGATTTGGGTTTCATCAAGTAGATATACTCATATCTGCTCAAATCATTTGTGAAGATCAGAAAATAATGATACCTGCCGCGAGCCTTAATATTCATCGGACCACATACATCAGTATGTATGATTTCCAACAAATCTGTTGCTCGCTCCATTGTTCCGGAGAACGAGTCTTAGTCATCTTGCCCATGAGGCATGGTTCGCAAGCATCAACTGATTCATAATCAAGTGATTCCAAAAGCCCATCAGCATGGATTTTCTTCATGCGCTTTACACCAATATGACCTAAATGGTAGTGCCACAAATAAGTTGCACTATCATTATTAACTTTGCATCTTTTGGCTTCAATATTATGAGAATGTGTATCACCACAATCGAGATCCAACAAACCATTTTCATTGGGTGTATGACCATAGAAGGTTTTATTCATGTAAATAGAACAACAATTTATTCTCTTACTTAAATGAATAACCGTATTGCAATAAACATGATCAAATCATATTCATGCTCAATGCAAACACAAAATAACACTTATTTAGGTTCAACACTAATCCCGAAAGTATAGGGAGTGTGCGATGATGATCATATCAATCTTGGAACCACTTCCAACACACATCATCACTTCACCCTTAACTAGTCTCTGTTCATTCTACAAATCCCGTTTCGAGTTACTACTCTTAGCAACTGAACCAGTATCAAATACCGAGGGGTTGCTACGAACACTAGTAAAATACACATCAATAATCTGTATATCAAATATACCTTTGTGCACTTTGCCATCCTTCTTATCCGCCAAATACTTGGGACAGTTCCGCTTCCAGTGACCAGTCCCTTTGCAGTAGAAGCACTTAGTCTCAGGCTTAAGACCAGACTTGGGCTTCTTCACTTGAGCAGCAACTTGCTTGCCATTCTTCTTGAAGTTCCCCTTCTTCCCTTTGCCCTTTTCTTGAAACTAGTGGTCTTGTCTACCATCAACACTTGATATTTTTCTTTATTGCTACCTTCGTTGATTTCAGCATTACGAAGAGCTTGGGAATCATTTCCGTTGTCCCTTGCATATCATAATTCATCACGAAGTTCTACTAACTTGGTGATGGTGACTAGAGAATTCTGTCAATCACTATTTTATCTGGAAGATTAACTCCCACTTGATTCAAGCGATTGTAGTACCCAGGCAATCTGAGCACATGCCCACTGCTTGAGCTATTCTCCTCCATCTTTTAGCTATAGAACTTGTTGGAGACTTCATATCTCTCAACTCGGGTATTTGCTTGAAATATTAACTTCAACTCCTGAAACATCTCATATGGTCCATGATGTTCAAAACGTCTTTGAAGTCCCGATTCTAAGCCGTTTAAGCATGGTGCACTAAACTATCAAGTAGTCATCATATTGAGCTAGCCAAATGTTCATAACATCTACATATGCTCCTGCAATAGGTTTGTCACCTAGCGGTGCATCAAAGACATAATTCTTCTGTGCAGCAATGAGGATAAACCTCATATCACGGATCCAATCCACATCATTGCTACTAACATCTTTCAACTTAGTTTTCTCTAGGAACATATCAAAAATAAAACAGGGGAGTTAAACGTGAGCTATTGATCTACAACATAGATATGCTAATACTACCAGGACTAAGTTCATGATAAATTAAAGTTCAATTAATCATATTACTTAAGAACTCCCACTTAGATAGACATCCGTCTAATCCTCTAAGTGATCACATGATCCAAATCAACTAAACCATGTCCGATCATCACGTGAGATGGAGTAGTTTCAATGGTGAACATCACTATGTTGATCATATCTACTATATGATTCACGCTCAACCTTTCGGTCTCAGTGTTCCGAGGCCATATCTGTTATATGCTAGGCTCGTCAAGTTTAACCTGAGTATTCCGCGTGTGCAACTGTTTTGCACCCTTTGTATTTGAACGTAGAGCCTATCACACCCGATCATCACGTGGTGTCTCAGCACGAAGAACTTTCGCAACGGTGCATACTCAGGGAGAACACTTATACTTTGATAATTTAGTGAGGGATCATCTTATAATGCTACCGCTAATCAAAGCAAGATAAGATGCATAAAAGATAATCATCACATGCAATCAATATAAGTGATACGATATGGCCATCATCATCTTGTACTTGTGATCTCCATCTCCGAAGTACTGTCATGATCACCATCGTCACCGGCGTGACACCTTGATCTCCATCGTAGCATCATTGTCATCTCGCCAATCTTATGCTTCCACGACTATCACTACCGCTTAGTGATAAAGTAAAGCATTACAGCACGATTGCATTGCATACAATAAAGCGACAACCATATGGCTCCTGCCAGTTGCCGATAACTCGGTTACAAAACATGATCATCTCATACAATGAAATTTAGCATCATGTCTTGACCATATCACATCACAACATGCCCTGCAAAAACAAGTTAGACGTCCTCTACTTTGTTGTTGCAAGTTTTACGTTGCTGCTACGGGCTTAGCAAGAACCGTTCCTACCTACGCATCAAAACCACAACGATAGTTTGTCAAGTTAGTGCTATTTTAACCTTTGCAAGGACCGGGCATAGCCACACTCGGTTCAACTAAAGTTGGAGAAACTGACACCCGCCAGCCACCTGTGTGCAAAGCACGTCGGTAGAACTAGTCTTGCGTAAGCGTACGCGTAATGTCGGTCCGAGCCGCTTCATCCAACAATACTGCCGAACCAAAGTATGACATGCTGGTAAGCAGTATGACTTATATCGCCCACAACTCACTTGTGTTCTACTCGTGCAAAACATCAACGCATAAAACCTAGGCTCGGATGCCACTGTTGGGGAACGTAGTAATTTCAAAATTTCCGTACGCACACGCAAGATCATGGTGATGCATAGCAACGAGAGGGGAGAGTGTTGTCTATGTACCCTCGTAGACCGAAAGCGGAAGCGTTAGCACAACGCGGTTGATGTAGTCGTACGTCTTCATGGCCCGACCGATCAAGCACCGAAACTATGGCACCTCCGAGTTCTAGCACACGTTCAGCTCGATGACGATCCCCAGACTCTGATCCAGCAGAATGTTGGGGAAGAGTTCCGTCAGCCTGATGGCGTGGTGACAATCTTGATGTTCTACCGTCGCAGGGCTTTGCCTAAGCACCGCTATAATATTATCGAGGATTATGGTGGAAGGGGGCACCGCACACGGCTAAGAGATCAATGATCAATTGTTGTATCTTTGGGGTGCCCCCTGCACCCGTATATAAAGGAGCAATGGAGGAGGAGGCCGGCCCTAGGAGGGGGCGCGCCAAGTGTGGTGTCCTACTAGGACTCCCTAGTCCTAGTAGGATTCCACCTCCCATATGGAATAGGAAAAGAGGAAGGGAAAAGGAGAAGGAAGGAAGGGGGCGCCCCCCCTTCCCTAGTCCAATTCAGACCAGACCAAGGGGAGGGGTGCGGCACCCTTGAGGCCCTTTTCCTTGTTTCCCGTATGGTCGAATAAGGCCCAATACGTATTCCCGTAACTTTTTGATACTCCAAAAAATACCCGAATCACTCGGAACCTTTCCGATGTCCGAATATAGTCGTCCAATATATCGATCTTTACGTCTCGACCATTTCGAGACTCCTCGTCATGTCTCCGATCTCATCCGGGACTCCGAACTCCTTTGGTACATCAAAACTCATAAACTCATAATATAACTGTCATCGAAACCTTAAGCGTGCGGACCCTACGGGTTCGAGAACAATGTAGACATTACCGAGACACGTCTCCGGTCAATAACCAATAGCGGAACCTGGATGCTCATATTGGCTCCCACATATTCTACGAAGATCTTTATCGGTCAGACCGCATAACAACATACGTTGTTACCTTTGTCATCGGTATGTTACTTGCCTGAGATTCGATCGTTGGTATCTCAATACCTAGTTCAATCTTGTTACCGGCAAGTCTCTTTACTCGTTCCGTAATACATCATCCTGCAACTAACTCATTAGTTGCAATGCTTGCAAGGCTTAAGTGATGTGCATTACCGAGAGGGCCCAGAGATACCTCTCCGACAATCGGAGTGACAAATCCTAATCTCGAAATACGCCAACCCAACAAGTACCTTCGGAGACACCTGTAGAGCACCTTTATAATCACCCAGTTACGTTGTGACGTTTGGTAGCACACAAAGTGTTCCTCCGGTAAACGGGAGTTGCATAATCTCATAGTCATAGGAACATGTATAAGTCATGAAGAAAGCAATAGCAACAAATTAAACGATCAAGTGCTAAGTTAACGAAATGTGGTCAATCACATCATTCTCCTAATGATGTGATCCCGTTAATCAAATGACAACTCATGTCTATGGTTAGGAAACATAACCATCTTCGATCAACGAGCTAGTCAAGTAGAGGCATACTAGTGACACTATGTTTGTCTATGTATTCACACATGTATTATGTTTCCGGTTAATACAATTCTAGCATGAATAATAAACATTTATCATGATATAAGGAAATAAATAATAACTTTATTACTGCCTCTAGGGCATATTTCCTTCATCACGTTCTCAGCAACTGCATGAGCGTCAGTGTGATCCGGAATTTTTGGCTTCAACTTCCTCAAGACATGTGACTCATCATCTTCTTCTCCATTTTAGCTTCAGGCACTGGGGCCTTGTTCTTCTCCTCAGCAGGGATGTTCCTGGTGCTCCTTTTTGGTTTTGGCTTTGGAGATGGAGCAGCAGCCTTAGGAGCAGTCTTAGGCTTAGATGGAACAGCCCCTGCCCTGATGGCATCACCCATAAGCTTCTGAGCTTTGGGTGCTGGTGCAGCATCTTCTTCCTCTTCCTCTTCAGAATCTCTCATGATTGAGGATCTCCCAAGCACTCTGGCAGTGGTCTTCTTGACCCTCTCTTTCCTCTTCTTCCCTTCTGCAGCACCCTCTTTGGGTTCAGATTCCAAAGGTACTTGAGTAGATGCTCTGGCCTTAGACATTGGAATTCTCTTTGCAGGCATTTTGGTATTCATACCAGGCTTAGTTGCAGCAGCAGTGCTATACTCCTTTTTAACCACTTTCTTCTTGGAAGTGGCCTCATCCTCAACTGCCACATAGTCTTCATCCTCAGATTAAGAAGTTTTCTTCTTTCTGGCACTGGTGGCAGCCTTTGGCAGATTGCTTGGTGTGCTCCTGCTGCCATCATCTGAGCTACTAGAGGGACTAGTGCCCTCACTCAAGTGAACCTGCTCCTCTGACTTGTTCTAGCTGTCACTCTGATCAGACAATTGCAAATACTGACAGCTGACCCTGTGAATAGATATAGATGAGATAGAGTGGATGAGCATCACAAAATGCAGAGGTTTTTGCAAAAGAATGAGTCAAAAACTTAGTTTTAGTTTTCCACAGAAAGCATTTCGGATCAACCGATTTGTAAACTCGGTGATGCCGAAGTAGCTATTGGAACCTAAACTAGTGAACTTGGTCAGACCGAATCACAGTTCGGTGGCACCGAGACTGCTAGGGTTTCACAAAGTCCTGAACTTGGTCACACCGATTTGCAATTCTCGGTCAGACCGAGAATCACATGTGCAATGGCCTGAGCCGAATCGGTGGAACCGAGTTCTACAACTCGGTGGGTCCGAGATGGTTTCGGCGGAAACCTAACCCTAAATTCTCAATTCACGACTAAACTACGGAGTGTTTTTGATGGATAGAATGATCTCAATCGTGGCAAGATTCATGGCGAACACAATGTGCTAGGAATCAGATAAGGATAGCACAGTGATCGAGTTCATACCCTAGTTCGGCGATGAACTCGCTACAGCGGCAACAGCGGCGATGATCCCGTTGACGGCGGCGGAGACCAGCGACAGGAGGCGGCTGGTGACGAGGAGGACGATCCGGAGACCCGGGGAGGCAGAGCAGGCTAAGAGCGGGTCTAGGAGGTTCGAAAAGTTTTCCAAAATTTGACCTGTGGATATATATAGCCTGACCCTATCGGTGTGACCGAGTGGAACAACTCGGTGGCGCCGAGATTCATAACTACAAGCAGTTACTGAAACTCGGTGTGACCGAAAAGTTCAAATCGGTTGCACCGAGATTGAAAACCTAGATCGACTTAGTGATCTCGGTATGACCGAAATGGATGAATCGGTCGGACCGAAACACACAAAGAATTTTTGGAAGTTTAAGTCTATGAAGAATTGGGGACTCCGAGTGCTCCTCACACAGAGTGGTTCGAATCAGACTTGATCAAATTTTGTGATGTAGCATGAATAGAGTTTGATACGAGAAAAGCATAGATAGCTAGAGAAGGTTCTTAGGCATTCTTGTCCATCCACTTGGCCAAAAGAAAAGGAAACCAATCAATCAAAACAACAAGTGGATGTCCTCGAATGAGTAAATTATGTAACCAACATGCTCACACAATAAAATGACAAATGAAATATGTGGCAAAGCATGCACAAACAATTCTAGCATCTATCAAGCAATTGGCGATGACTAGGTCATCTATATATGAGTATATTGACTTAGGAGTCAAATGAGAACATTTGATCATAGGTCATACTCATTGTTTAAGCACAAGTGGGGTTACCACTTTTACATAAAGTGTTGTTGTGTTCATACCATTAGAGTTGCTTTAACTCAATTTGTTAGAGTAAAGCTCCCCCTAGATGTGAGATCCCCCCTAAGAGGGATGAACTAACCTTGGGTTTTGTCGATGATGACTTCATGTAGGTGTTGAAGATGTGGATGCACTAAGTTGATGTAGATCATTCGGAGCTATCCTTCGGAGTGAGTTGCACTTTCAATACCTACATGGGTTAGTCCCACAAGGAACAAACAAGGATATCCATAGACATAGAGTGATGCACACACAAGATGATGTTTATGAAAGCTTTAGGTTACCTTGTCCCTTGTCTTACCAACAAGAGGGTTTGTGACTCCTTGAACTAGTGCAAGATGTGGAAGTTGATTGCACTTGTTCTTGCCAAAATGATAAGAGTGAAGTATGTTGGCGGAGTCACCCTCAAGAACTCTCTAGTTCTTCTTGTTTGGGATCCACACCATCTTGATGGGCATCCTCGGAGTTGTAGTTGTACTTGATGAAGTGGAACTTGATGTAGTCTTGGGAACCCACTTGACCAAGGCCTTAGGAGCTTCTTCAAATGCATCAATTTCCTCTTGAAGCTTACCCTTGCCTTTTTGCTTGTGGTCTTGTGGTGGAAGATCATCTTGAGCTTGTGTCCCTTTGGAAGAAGTAGGATCATACTTGTCTTGTTGAGGAACAAACTTCGTCTTGGGGTAATGATCTTCTTCCCACTCAACTTCATTGGCATTGAACTTTCGTTCAAAACCAATACCTTGATTCTTCCGGTGTCTTCCTTGCTTGCGTACAATTTCCTCGAATTGCTTACTCCCAGCAAGGCTCTTGTAAACACCTTTCTTTATAATTCCCTTCAATAAGCTATTTTCTTGCTCAAGTGTAACTTGGCTAAGAGAATCATTAGTGGAATCAAGAGAACTACTAGAAGCAACAACATTGGATTTAGCATAATTATTGTTACTACTAGAAGAAGAATCTTTCTTGTTCTTGTTACTAGACTTGACTTGAGGCATGTAAGTGGATAAGTGTAAATGCTTGGCAATTTAAGAAGAACTTTTCTTGCGAAGATCATCATTGATTGCCTTTAAGAACTCATGCTCTTGCTCAAGGTTGAGCTTTTCAAAACGTAATTTCTCATGAGTCCTTAAAAGTTCTCGATGATCTCCTAAGATAGTTTCATGAGCTAACTTAAGAGTGTTTAGTTCTTTAGTTAGAGACTCAATCTTCTCCTTATCATTGTCATTCGTTTCATAATAGTATTCATCACTATAATTGTCAACAAGTAAATCATCATCACCTAACAAGTCATCTTCATCACCATTGAAATCAACATACTCGGGGTGTGATACCTTTGGACCTTTGGTCATGAAGCATCTTCCAATTCCTTCATTTGGTGAATCAAATATGTCGTAGGAGTTGGTTGACACAAGTGCTAGACCAGCAACACCTTCATCTTGAGTATATTCGGAGTTGGAGTGATAGCTTCTCTCGGAGTCATTGTCGGAGTCGGAGCCGGATACCCATTCACCAACATGAGCTTGATGTCTTCGTTTTGTGTAGCTCCTTGATGACTTGTCCTTCCTTTCTGAATCCTTGCTTCTCCGAGAGGGTCTTCGTTCATATCGATCATCCCTACTCCTTCTCTCCCTTGATGGTGATTCTTCTCTTCTACTTCTTCTTTTGGGAGAATCTTCTCTTCTCTTGTGGGGAGCCGTACACTCATTGGAGTAGTGTCCGGGTCTTCCACAATTGTAGCAGTTTCGCTCTCGACTAGAAGATCTTTTGTCATTGTAGGACCTTGACTTGGAACTTCTCTCTTTGCTTCTATTCTTGTAGAATTTGTTGAAGTTCTTCACCATTAGGCTCAATTCTTCATTGAAGGTTTGTTACTCACTTGATGATGTGGGGGCTTCACATGAGGCTTTGTAAGCACCACTTGACTTGTTATGGAGCTCCTCCTTATCCTTGAGTGACATCTCATGAGCAACAATTCTTCCAATGACTTTCGTTGGCTTGAGATCTTTGTAATTTGGCATCATTTGGATCAATGTGCATACGGTATCGTATTTTCCATCCAAGGCTCTTAGGATCTTCTTGATGATTAATTTGTCGGTCATCTCTTCACTTCCTAAGCCGGCAATCTCATTTGTGATAAGAGCAAGCCTAGAGTACATTTCAGCGACACCTTCACCATCCTTCATTTTGAACTTGTCAAGTTGACTTTGAAGCACATCCAACTTGGATTCCTTGACGGAGTCGATACCTTCGTGCATATCAATCAAAGTATCCCAAATTTCCTTTGCATTCTCAAGACGGCTGATTTTGTTGAATTCTTCGGGGCACAATCCGTTGAAGAGGATATCACAAGCTTGAGCGTTGTATTGCAGAATTTTCAACTCTTCCGTGGTGGCTTCATGATTTGGTTCTCTCCCATCAAAGAATTCACCTTGTAAGCCAACACACACGATAGCCCAAACGGCAGGGTTATGGCCAAGAATATGCATTTTCATCTTATGCTTCCAACTCGCAAAATTAGTACCATCAAAGTAAGGACCTCTACGGTGATAATTTCCCTCGCTAGACGCCATACTCTCCTAGGTTGTGAAACCAAGGCTATGACCACCAAAAGCTATGGAAATCAAAGCAAATGGAGACCAAAGCTCTGATACCACTTGTAGGATCGAAAGTATGTCTAGAGGGGGGGTGATTAGACTACTTGACCAATTAAAAATCTATCCTTTTCCCAATTTTAGTCTTTGGCATATTTTAGCTATCTTAGCACAAGTCAAGCAATCTTAACACAATTCAAGCAAGCATGCAAAGAGTCTATGAGCAGCGGAAAGTAAAGCATGCAACTTGCAAGAATGTAAAGGGAAGGGTTTGGAGAATTCAAACGCAATTGGAGACACAGATGTTTTTGTCGTGCTTCCGATAGGTGGTGCTATCGTACATCCACGTTGATGGAGACTTCAACCCACGGAGGGTAACGATTGCGCGAGTCCATGGAGGGCTCCACCCACGAAGGGTCCACGAAGAAGCAACCTTGTCTATGCCATCATGGCCATCGCCCATGAAGGACTTGCCTCACTAGCGGTAGATCTTCACGAAGTAGGTGATCTCCTTGCCTTACAAACTCCTTGGTTCAACTCCACAATCTTTGTCGGAGGCTCCCAAGTGACACCTAGCCAATCTACGAGACACCACTTTCCAAGAAGTAACAAATGGTGTGTTGATGATGAACTCCTTGCTCTTGTGCTTCAAATGATAGTCTCCCCAACACTCAACTCTCTCACACAGGATATGGATTTGGTGGAAAGAAGATTTGAGTGGAAAGCAACTTGGGAAGGCTAGAGATCAAGATTCATATGGTAGGAATGGAATATCTTGGCCTCAACACATGAGTAGGTGGTTCTCTCTCAGAAAATGTGTATTGGAAGTGTAGGTATGTTCTGATGGCTCTCTCCTCGAATGAAGAGTGGGTGGAGGGGTATATATAGCCTCCACACAAAAACTAACCGTTACACACAATTTACCAATCTCGGTGAGACCGAATTGAGAAACTCGGTCGGACCAATTTAGCAAACCTAGTGACCGTTAGGATTTTTGGTGGGACTGAGATGCAACTCGGTAGGACCGATATGGTTAGGGTTAGGGCATAACGTAATCTCGGTGTGACCGATTACACAAACTCGGTGGGACCGATTTTGGTAATAAGCTAACCAGAGAGTTGGTCAGGTAAACTCAGTGGGACCGATCACTCATTTCGGTGGGACCGAAATGTTACAAAAGGGAAACAGAGAGTTTACATTGAAATCTTGGTGGGACCGATCACTCATCTCGGTAGTACCGAAACGTTACAAAGGGAAACAGAGAGATTACAACCCCATCTCGGTGTGACCGAGATCCCTATTGGTGAGACCGATTTGCCTAGGGTTTTTGGCAGTGGCTATGACATCTGAACTCGGTGACGCCAGATAGAAAGAATTGGTGGGGCCGAGTTTGACTTTTGGTTTAGGTCATATGTGGATGTGGGAAGGTAGTTGAGGGTTTTGGAGCATATCACTAAGCACTATGAAGCAAGAACCTCATCAAGCAACACCTCATCCCTCCTTGATAGTATTGGCTTTTCCTATAGACTCAGTGTGATCTTGGATCACTAAAATATAAAATGTAGAGTCTTGAGCTTTGAGCTTGAGCCAAACTTTTTGTCCTTAGTATTTTGAGGGGTCCACTTTCCTCATCCATGCCATGCCATTCATTGAGCTTTTCCTAAAATATTAATCTTGGAATAATGTTAGCTCAATGAACTATATGTTGTTAGGAATTACCAAAACCACCTAGGGATAGTTGCACTTTCAATCTCCCCCTTTTTGGTAATTGATGACAACATATAGATCAAAGCTTCGACAAATGATAATAAGAGTGAAAAATATTGTCGCTTTGAGAAGTATGTGATAAGAAAGAGCTCCCCCTAAATTTGTGCATAGTTTATGATTTACTTTGGACTGCAAATGCACAGAGAATTAGGCTCATGGGTTACTCTTCCATGTCACATACATCTTGGTGGAGCACTCAAAATGATAATAATTAAATACATGCACTCATCACCAAGCAAAGTGAATGATCATATAGGGATAAATGATAATGTCATCCAACAAGCATTAATGTAGCATATGATCAAACACACGTGATCATCCATGTATCACGCAGACAGAAAGTATCTCAAACAAGCAAAGCAAATAAAGTTCAACCACCAAAGCAAGAGAGAATAAAAAGCAACACTCTCTCTTGAAGCCTATGATCTATACATTTTTCTCCCCCTTTGGCCACAAGTTACCAAAAAGTTCCTAGAAAATGCATAGCACTAAATCGACTCTCAGGCTTGGTCTTCAGGTGGTGGTGTCCGGATAACTCCAAGAACTAAGGCTTCAGTCGATGTAGATGGAGCTGATGGAGTAGGTGCTGGAGCTGGTGCAGATGAAGTGCCTCTGGTGTCTGGAACAGGAACTGCAGCAGACCTCTGAGCTCTAGGCACTCTAGCAAATGCATCAGTGGTTGTCTAGCCCTTCCTCTCCTACATATCATCCTAAAGTTGCTCCATAACAGACTGGATCTAAGTTACCTTCACATCCAAGTCATAGAACTTCTGCTCCACGATCCTCTCCAAGCTCTCCTGGTTTTGAGTCAGGGTGGCCAGTCCCTTCTCAATCCTTAGAGTGGAGGCAATCAAGTAGCCAAGCTGATCTTGCTTGCTCTTCAGAAGATACTGAGATGCTTCTTCAGTAGTTGTCATCCTTGCAGCCTTTTTAGACTTTGCCTTCTCCTCCTTGGCTTGTGCGTGCACAGAAGATGGCTCATTTTCATCCATCACCACAGTGTTGTCCTCAAAGTCTGGGTAGATGGGCAGGTGCTCCTTGTCCAGCAGATATGTGCCAGTGCCCATCTTGGAGTTAATCAGCTCCTGAATCTGTGAGGCATATCCACAACTCCTCTTCTGATCTGCAGATGTCCTCTTTGTAGTTTCAACTATAAGACTCATGAACTTGAACTTTTGTGGAACATCAAAATGTGCAGCAAGTTGATGGAGTGACCTCAGATCATCTTGTGATCACTTGACTTTGGCAAGAGAGTGTGCCTGAGGATCCAGTTGATAGTTGGCAATCCTGACAGAAGGTAATGTACAGATCCAAACTTATGTGTCTCAAGAGCAGCATCTGGGATCTCCTTGTACATGTGTGCCATGGTGTTGTGATCCTTCTTCTTCTTGGCATAGACATCCAAGTCATCTTCACTCTCTTCTGGAGCATTGATCAACTTAGCCCATTCAACAACCGTTGACTGGTACCTAGTTCCTTCAGACATCCAGACAATCCTTCCATCTGGGTGGAAGTGAGCTGTGGAGTAGAACTGCACAATGAGCTCATCATTCCATTTTGTGAGCTTCTGAGCCACAAACTCATCAACTCCACGAGCCTTGAAACTGTCATATACTCCTGGATAGTGTTCATCATTCTCCCTGATGTACTCCCAGTTGACCCATCTCATGTCACACACTATGGGCTTCTTGTCAAGCAAGATGGTCTCATAGAAGTCCTGATGTTCCTTTGTATGGAACATGTAGTCCACAGTAGTCTTCTCCTGGTGGCATATGGATCGGACTCTCTCCATAGCCTTAGACCTGAGTCCTTCCTGATCTTCATGTTCTCAGCAACTGGATGAGCATCATTGTGATCTGGAATTTTTGGCTTCAACTTCCTCAAGACATGTGACTCATCATCTTCTTCTTCCATTTCAGCTTCAGGCACTGGGGCCTTGTTCTTCTCCTCAGCAGGGATGTTCCTGGTGCTCCTTTTTGGTTTTGGCTTTGGAGCTGGATCAGCAGCCTTAGGAGCAATCTTAGGCTTAGATGGAATAGCCCCTACCCTGATGGCATCACCCATAAGCTTCTGAGCTTTGGGTGCTGGTGCAGCATCTTCTTCCTCTTCCTCTTCAGAATCTCTCATGATTGAGGATCTCCCAAGCACTCTGGAAGTGGACTTCTTGACCCTCTCTTTCCTCTTCTTCCCTTCTACAGCACCCTCTTTGGGTTCAGATTCCAAAGGTACTTGAGTAGATGCTTTGGCCTTAGACATTGGAATTCTCTTTGCAGGCATTTTGGTATTCATACTAGGCTTAGTTGCAGCAGCAGTGCTATACTCCTTTTTAACCACTTTCTTCTTGGAAGTGGCCTCATCCTCAACTGCCACATAGTCTTCATCCTCAGATTCAGAAGTTTTCTTCTTTCTGGCCCTGGTGTTCCATGGCGAGGGCCTACAGCATCTTCATCGAGGAACTACTATTCTCATGCAGCTTCTTCCAGTCGGCGTTCTTCTCCTTCAACAGGTCGATCTCGTGGCAGAGCTTCGCATTGTCCTCTCGAAGTCGCAGGATTTCACCGGTCGCCTTCTTCTCCGAGGCAATGCTCTTCTTCAGCAGCATCACCAAGTCGGCGGTCAACTCCCCCTGCTGATTGAGCTCAGCGGGCATGTCGTCGAGGCTCTCCTTCAGCAACTCCATCAAGCCTTGGATGAACTCCTTCTCCTTATTGAGCTGATCGGGCATGTCGTCGAGGGATAACGACTCCAACTCCGCCGGCTTGGCCTGTTCGCCTCCGCGGCTAGGGCGCTCCTGGGAGCCATCGCCTGCCCGTGAGAGATCTTTCGAGGTCTCTGCGTGGCGGCGAGCCCTCTTTTTTCCACAACCTTGGTTGCCACTCCCTTGTTATGAGTAGTTCTCGACCTAGAGCTCTGCTCACCGGCCATGGAAACGACGGACGAAGAAGAAGCACTTATGAGGAGGAAAGGTAGAGTGATTTCCGGTTAGGTAGTTCCCCTTTTTATAACCTAAGTACTAGCACTAGTACTAATACCTGCATAGTGGGAACACATTCAGGTTTGGTACGTACTACTAGTAGGTGTGAGTAGGCTTTCGAATGTGATGGGAACAAGGTAAAGATTAATTGATGGTTTTGGTTTCGAGGCCTGAAACGGCTCCTGATGAGTTTAGCGGAACATAAATTTCAAGTACTACACTGCTCAAATGCGTAAATATTATGTTACTGTCATAAATTGGCACAAAATACGAAGGAGACCAATGGAAGTACTACTAGCAACCCACAATTTAAATACTCGCATGCGCAGTGGAGTAATAATGTCTTTCTTCCGCCCTCACGTCCACTCAATTTGCATGCGCTGTATTAATTGACCATCAATGAAGTGAACGACTTTACACGCGTCAAATTATCACATGGGGTGGATCTTGGTACAAAAGTGTGTCCGCCCGTGTACCCGCGTGTGTGTGCGAGGAATGAGTGTGTGCATGGCGTGCGTGCACATCTTCGCTTCGTGCATGTACTGCCAGTATGGCTCAGGGAGGACGAGTACATTCTTCTGGAACAAGCAGCACGTCACTGTGATCAATCCACGCAAGGAGGTCGCGACAACGCCTACACATGTGCCACGTGGCTTCATGAACTGTAAGAGAGACACTGTGTAGCGTGCCATTGGTATTCTAATTTACGTGTTTTGCGCATAATCGAAGTACTAGTAAGGTACACGTGCATTGCACGCATCAGATTTTGCAACCAAATTATGAATAAATACCACACTATAGCATGTAAGCTCTGAGTCATATATGCCTGATGTAGCCCTTCGTTTAATTCTTATAGTTCATCTCATTCAAAATCAATTAGTTTTTATAAAAAAAGCTAAGAACGCGGGAATAGGAAAAACGTGGGATTATAGTGGAATGTCATCTTGAATCCTACAGGATTGTACGAGTGTTTGATTGTGCATAGAAAAAACACAGAATTCGTGGATGGGATGTTTCCTATGAAATCTAGTGCAAATGAATCATATGGAAAAGTTCCTACGGTTTACAATCCTACGAATCAAACAACCAAGATAGGAAAAATTCCTAATGATTAGAATCCTCCAAAATTCCTTTGAGAATCCTTTGAATCAAAGAAGCCCTTAATCTATTTTATGATTCATGGAATTGTGCGTTGTAAAGCATAAAGTAAAAACAAATAATGGCAATTCAACTAGAAAAAAGTTTGGGCAGTTATGATACGGAAAATTATAGAACAAAAGAGAACCACTGTTGTTTTGAGGTTTGTGCATTATGCTTAAGTTCAACCATGGAGTCTGCTAGATTGTACATGTGGCAAAATACAGTGGGGGCTAGAAGATGGTGCGAGGGGCCGAGTGGAGGGAGACTATGAAGGAACGCACAAGTGCGAGATTGATATTTAGAGAGAGGGGGCGAACACGTGCGCTGATGCGCGCAGTGGCGGAGCCATGAAAAATAAATGAGCTAGGGGGCCAAGCATTGCTAATCCTTTACGAGGAGGGTCAATTCATGAACTTAAACCATTTTTAGCAGCAATTGTCTAATGATCACATTCATATTAGCCTTGATATATAGTGATGTTAGGGGGGAAGGGCAGGGCCCTTACTACCCCCTGTCTTCGCCATTGTGCAAGCGTCTGAGAGATGAAGCGGAAGGCATGGATGATGAGAGGGGGACGTTGGATACATAATTAATGTGGGTGTATTAGCTATATATGTTAATCCTATATAGAGAGGCATATATTGATCGATGTGGACGTGGGAAAGAGGGTGTGACCTCACTGGATATATCGATTGATCGGTTTGTGTGGAAAACTATGAAAGACCTAGCTATATACACACATACATAGAGGAACATCGATCGTTGCGCATGCACGCATGAGAGATAAAGCGATGGATAATGCCGACTGGTAGTGTGTTTGCATGCATGCACGAGAGAAAGTTAGTGGTACAATTATAAAGAGAAGACTAATGTGTGGGTGTAAAAGAATAGCTGAATAGGTGAGGTCACAATCAATGTAAAGTTGAATTCAAATATTTGAATAAGAGATCCTGATGTATGAAACCCATGCATGCATGAATATAACGGAGATCTGCGCGGTGTTGTTTGGAAACGAGCATGTTGTAATGTATACACATTGAACAAGGTCAGACTGATTTGAATTTGAGATACCGATGGCAGACATCATTTGGCCACGTTGCATCCGTGCATGGACACACTATTCTAATTGGAGATGATGGGCGGCTTTTGCATCACATATTTATATCTATACCCCTATATATATTATATATTATATTTTTTATATTATGTGCGGGTAACTTTAACTTTGAAAGATGGTCGTTGGATGAGGCGAATCTGATGGTCCAAAGATGGAAAATTTGAGCACTACTAGCCGTTGGATATCATCTAGATTCCACCAGATTTCGCCACATGTATAATCTAGAAGACTCCATGGTTAAACTTAAGCATAATGCACAACATCAAAACACAAGCACTTCTTATTTGTTCTAGAATCTTCCGTATCAGAATTTCCCAAATGTTTGTCTACATGATTTACCATTATTTGTTTTTACTTTATGTCTTACGACGCACAATTCCATGAATCTTAAAATAGATTAGCTTTCTTATAAAAACTAGATGGTTGTGAACGAAATGAACTATAAGAATTAAACGAACATCTACATCATGCATATATGACTCAAAGCTTGCATGCTATAATGTGGTATTTATTCATAATTTGATTGCCAAATCTCATACATGCAATGCACGTGTACCTTACTCTAGTCTAAATGGTGTTTGTGTGTGTGTGTTGTGCGTGTTGAGGTGTAAATTGTCTTTTTTTGCGTACACGTTAAGCTTGTTCTTCCGAAATTTCAAGCCGCGCCTTGTTATGCCGAAAATTCAAGCTAGCGTCTCTATCTATCGTGCTGCGAAACTCCCGCCTCTTCAACCCGCGCCTTGTTAGCCCGAAATATTTAAGATATATCTTTGTCTCGTTGTGCTCCGACAACTCCCTCCATCTCAACCCGCGCCTTGCTATTCCAAAATTACAACGCGCGTGAAAACTCCCACCTCTTGTGCAATCCCGACATGCGAAATGCCTGTGGTACCCCTGAACCAAAAGAACCGCCTCAAATCGGTGGGGGTACTTTCGTAACTTACCCCACATTTCGGACAAGCACGTCTCTAAACCATGGTTCCCCACTGCCATCCCATCTGCCCACCCATTCGCACAACGAGGCCGCAAAAACCCGCGGCGAAACCCCACACCCTGCTCCATCCGCCACCCAGCTGGAGCCTCTTCCCCAACAACATCGTCCACAGCAACACCTCGACGTCCCTCATCCACCATACCAGATGAGGATCCGTCGTTGATCTCATCGTCCCACCGATTCAGCCACCCCGTCCTCCACCTCCAAGGAGATGCCCCGACGTTCCCCTCGTCTTTCGCGCCACCTCCATTCCCACACCGCCGTCTTCACCTGCACCAACGGAAGAGCATCATCATCACCATTTCCTCGGATGAAGCTGCGGCCTAATCGGCGCCACCAAAGAGGTTGTACACTAATCGCCGCATTTTCTTCTTGATTCGATCTCACGGTGCTGTCGGCGCTCGGTCCCGAGCCGACACGGCGCGGCTCCATCCACGGCGGCATCGTCGGCCACTTCCTCTATGGCGTCGCTCCCTCGGTGGCGATGTCCACATCAGTAGGACCTGCTGCTACTTTAGCTCTTGCTCGCGCTGCTGCTCTGCTCTTGCTCTTGGTCCCCTGCCTGGTCTGCTCTTGCTATTGCTCTTGCTCGCGCTACTTCTCTCGCTCTTGCTCATGCTTGCGATGCTGCTCCGATTTAGCTACACTTCACTCCAATGCCGCCGGGGTGAAGGAAGAACCAGCCACGGTGGGGAGGGGGACTCGCTGGAGAGGTACCCCACTATCTATCTTAGGGTTCAGGATGGGGCCGGTGGTCGCCGGCGTTGGCGGGGTGTTGGCGGGGCGGTGGCG
>NC_041386.1:78415513-78493775 GCF_002162155.2 Triticum dicoccoides | reverse complement strand
GATGGCCGGGGCGGCAGCGGACCGGCGGTGGGGAGTGTTTTCGGGGCGGGCGGGGCGGCGCACCGCCGGCCGTGGGCGGCGGGGGGCTACTGTTTGGCCGGCTCAAGGGGGTGGAGGTTGAAGATGAACCGCAGGCCCTTGATTTCGTATCCAACGGCTACAAAATCGACTGACCAGAGATGAAAAAGCCAGTCGACCGACGTGTAGCCTCACCTTACTAGTGCGTTCAGTTTCGACAGCAAAATTCAGTTTCGACAGTTAAGTTCAGTTTCGGCAGTTAAGTTCAGTTTCGACAGTTAAATTCAGTTTTGACAGTTAAGTTCAGAGATGAGCGGCTGCTGTATTTTACATCTAGCACTTTGTGGTTATGTATTTTACGTCATGTATTGGAGATGCTATTAGAATTCCACTCAGGTTAACATTGTTCGTTGTCTCTCTTGTCCTGCTTCAGCCTCGGCGTCGTACAACTCACCGGAGCTGCTCCAACGACGAAACCCTCCATCACAGCGGAGCAGTACCTCGGGCTCCATCTCCAGAGGCCTAAGATCTTCTTCCCCTCCTCTGACAACCAAGTCAGCCGGAGCATCCTCACCGGCCAACCCAATCACGCTGAGATCGACATGGCTTCGCCAAAGAGGTTGTACACTTGTTGCATCTCTTTTTTACTCTACATGTTATATATATTGTCCACTGAGCAATCGTAGTAACGGGAAATACGATTATTTTATCCTACTATATGACAAGCAGTGAGGTACCAGGCAACTTAGCTATCCGTGATGGACTCTCTTGAAGGCCATCATTATTTATCTCTGCGCGTTTGAGCTGTGCTTTTGTCGATGGGCCTGGGAGTTGAGCTAGTATGGCAGTGGCCTGGGTCCAAAGTAATAGAAGTAGCACAAAAAACATTTTTTATTGTAGAATTTTCCCTGATCAAGCCTGCCTACTAGAATCGCGAGTGCTTGAAAGGAAAAGTGAATGAAAAACATCGGAATTGGAAAGTTTCCTATGGTACTACTTTTCATGAATTTGGTGCAAAGGAATGGAGCAAGGGAAAACTGTAGGATTTGTTCCTTTAGTGTCTCCTTGAAAGAAAAACCGTAGGAATTCTAATTTCCACTTCTCCTCCTTTTCATATTCCTATTCATCAAGCACAAGACTAAGATATAGTAGCATAATAGCATTATAACCGTACATTTTCTTGTGGTTTGACTTAATCTCACCATGCTTTTTTGCATCATGTGATCTTCCAATTGTTGTGAATCAAACACCCAGATTGGCAGACATCCTGTGTTTTCAAATTCTCTGTTTTGCACGTGCATTCCTATCCTATTCCTGTCTATTTCCTATCCCTGCATTGTTAGAATCCTCAAATTCAAACAAGCCCTTACTCAATTACTTCTGTTACAGATATATGTCAAAGAAAACCTTGTGTGGTTTGTCCTGCTCCTACGGCGATGTGTTCCACCCCAGCTCAGCTGCTGCAACGACGGAAGGGTTCACCACAGCAGGGATCCTCTCTCTAGACTGTCTTTCGCCGCCTCAGATCTTCTTCCCCGCCGCCGGCAGCCACGGCAACTGCATTACCATCATCAACTGAGCAGATGACCTTGAGGACTACACGGGTCCGCAAGAGAGGTCGCACTCTTCCATGTCTGCTTACGTTATGCGTCGCTTAATATGATGACATGCTACATTATCATCGTGTTCACCTATTAGACTCCGAGTCAGGTCCAAACTAATGCTGAAACTTGAGTTTTTAAATGGTTGTGGGGTACATATTGGCATAGCAATCAGTACTATTTGTTTACTATCTGGTTAATCTCCGGTGTCTACTATGAGTTTCATGTTGGGTGCAAACAAACATTAAAGGAGCCATTATCTGTATTTTTTAACTAAAGCTATTATCTGCCTGCTATCATTGGTTTTGGGTATATCCATAGTTTGCTACCATACTCTGGATTTGTGCATGCACTCCTTACATAATCTCACTATGTTTTATTCCTATGCATGCCAGTTATTGTACACAATGGAATTGATCATGTAGAGCAAAAGAGACGAGCCTTGCGTGGCAATAAAATTTCATGCAGACGTCGTTCCATTGTGGGTGCAAAGGCAGCCCCCCTCCACCCATTTCTGATCATAATCAAGGGGAAGATAACTGTTATGAGGGGGATTCAGAAGGAGAAGACCACTCCTATTTACCCCATGAGGTCTTCGCTCTAACTTGGCATGCTGATGTTGGTAATATCATGCATATGGTGCCTTGCATTGCTTACTATATACATTAAATATGTCATCTGCTTAGTTTAGACATGCTTTATGTCAATGCCATCTGTTTAATTTCTTTATCGTATATGTGAATCATGCAATGCCATCTTGTCTAGCCAGGCATCATATATGTGAATTTTGCAATGCCACCCTAGTTAGCCAGTCATCTTATATGTGAATTATATCATGCCATCATTTTTTTATTACGTGTTAAATTTGTCAACAATTTTAGTACATTCAATTACTCTTCCTGTGCATCAGCCATTTGGCACGGTCATGGAAAAATCTAGAGTGGAAACAAGGTCTTCATCGCAGACAATGCTATCTGACGAAGCGCATGTCTTGCTGGTTACCGATAGCTCCTCAGAGGAGGATTCAGAGACAAATGACCAGTCATATCCCCCCCCCCCTGAGGTGCATGCCCTAACTTGGCAGGGTTATGTTGTTCATATCGTGCGTATGGTATCTTGCATTGCTATGTCATTTGATTAGTTTAGACATGCTTTGTGTGAATTCCACCTGTTTAGTGTCTAATTACCATATATGTGAATTATGCAATGTCATCTTGTTGCAAGACATTATATATGTGAATTATGCAATGTTATCTTGTTGCAAGGCATTATGTATGTGAATTATGCAATGCCATGCTGTTTAGGCAAGCGTCATATATGTGAATTATATCATGCCGTACTTTTTTTGTATTTCTCATTGCTTTTGTCGACAATGTTTGTATATTCAACTGCTCTTCCTGTGCATCAGCCATTTGAATTGGTGATGGAGAAATCTGGAGTGAAAACAAGGTCTTCGGAGCAGACAATGCTACCTGCTGAAGCAGACATCTTGCTGGTTACAGATAGCTCTTTAGAGGAGGATTCAGAGGCAAATGACCAGTCCTATTATCCCCCTGAGGTGTATGCTCAAACTTGGCAGGGTTATATTACTCATATAATGCATATGTTGTATTGCAATGCTTAGTTTTTACATCATATACACAATATTGAATGCCATCTCCTAAGTTGACACATCATATATGCTATTGCCCTCTACTCACTTCCTTAGTATATAAATCATATATTTGAATTAGGTCATGCCATGATGTTTACATAGACAGCATGTATCTGAATTATGGCATGCCAACCCATTTTCTAAAGATATAATATAGTTATATCATCTCATCCTGTTTACATAGTCATCATATCTAAATTATGTCATTCTATCCATGAATTATATCATGCCATCATGTTTCCATCGACGGCATGTTTGTGATTTATGGCATGCCAACCACTTTAATAGACACATCGTATAGTTATATCATGTCATCATGTTTACATAGTCATCATATTTTGAAGTATGTCATTCTATCCTGTTTAGTTAGCCATCATACATGTGAAATTGTGTCATACTATCTTGTTTAATTAGCCATCATATATGTGAAATTATGTCCTGCTATTTTGTTTGCTTAGACAACATAAATGTGAATTATTTCATGCCCTGTTTTCTTCCCTACTATCCATTGCATCTGTCTATCTTACAATGCCTGTACATTCAATTACTTTTCTTGTTTATCAGCCATTTCAATTGGAGGGAGTGATGGCAGTATCTGTGGGAGTAAAAACATGGTCTTCAGAAAAGATCGTGCTACCTGTCGATGCAGATAGAACCACGGTTGTACTTTCCCAAGAACCAGCCCCACCACACATAACCCACACTCATGCAGATTGTACCCCTATCCAGTTGGACAAAGAACCAGCTACACCCCTTCTAACCCCAATCCCAGCAGATAGACACCCAGTTCCCGTTGACACAGCACCGTCTCCACCACAGAGCACCCAAACACGAGTAGTTAGTAAGGCAACTGCAGTGCCCAAATCACAAGAACCACCACTCCGAACCTGAAGTCAACGCTTAAAGCAGAAGAAGAATTGTTCTCAGGTCAGGTTCCGTAGCTATGGTTCATACTACTTTGCTCTTGCATCACTGTATTTACTAATACCAACTAATTTCAAATTTGAAGGATGCAATTGAAACTCCAATTGTGCAATAGGTATGTTTTAAACCTGTTTCTTCAATGTGTTTGGTTGTTTGCTGTTGTAACTTGCTCTATGTTGACTTCAGTTTCAATTGAATAAACAGTTATGTTCTCATGCCATGCACATTACAAGTGCTGTTATTGCTATGTAGTTTCCCACACTTATATTCTGTCTATGCTGCTTTGTCTTAAATATATATGATTCGAACTGTATCTATCTTGATTTGGCAACATAAACTAGAATGATATAGACCATACAGTGACCATACTACATAGATATATGTTTGTTTCATGTTGTTATCCTGTCCACCTTACTACTGAACTGGTTTACCAAAATGAGTTTCTTATACTACATTGTAAGCCTGAGATGTGTTTGTTTGTTTCTCTTTTAGGACGCGGATAAAATATTGGAGAAGAGTACCCTGTTATGCAATGGTAAAGGAAGTAATGCAGATAAGATTCAAGATAGTGAGACATCCCTGTTAGTCTCCAAGAAAGCTGATAAAAACTATATTGAAGACACTGAGACAACCCCAAAGTCCTGTCTTGATGTAGTGTTCGAGTTACTAGCTACCACTGCTGGCACCAGCTCTTCGAACTCATTGCCTGAATCAGTTCGGCTTCTTGACTCTCAACTTCAAGTTGAAAGACATCGATCAGATGTTATGCGACAGGAAGCCGAAGGACTGAGGAAGTCCCTGCAGAATTCAGATGCATACTTTTTGGTGCAACGGCAAGCGCTGGAGGACTTAAGCGCCAAACAAGAGAAAGTTAATAAGCTTGCTAAGCATCTTGCCAGCATTATGGGTACCCAGGATATTGTTTCTTGAGCTCTTCTGAAGTGGTTTCAGTTCTGGACTTGTTTTGCTGCGGCGTTTATATGCTGCTGTGTTCCCTATATTTGCACTGGTGGCGAACTTTGATGCCCAGTGGATGTAATATGTGTAATAGCCGTGATAGCCTAGTGTAAGTTGATTGCTTATTTATTTCCTTGTTGTCTTGTTTATTTGTTTGCTTGTAGTCAGTGCAGTTCTTTTTCTGCGGTTTGCTAGTGGCTGCAATAACCTATTTTTTTAAAACTAGGCCACAACAACCATGGGCTAATATTTACGGTAGTGACACTGGGCCTCCTACGGGCCGTAGAAACAGTGGGCCTTCTATGGGCCGTAAAAACAGTGGGCCTTCTACGGGCCATAGAAACAATGGGCCTTCTACGGGCCGTATCATCAATGGGCCTTCTATGGGCCGTATCATCAATGGGCCTTATACGGGCCAAACAGACCGCATTCTGGCCGTAAACGGGCTAGAGTTGGAATCGTCCGTTCATGGGCCGACCATAACGGGCCATCGTTAATAGGCCGTATTTGATGATGCTATGAAAACAGCCCAACGTATTAACGGACCACAAACGGGCTGACTGTAACCACGGGATGAATTTGGCCCACAAGCAGAAAATGACAGTAACAGGCTGTAAGTAAACGAATGCTGGAAATGAGCCCAAGAATAAATGGGCTCTGAGAAGGCCGAAAGATAACATGGACTGGAGACGACCCAACGGAATAACGGGTCGTTAATGGGTATAAAGTGATACACTGTTCATTACGGGCCAGTTTCACCACGGGTCGTTAATGGGTGTAAAGTGATACACTATTCATTACGGGCCAGTTTCACCATGGGCTGTTAATAGGCGACGAGTTACATAGGGCCTCATATGGGCCGAAATACGTCATGGGCCATACATGGGCCAGAAGTGAAAACGGGCTGGAATCATATTGGATGGCCCAGATGACGCTACTGGGCCTAATTCGGATAGGGCGTAACGGGCCTTGGGTTAGCGGGCTGTAAATGGGCTATATGCGAACATGCCGCCACCTTTTGACCAAGTCAAACAGGCCGGCCTTTTCACAGGAATGGGCCTCTGTTGGGCCGTGCCACGTGTTAATGTATCATAGACGCCTTCTGTCCAATGAGTGGATGACATCTGTCCCGACGATGAGCCGACACGTGTTTCCTCCAGCCAATGATGATTTTACACGTGGAAAATCCCCATTGGTCGGGGCTGTTAACGGGTTATCGGATGCAAAACCCGACCCGATAGCTTAACGGCGTTCCGTTACGGTGGATGCCACGTGTTGGTCACCCTTGATGAAAGCACTTCTGTGACGCGCGATTTATCGTCATGAAAGTGGGCACTTCCGTGATGATAATTTTGGTAATGTCATGGAACACTTCTACGACAGCACAGGTATGACTATCTTGATTCTGTCATAAATTTGTCATGGATGTACATGCATGACAAAAAACGCGACCTACTGTGACAAACACGTATCATCACGGAAGTGTATTTTTTTGTAGTGTTTATTCTTTGGTCGGTATGCTATAATTCAGGCCGGAAGGTTCAGTGGATCTCAGTGTTGTTGGTCTTCAGGCCGGCTCGTTACTCATATGGGCCAAAACGTGGGCCTATAATCATCTTGGGCCATTAGCAGGTCTAAACCTATAGTAGTTTCCCGCCTTTAACAAGCCATGGGCTACATATTTACTGTAGTGACACTAGGCTTCCTACGGGCTGTAGAAACAATGGTCCTTCTACGGTCCGTAGAAACAATGGGCCTTCTACGGGCCGTAGAAACAATGTGCCTTCTATGGGCCGTATCATCAATGGGCCTTAGACGGGCCATATGATCGATTGGCCAAACATGGGCCAAAAACAGACCGCATTATGGTCGTAAACGGGCTAGAGTTGGAGTCGTCCGTTCATGGGCCGACCATAACGGGCCGTCGTTAATAGGCCGTATTTGATGACGCTATGAAAACGGCCCAACGTATTAACGGGCCACAAACGGGCCGACTGTAACCACGGGCTGAATTTGGCCCATAAGCAGAAAATGGTAGTAACGGGCCGTAAGTAACCGAATGCTAGAAATGAGCCCAAGAATAAATGGGCCCTGAGAAGGCCGAAAGATAACATGGGTTGCAAAAGGCCCAATGGATTAATGGGATGTTAATGGGTATAAAGTGATACACTGTTCATTACAGGCCAGTTTCACCACGGGTTGTTAATGGGCCAAGAGTTACAAAGGGCCTCATCTGGGCCGAAAGACGTCATGTGCCATACATGGGCCGGAACTTAAAATGGGCTGGAATCATATTGGACGGCCCAGATGACGCTACTGGGCCTAATTCGGATAGGTCGTAACAGGCCCTGGGTTAGTGGGCTATAAATGGGCTATATGCGAACAGGTCGTTAACACGCTTTCCGTGGGCCGGCCCGCCACCTTTTGACCAAGTCAAACGGGCCGACCTTTTCACAGGAATGGGCCTCTGTTAGACCGTGCCACGTGTCGACGTATCATAGGCGCCTTGTGTCCAATGAGTGGATGACATTTGTCCCAACGGTGAGCCGACACGTGTTTCCTCCAGCCAATGATGACTTTACACGTGGAAAATCCCCATTGGTCGGGGCTGTTAGCGGGTTATCGGATCCAAAACCGGACCCGATAGCTTAAAGGCGTTCCGTTACGGTGGATGCCACGTGTCGGTCACCCTTGACGAAAGCACTTCTGTGACGCGTGATTTATCGTCATGGAAGTGGACACTTCCATGATGATAATTTTGGTAATGTCATGGAACACTGCTACGACAGCACAGGTATGACTATCTTGATTCTGTCATAAAATTGTCATGGATGTACATGCATGACAAAAAATGCGACCTACTGTGTGTCACATCCCTAGTTCTGGCCTGTCCTATGCCTGCTTCCATCTGAGCATCATGTTTAAATTTTTGAAACCTGAACTGAGGAATTTTGGAAGCCTCAAAAACTTAAATAAAAGAAGGGCAAAAACCCTAAAAATCTCATTCATTGCTCCAAAATGCTCTTCTTAAATGTTTGATAATTTTGGTAAGGGTTCTGGTCCCAACCAAAATATTGAACATTTTTAAGGATTTATTTTTGGGACTTTGAATTTAAATCATTAGCTATTTGAATTTGAATTATATTCATATAACTAGAATATAATTTCAAATACCCCTGAAATATTTTATGAGCTTTTGGAAAAGTCCATATAGCAAAATAAAAATATTCAGAGGAGCTTTGGCATTGTTTGAATTATTTTTTAATTCAAAACAGTGGCAAAAGAATTAAATAAAAGAAAAACAGAACAGAAATAAAAGACAGAGAGAGAGAGAAGGAAGTTACCTGTCAGCCCACCCGTCCCAAACCTACCTGGCGGCCTAGCTGGCAGGCCCAGCCCACCACTTCCCCCCCCCTGTCGCCTTCCTCCTCGCGCCAGTAGGCGCAGGCGCGTGGCCGGAGCGCGCGGGCACACGCCCAGGCCACCTCCTGCCTCTCTGCCTGTCTCCCCGTCGCCCTGAGGATGCCACGCACCCCCCTGGACCGCTCTCACTCTCCCCCATTCCTTCTTCTCTCTTCTCTGGCTCTCTCACTCGCGCGACCGAGGACCGCCGTCACCGCCGCTCGTCGCAGTCGTAGCCACCACCGTCGTTCCACCCCACCAGAGTGACCAAAGGCTCCGCCTCGACGCCCCCGACCTCTCCATGGAGCTACGCAACGCCGGGAGCCCTGCATCGCCGCCCACGTCGCCGTTCCCCTCCTCGGCCACCGGAGATCGTCGCCGCCGATTCGCTGCACTCCGGCCGCCCCCGAGCCCACTAACCCTCCCTGCAGCTCCGCGGTGAGCCTTTGACCCGATTCCCCCTCTCCCCTTGCCCTATCTCCCTCTCTAGCCGCCGTTCACAACGAGCCGAGAGCTCTTCGCCGACGGCCATGGCGCCGCCGCGGCCACAGTTGCTGCCGCCCGTGTTTGAGCACGTGTCTGCGCTCAGCGTGTTCCCAGGAGCCCAGAACAAGCATCCGTTCGTCCTCTCGTCAACCGTAGCCTCATTTCCGTCGAGGTCCGAACCTCGGCCGCCGCCGCGAGCTCGATTCCGGCGAGCCCGTTCGACCTCAGCCCCTCCCGCTTGCCTAGATGGATGCGGCTGAGCGCCAGCTATGCGTAGATGATCGCTGCCGCTGTTTTGGTCGACGGAGGACGTTTCCCGAGCCCCTCCGCCGCGTCTGGACTCGCCGGCGGTTAAACGCCGGCGACCGTTGACCCTTGACCGGCGTGGGTTGACCCCACTGCCCGGTTTGACCCTCCCCTCTCTCTCACTGACGTGTGGGCCCCAGGCCACTAACTAAACCAGGATTAGCAATAGTTTAACGCTAACTAAATTTAGTTAGTTAACTAACTACTGACACGTGGGTCCCACTGGTCAGGGTTGACCTGGACCGCGCCCGTTGACTGCTGACGTCACGGTGACGCACTGATGACGTAGTAAATGTTTCTGGAATTTAAATAATTCTTAAATGAGTTATTATTTTCAGAAAATGTCCTAAACTTCAATAAATCATAGAAAATTAACCGTAACTCCAAATTAAATAAATTATATATGAAAAATTATCAGAAAAATTCAAGGAATCCATATGTACCATTTCCATGCATGTTAGAACAACTTATCACTACTGTTTAGGACAAATGAAGTGAATGACATTTAAATAACCACATATGGAGTTTGAATTTGAATCTTATATTCAAACCAACTTCATTTAATCTGTTGCTAGTTGCATTAGCTCAAAACACATTCATATTGCCATGTCATGAGCATGCATCATATTGTGCATTGCATTGATTGTTTTCCCTTCCGTGTTGCCGGTATTTGTTCCCTCTCGATAGACGTGATACCGATGATGTGATCGTTGACACTGATGAAGACTCAATGTTATCTTCAGAAGTGCCAGGCAAGCAAAACCCCCTTGTTCATTCCGATACAATCCTACTCTCTCGCTCCTGCTCTCTTTTACTGCATTAGGACAACAACGATTCAACTGTTACTTGCTGCGGTAGCTGAACCCCTTTATCCTTTGCATGACCTGTCATTGCCACAGTAAATAGATGAAACCCACTAGCATGAGTAGGAGTTGTTTGAGCCCTGATGTGCCTACTCATTTATGTTTGTTGTCATGCCTGCTACTGCGTAGAGTTGAGTCGGGTCTGATTCATCGGGGATGAATCAGAGGCGTGTGAACCTGTCCTACTGTGTGTGAGCTAAGTGTGTGAACACGATTTGGTAAAGGTAGCGGTGAGAGGCCATGTAGGAGTACATGGTGGGTTGTCTCATTGCAGCCGTCCTCAGGAACTGAGTTCTGTGTTTGTGATCCATGATTCAGCTACTACCACGCATTGGGCCCGAAACCAATGGACCCTCTCGGCTTCTTGATCACCCTTGTCCTCTGTCTAGGAGTTGCAAGTAGTTTCTGGTGTTTGTAGTATGCTGGAGGCCGTGGGCAGCGCTGACCGTAGGGGTGGGCTGTGATGCGGTAGGCACGTGGCACGGTGTACCGGGCGCCCGTTTGGTGTCTCGGGAACCCTGTTCACATCGTTTGGGGCTGTGAGCGAAACTCCGGCCGGATCTCCTCATGGATGGAACCCGAATAGGCGATAAACCTGGACTAGAGACTTAGGTGATTAGGTAGGTCGTGGCCGACACCCACGTTGGGCTTCCGCTTGAAGGTTGCCGAGTACATGTCGTGTAAACGGCGGTAAGTGGTGAGAGCGTGTGTGAAGAAGTACACCCCTGCAGGGTTAATATGATCTATTCGAATAGCCGTGTCCGCAGAAAAGGACTTCTGGGTTGCTTATATCAGTTCATAGACAAGTGAAAGTGGATACCTTAAAATACGCAAGATAAGCGTGAGTGCTATGGATGGCGTTCTCGTAGGGGGACGGGAGCGGATCCATAGTGGTGTATTGGTTGGTGAATATGTGGACTCGTGTGCGCCACTTCAAAAGAGTTGCTTGCAGTCGTAGTTTAGGATAGCCACCGAGTCAAAGCTGGCTTGCTGCAATTAAACCCCACCACCCCTTTGTTGATAATGATGCATATGTAGATAGTTCTGATGTAAGTCTTGCTGGGTACATTTGTACTCACGTTTGCCTATTTTATGTTTTTGCAGAGAGACTTCAGTCTCACTAGTAATTCCGCGTGGTCTTCGACGTTTAGCTTGTTACCTCAGCTACGATCTTGTGCCTCGGCAGGATCTGATAGATAGTCAGGCTTTTCAGCCTTTTCCATTTATAGATGTCTGTACTCAGACATGATAGCTTCCGCTTGTGCTTTGACTTGTATGCTCTGATTGTTGGGTCATAAGACCCATGTTTGTAATATCTCGCTCCTCGGAGCCTATTGATAAATTACTTGAGTCATAGAGTCATGTTGTGATGCCATGTGGTATTTGCACATATCGAGCATATTGTGTGTATGTTATTGAAATGCTTGGTATGTGTGGGATCTGACCATCTAGTTGTTTCTCTTTAGTAGCCTCTCTTACCGGGAAATGTCTCCTAGTGTTTCCACCGAGCCATGGTAGCTTGCTACTGCTCCGGAACACTTAGGCTGGCCGGCATGTGTCCTTCTTCGTTCCTGTGTCTGTCCCTCCGGGGAAATGTCACGCGATGAATACCGGAGTCCTGTTAGCCTGCTACAGCCCGGTTCACCGGAGTCCTGCTAGCCCAGTGCTACAGCCTGGATTCACTCGCTGATGACCGACACGTTCGATGCTGGGTCATGGATGCCTGTCCCTGTAAGTCTGTGCCACTTTGGGTTTACGACTAGCCATGTCAGCCCGGGCTCCTTATCATATGGATGCTAGCGACACTGTCATATACGTGTGCCAAAAGGCGCAAACGGTCCCGGGTAAAGGTAGGGCGACACCCGTGGGAATACCGTGCGTGAGGCCGCAAAGTGATATGAGGTGTTACATGCTAGATCGATGTGGCATTGAGCCGGGGTCCTGACAGCGTTGGTATCAGAGCTTGACTGCCTGTAGGATTACCAAGCCAAACTGGTCGAAGTTGAGTCTAGAAATTCTGTAGTTATGTAAGGGAATTGATTGTGGGATGGAACGTAAGGCTCTTTTACTCCTTATACCTCATGGCCTTCTGATCTGAGTCATCATCTTCTCTTCTACGGGGATTAAGAACTAGGCTATCTCTTCTTTCTATTAGGATCACGTGTTACTAATCCGTAGACTTATAAGATTGTTGATTCAAGCCCCAGTTCAGTTCCTACTATCTTCCGTATGTTAATTGTTGATCTCGAAACCTTGATATTGTGCTTCTGAGTGGTTATGCCACCATTTTTGTGAATGTCTCAAATCTTTTCTGAGCATTTACAGCCGTTATGCTGTCCGAGTCATCCCAGGTTTCTAAGTAGTCTGATGCAATTGCAAATCTTTTCTTCCCGTTTCAATGTGCCCATGGGCCAGATTAATCACACTAATTGTTGAGTTGAGGTATTCTATTGCCTTGACTTTTATGTTGGAGTTATTATTATGACCCTACGTGTCTTAGGGGATCAACTAGTAATTTAGCCATGTTTTGTGTCCCAGTGTGATGATTCTGGCTTTTATTCTCGAAAGCATCCCGTGATGCCACTTAGTAGTAGGTATTCTACTCCTTGGGTTTTGAACCCGAGATTCACCCTACTTACTTCATGTTGATAGTAATTGCTAGCTCCCTTAGGTTATTAGTAACCTTTGCGATAGTCCTTGAAGTCCGTGGTATCTTCTTCTTCCAAATACCATGAACTACTTATGGCAGAAGTTCCTCGTTGAACTGAACGATCACAACCAGAGTGCTCTTGATGAGTTCTCCATGCTATATTGTGACTCTGCCAGCTCAATCTTTTTGCATGGGTTATCCGGAAGAATTATGTTGAACCTGGTTTGACATACTAATCTACGCATCCACAGCTCAAAAGTTATATGTTCCTTTGAATTGTCCCTCTTTAGTTGTCTACTGACCTTCGTCTATCAATTGATAGTCAAGAGTATGCGTGCGTTCGTTTATCGATGCCTATTACTCTTGTGGTCCGTCAAGCCATTCTATCGCGGTATGACTAGGAGAAACAAACTCCGGTACCTCATCCATATCCAGGATTGGGTCAAAGAAGTTGTGCTCCACAGATCAAATTGCTAATCCAGCTTTTGTTCTGCTCTACCTTGGAGTATTACATATTTTATATCGGGATTGTTATAGGAATTGCACACCATCCTGTGAACTATTGGTACAGTGATACTTCTCGCCATCATTACTCATTCCTCGGTTCCATGTGGTTATAACCGGAATGTCGACAAGTGAATCGTGATGTGTGAAATCAATACTCCTAGCAACCTCGTTGCTTGGTAGTTAAATGGATGGTAACCTCATTCTTAGCGTATTGATTATTGAATCGTCACCCTAAGACTGATCGTGCTATCTAGTTCTTATTTCGGTGCACCCTTCGATTGATGAGTTAGGATCTTGCCAAGTCCTCACTCATTTGATCATATCGTCTTGCCCTCAAAAGCGAGATTGTTCTCGAGCTTAGTAACATACCGGTGGTTCGTGATTTTCCGAATATCTTCTCGGAAGTATTACCAGGTTGTTCCCTGACTGTTATGTTGAACTCGTGATCAAGTTGGTTTCTTGTGAACCACCTTCTCTCCAAGAATCGGTGTTAGATATCCCTGAGCTAGTTGGTTAAGCTAGACAACAACTTGGAGAGTTGGAGGATAAAAGCTTGCCTGACTTAGTTCGTTCCAAAGGGATAATCTTGTGTAGTGTGTGTTGAAGAAAGATGATATCTTCATCGATTGGTCCCTGTGATCAGTTGCTGGACCTATTGTCTTATCAATCCTTTGATTTGAGTGTGGGCTATCGTCAAATCAAATCAGTACCAATGATGCTCGTAATGTTGTCTTATTCGTGGTTGATCCCTCGAGCATACACCATTACATCTTTGGTCTGACCAATGCTATCACCGTGTTCACACGATGGTGGAAGTCCAGTGATATGGAAATTCCGATGAGTTGTTGTTGAGCCCATTGACAACATTCTTATCTCCTCCATGATTTTGTTGAACATTAAGCTAGTGTTGGAAACTTTTGAAAGCATTTCTTCATGCTAACTCATGAAGTATTTGTTTGATGAAAGGAGTGACTTCCTCTTATACACGTGCATTTGGTGAAAGTTGCCGCCGTGGATTTGAGAAAGTTAGTTTTGCTTCCTCTGGAATCATCCCAAGTCAGTCATGCATACGTGCGAAGTATTCTGTGGTCTGGAGACTTGCAACCTTCATTCCATATGTGTTCCGAGCACACCAAGCCACTGATTGATTTGTTCAAGGAGAAGAAGTTCCTTCTTAAGAGTATACCTTATGCAAGGATTTTGATATCCTCGTTGATGGTTCCCAACCTGAACCCGGTAGCATTTTATTGTAAGACTACCATGTGGGTATGCTTGTCTGGGACAACATGTTCACATGTTTGTAGCAGAACCAGCTCATGTTTTGGAGCTTGCTATCGTAGTTCATCTCCCGAGAATCTCGCAACGTCATCTCGTCGATTTGTGTTGCAAACTTTCATTTTTCTTCCTAGACTCGATGAGTCTGGAATATCCTGACACCAACCAGATCTGAATCTCAGGCAGATATGATGGTTGGAATATTTCCCAAGAATTATAATATTGGTCGCGCAATAACCGGTAAAGTGGATGTCGTGGCCAACACACCCAGCCGGAAGACCTGTTATTATAATATCTTGTTTGAGGAAGTTGGCCACCTCCCCATAGGGATTTCGTAGGATTTACTCCCTAGTTGCCCCTATGGATTTTGAGATCCCGAAGTCCGACCTTTTTACTTGATGTTCTAGATATCAAACCATATCTATGAATGGGTTACACTAGCACATCAAGGAGAACATTAGAAGCGGAGTGCTAAATGTCTCTCGGTCGATCATCCAGATTTTTATTTCCTTGGCCTCGCTAAGGTGAAATCTGAGAAGGTGTTATCTTCCTTTGCATCTGCATCGTCCATCGTTGTTCATCATGGTGGTATGTTGTGTTGCCAGGATCCTTGACACGGATGTTGGTAAAACCTTGATGAATATGGAAATGCTCAAGTTCTTGAGAGCACACGCAAGCGCTACGTGTTATCATCGGCACTAACTGGGTTTGCTCTCAGTTTCCTCGGCAATGCCATGATCTTTTCAAACAGTGAATTCACTCTCTATTGTTGGGTTCCTCCCCAGTTACCAGAATCATTCCCAGCATTTGCATTTTGTTCCCAGCTTGCACCGCCAATGTGCCATTCTACCATGGGTCTCTTCCGTTTCCGGTGATAAGCAAATTCATCCATTACGTTGTCTTCAACAAGGTAATCCACATCATCCAAGTCCGAGTATGCCATTCTGCCGACCCCCTCCAAATGATCGCTTGTGATTGCCTTAGGCTGGTATAAAGAGTTTCAATGATCTTTGAATCAAAGGTAATTCTTTTTGCCACTTAAGGGGATATATCTACGAGTCACCTTCCGTAAGGTGCATCATTATGGTGTCATGTCAACTCAACTCCTCGCTACATGACAACCGTTCACCACCTTCTTAGGTGTGGAATCGTTGTCTACCTAGTGAACCTTCGTCATCTGTTCCACTCCATTCCTCTAGAGGTGTACTTCGTCTCTCAGCTCGAGAGATGTTGCTATGTCCCATTCCGTGAGTCAATCCTGAGTTGTTCGTTCCTTGAGAAGATTAATTCTTCTAGAGTTTTCCTTCCCTCTTCTTGTCATGTTAGTTGGAGTTCTTAGAGAAAGACTTCGAGGCAATGATGGTGATCGAATCAACGCTCCTATGAAGTGCACCCTGGATCGTGAAGATTATACTAGTTGCGTTTTCCCTTCACCTTACCCTACGCTTGAATCTCGGGACGAGATTTTTGTTTAGTGGGGGTGAGTTGTCACATCCCTAGTTCTGGCCTGTCCTATGCCTGCTTCCATCTGAGCATCATGTTTAAATTTTTGAAACCTGAACTGAGGAATTTTGGAAGCCTCAAAAACTTAAATAAAAGAAGGGCAAAAACCCTAAAAATCTCATTCATTGCTCCAAAATGCTCTTCTTAAATGTTTGATAATTTTGGTAAGGGTTCTGGTCCCAACCAAAATATTGAACATTTTTAAGGATTTATTTTTGGGACTTTGAATTTAAATCATTAGCTATTTGAATTTGAATTATATTCATATAACTAGAATATAATTTCAAATACCCCTGAAATATTTTATGAGCTTTTGGAAAAGTCCATATAGCAAAATAAAAATATTCAGAGGAGCTTTGGCATTGTTTGAATTATTTTTTAATTCAAAACAGTGGCAAAAGAATTAAATAAAAGAAAAACAGAACAGAAATAAAAGACAGAGAGAGAGAGAAGGAAGTTACCTGTCAGCCCACCCGGCCCAAACCTACCTGGCGGCCTAGCTGGCAGGCCCAGCCCACCACTCCCCCCCTGTCGCCTTCCTCCTCGCGCTAGTAGGCGCAGGCGCGTGGCCGGAGCGCGCGGGCACACGCCCAGGCCACCTCCTGCCTCTCTGCCTGTCTCCCCGTCGCCCTGAGGATGCCACGCACCCCCCTGGACCGCTCTCACTCTCCCCCATTCCTTCTTCTCTCTTCTTTGGCTCTCTCACTCGCGCGACCGAGGACCGCCGTCGCCGCCGCTCGTCGCAGTCGTAGCCACCACCGTCGTTCCACCCCACCAGAGTGACCAAAGGCTCCGCCTCGACGCCCCCGACCTCTCCATGGAGCTACGCAACGCCGGGAGCCCTGCATCGCCGCCCACGTCGCCGTTCCCCTCCTCGGCCACCGGAGATCGTCGCCGCCGATTCGCTGCACTCCGGCCGCCCCCGAGCCCACTAACCCTCCCTGCAGCTCCGCGGTGAGCCTTTGACCCGATTCCCCCTCTCCCCGTGCCCTATCTCCCTCTCTAGCCGCCGTTCACAACGAGCCGAGAGCTCTTCGCCGACGGCCATGGCGCCGCCGCGGCCACAGTTGCTGCCGCCCGTGTTTGAGCACGTGTCTGCGCTCAGCGTGGTCCCAGGAGCCCAGAACAAGCATCCGTTCGTCCTCTCGTCAACCGTAGCCTCATTTCCGTCGAGGTCTGAACCTCGGCCGCCGCCGCGAGCTCGATTCCGGCGAGCCCGTTCGACCTCAGCCCCTCCCGCTTGCCTAGATGGATGCGGCTGAGCGCCAGCTATGCGTAGATGATCGCTGCCGCTGTTTTGGTCGCCGGAGGACGTTTCCCGAGCCCCTCCGCCGCGTCTGGACTCGCCGGCGGTTAAACGCCGGTGACCGTTGACCCTTGACCGACGTGGGTTGACCCCACTGCCCGGTTTGACCCTCCCCTCTCTCTCACTGACGTGTGGGCCCCAGGCCACTAACTAAACCAGGATTAGCAATAGTTTAACGCTAACTAAATTTAGTTAGTTAACTAACTACTGACACGTGGGTCCCACTGGTCAGGGTTGACCTGGACCGCGCCCGTTGACTGCTGACATCACGGTGACGCACTGATGACGTAGTAAATGTTTCTGGAATTTAAATAATTCTTAAATGAGTTATTATTTTCAGAAAATGTCCTAAACTTCAATAAATCATAGAAAATTAACCGTAACTCCAAATTAAATAAATTATATATGAAAAATTATCAGAAAAATTCAAGGAATCCATCTGTACCATTTCCATGCATGTTAGAACAACTTATCACTACTGTTTAGGACAAATGAAGTGAATGACATTTAAATAACCACATATGGAGTTTGAATTTGAATCTTATATTCAAACCAACTTCATTTAATCTGTTGCTAGTTGCATTAGCTCAAAACACATTCATATTGCCATGTCATGAGCATGCATCATATTGTGCATTGCATTGATTGTGTTCCCTTCTGTGTTGCCGGTATTTGTTCCCTCTCGATAGACGTGATACCGATGATGTGATCGTTGACACTGATGAAGACTCAATGTTATCTTCAGAAGTGCCAGGCAAGCAAAACCCCCTTGTTCATTCTGATACAATCCTACTCTCTCGCTCCTGCTCTTTTTTACTGCATTAGGACAACAACGATTCAACTGTTACTTGCTGCGGTAGCTGAACCCCTTTATCCTTTGCATGACCTGTCATTGCCACAGTAAATAGATGAAACCCACTAGCATGAGTAGGAGTTGTTTGAGCCCTGATGTGCCTACTCATTTATGTTTGTTGTCATGCCTGCTACTGCGTAGAGTTGAGTCGGGTCTGATTCATCGGGGATGAATCAGAGGCGTGTGAACCTGTCCTACTGTGTGTGAGCTAAGTGTGTGAACACGATTTGGTAAAGGTAGCGGTGAGAGGCCATGTAGGAGTACATGGTGGGTTGTCTCATTGCAGCCGTCCTCAGGAACTGAGTTCTGTGTTTGTGATCCATGATTCAGCTACTACCACGCATTGGGCCCGAAACCAATGGACCCTCTCGGCTTCTTGATCACCCTTGTCCTCTATCCAGGAGTTGCAAGTAGTTTCTGGTGTTTGTAGTATGCTGGAGGCCGTGGGCAGCGCTGACCGTAGGGGTGGGCTGTGATGCGGTACGCACGTGGCACGGTGTACCGGGCGCCCGTTTGGTGTCTCGGGAACCCTGTTCACATCGTTTGGGGCTGTGAGCGAAACTCCGGCCGGATCTCCTCATGGATGGAACCCGAATAGGCGATAAACCTGGACTAGAGACTTAGGTGATTAGGTAGGTCGTGGCCGACACCCACGTTGTGCTTCCGCTTGAAGGTTGCCGAGTACATGTCGTGTAAACGGCGGTAAGTGGTGAGAGCGTGTGTGAAGAAGTACACCCCTGCAGGGTTAATATGATCTATTCGAATAGCGTGTCCGCGGAAAAGGACTTCTGGGTTGCTTATATCAGTTCATAGACAAGTGAAAGTGGATACCTTAAAATACGCAAGATAAGCGTGAGTGCTATGGATGGCGTTCTCGTAGGGGGACGGGAGCGGATCCATAGTGGTGTATTGGTTGGTGAATATGTGGACTCGTGTGCGCCACTTCAAAAGAGTTGCTTGCAGTCGTAGTTTAGGATAGCCACCGAGTCAAAGCTGGCTTGCTGCAGTTAAACCCCACCACCCCTTTGTTGATAATGATGCATATGTAGATAGTTCTGATGTAAGTCTTGCTGGGTACATTTGTACTCACGTTTGCCTATTTTATGTTTTTGCAGAGAGACTTCAGTCTCACTAGTAATTCCGCGTGGTCTTCGACGTTTAGCTTGTTACCTCAGCTACGATCTTGTGCCTCGGCAGGATCTGATAGATAGTCAGGCTTTTCAGCCTTTTCCATTTATAGATGTCTGTACTCAGACATGATAGCTTCCGCTTGTGCTTTGACTTGTATGCTCTGATTGTTGGGTCATAAGACCCATGTTTGTAATATCTCGCTCCTTGGAGCCTATTGATAAATTACTTGAGTCATAGAGTCATGTTGTGATGCCATGTTGTATTTGCACATATCGAGCATATTGTGTGTATGTTATTGAAATGCTTGGTATGTGTGGGATCTAACCATCTAGTTGTTTCTCTTTAGTAGCCTCTCTTACCGGGAAATGTCTCCTAGTGTTTCCACCGAGCCATGGTAGCTTGCTACTGCTCCGGAACACTTAGGCTGGCCGGCATGTGTCCTTCTTCGTTCCTGTGTCTGTCCCTCCGGGGAAATGTCACGCGATGAATACCGGAGTCCTGTTAGCCTGCTACAGCCCGGTTCACCGGAGTCCTGCTAGCCCAGTGCTACAGCCTGGATTCACTCGCTGATGACCGGCACGTTCGATGCTGGGTCATGGATGCCTGTCCCTGTAAGTCTGTGCCACTTTGGGTTTACGACTAGCCATGTCAGCCCGGGCTCCTTATCATATGGATGCTAGCGACACTGTCATATACGTGTGCCAAAAGGCGCAAACGGTCCCAGGTAAAGGTAGGGCGACACCCGTGGGAATACCGTGCGTGAGGCCGCAAAGTGATATGAGGTGTTACATGCTAGATCGATGTGGCATTGAGTCGGGGTCCTGACACTGTGACAAACATGTATCATCACGGAAGTGTACTTTTTTGTAGTGTAGGTCTATGGTAAACTACTCACGCTTCATCCGAAGGGCAATAGAGTTGATGTAGAAGCCCTCCATGATCTAATCCCCCTCCGGCAGGGTGCCAGAAAAGGTCCCTAGATGGGATCTTGATGTCTACTACGCAACTTTTTTCTTGTAGACACGTGTTGGGCCTCCAAGCACAGAGTTCTGTAAGACAGTAGCAATTTTCCCTCAAGTGGATGACCTAAGTTTATCAATCCGTGAGAGGTGTAGGATGAAGACGGGCTCTCCCAAATGACCCTGCAACCAAATACAAGAAATCTCTTGTGTCCCCAACACACCCAATACAATGGCAAATTGTATAGGTGCACTAGTTCGGCGAAGAGATGGTGACAAAAGTGTAATGTTGATGGTAGAAATATATTTTTATAATCTGAATAAATAAAAACAGCAAGGTAGCAAATAGTAAACGGGCACAAAAATGGTATTGCAATGCTTAAAATGATGCCTAGGGCCCGTACTTTCGCTAGTGCAATCTCTCAACAGTGCTAATATAATTGGATCATATGACAATCCCTCAAAGTGCAATAAAGAATCACTCCAAAGTTCCTATCTAGCGGAGAACATAAGAATAAATTGTTTGTAGGGTACGAAATCACCTCAAAGCTATTATTTCCGTTCGATCTATTCAAGAGTCCGTACTAAAATAACACAAAGCTATTCTTTCCGTTCGATCTATCCTAGAGTTCGTAATAAAATAACACCAAAGCAAATTCATATTCATAATATTCAATCCAACACAAAGAACTTCAAAGAGTGCCCCAAGATTTCTATCGGAGAAACAAATACAAGAACGTGCATCAACCCCTATGCATAGATTACCCAAATGTCACCTCGGGAATCCGCGAGTTGAGTGCCAAAACATATATCAAATGAATCAATATGATACCCCATTGTCACCACGAGTATTCAATTGCAAGACATATATCAAGTGTTCTCAAATCCATAAAAGTATTCAATCCGATAACCACGAAATCTCAACGGGAAAAACTCAATTCATCACAACAAGATAGAGAGGGGAAAACACCATATGATCTGACTATATTAACAAAGCCCGCGATACATCAATATCGTGACATCTCAAGAACATGAGAGAGAGAGAGAGATTAAACACATAGCTACTGGTACAAACCCTCAGCCCCGAGGGTGGACTACTCCCTCCTCATCGTGGTGGCCGCCGGGATGATGAAGATGGCCACCGGAGATGATTCCACCATCCGGCAGGGTGCCGGAAAGGGTCTAGATTGATTTTCGGTGGCAGCCTTGCGGCGGCAAAACTTCTGATCTAGGTTAACCCCGAGGGGTTTTGGAATATTTGGGAATTAATAGTGCAAAGAAGGGGTACATGAGGCTACCGAAGTGAGCACAACCCACCAGGGCGCGCCTGGGGGCCCAGGTGCGCGCTGGTGGGTTGTTCCCCCCTTGGGGCACCCCCCAGGTGCAGCTCTGGCCCATTGGGTGTCTTCTGGTCCATAAAAATTCTCCAAAAAGTTTTGTGGTGTTTGGACTCCGTTTGATATTGATTTCCCGCGATGTAAAAAACAAGCAAAAATAGCAACTAACACTTGGCACTGGGTCAATAGGTTAGTCCCAAAAATGATATAAAGTTGCTATAAAATGATTGTTAAAACATCCTAGAATGATAAAATAACAATGTGAATACTTCATAAATTATAGATACGTTGGAGACGTATCAGATCTCACGGGTACAGAAGGTTGCGGCGGTGGAAAAGTGTTTTCGTGGATGCCTCTGTTGGTTTGGGGATATATGGGAATATATAGGTGTAAGAATTAGGTTAGGAGGTGCACGAGGGGCCCACAAGGGTGGGGGCGCGCCCTCCGTCCTTGTGGCCACCTCGTGGCTCCTCCGACTTCATCTCCAAGTCTCCTTGTTGTCTTCTAGTCCAAGAAAAATCATCGCGAATGTTTTATTCTGTTTGGACTCCGTTTGGTATTCCTTTTCTGCGAAACTCAAAAACAGGGAAAAACAGGAACAGGCACTGGGATCTAGGTTAGTAGGTTAGTCCCAAAAATAATATAAAATAGCATATTAATGCATATAAAGCATCCAAAACAGATAATATAATAGTATAGAACAATCAAAAGTTATAGATACATTGGAGACGTAACAACTGACTTCCTCGCACATGAGTGTGACCAACACCATGTCCTTACAAATTCCTTTGTGCAAAATTTCCATTTCTTAAATAGGAACAATCCTCCTGAGGTGCTGTTTAATTTGTATGCTGAAACTCATCAAATATCGCTTACTGAATTTTGTGAGACATGCTTAATTCCCTTTGAAGGGGAGTTAAGAGAACCTAGATCGACGGAGTTTGAGGGTTTCCTCCGCACCCTAGTTGTGGGTGAAGAGAGGGGTGTGTCGAAAGCCACCGCCACTAGCTTCCAGTTTCCTTCCATGCACTATTTTACTCTATTCATAGCCAAGTGCTTGACTGCTACAGAGAAGGGCAGTATACTCAATGCACCTGACCTTGCCATTTTACATGGCGCGCTTCATGATGATCACACTTATAGCCTAGGGGCTATTGTTGCATGCCACCTACACACTAATAGAACTAAGGGTAAAATTCATGGTGGTATTTATGCAACTTGCTTGGTGAGACGCTTTAACATTCCGCTACACCAACATGATTATTTGTTGCCTAGAGTTTATCTGGACCGCCAGTCATTGGTGGACCATCAGTTTCTTGATAACACTGAGCTACTTGACCCTCTCCGCTATAACTTGGTTTTCAGTGAGGATACCCATGATATTATCCCATTGCTTGCACCTGCTTTGTTTGATTCTATTGCCAGGAACGGATACAGGGTCATGCCAGCGGACATTATTGCCTACCGAAACGCACAGGCAGCAAAAGAGGAGGAGCCCCAGGAGTGGGATGCTCAGGTGCCTCCGCCTCAGCACTTTGACGTTGGACTGTAGGCTACTACGGGTGGTGATTACCAAGCTAGGATAAAAGCCTAATCTTGGGAGAGTACGTATTCCCACCGACATTACATTCATGTTCACACATTTCCTTGTTGATGTCCATACTTTTTCATTGTATTATCCATGCTAGTTTCATTTTTTTCTCGCTTTCTTCTTGTGTGTTTGAAAAACTTTGAGAAAATTCAAAAACAATTCCCGCTTCTTTTCGGTTTTTCTTTTTTAGTTTAAATTATTTTTAGTATTAAAAGAAAACCCAAAACGATTTCTCGATTCTTCTTTTGCTTGTTGGCAGCTTTCTCGTGTAAATAGTTTTTCTCGTTTTTTTTAATTCTTTAATGTTCTTTCTTCAAGAAAAACTAAAAACTCCAAAAATATTTCAGTGTGTTTCTGTGAAATTCTTTTCTTTTGCTGAATCGTACCAAGGAGAAGACCATGATGAAAATGTTGAGTGGCTCTCATATGCGTTATTGTTAATCTAACAGAAAGCTCAAATTACCGTGTCTTCTCCTTTTGAATAAAATGTTTGCAGATTCTAGCTTAGTCTACATCACTCTTGCACTATTATTATTTTCACATCATTCAGTCATGCAAGTGAAAGGCAATAATGACGATATATGATGAATTGACTGAGGCAGAAAAAGCAGTATGAACTCAATTTGTTTTTGTTTTCATAAATATGTTTAACTCAGTATCCATGATTCAGCATATTATGATTGTGTTGGGGAACGCAGTATTTCAAAAATTTACCTACGATCATGCAAGATCTATCTAGGAGATGCATAGCAACGTGAGGGGAGAGTGTGTCTACGTACCCTCGTACACCGAAAGCGGAAGCGTTTAGTAACGCGGTTGATGTAGTCAAACGTCTTCGCGATCCAACCGACCAAGTACCGAACGCACGACACCTCCATGATCTGCACACATTCAGCTCGGTGACATCCCTCATACTCTTTGATCCAGCTGAGGCCGAGGATGAGTTCCGTTAGCATGACGGTGTGTTGACGGTGATGATGAAGTTACCGACGCAGGGCTTCGCCTAAGCACTATGACAATATGACTGAGGTGTAAAACTGTGGAGGGGGCACCGCACACGACTAAAGATCAACTTGTGTGTCTATGGGGTGCCCCCCTCCCCCGTATATAAAGGAGGGGAGGAGGAGGAGGGTCGGCCACAAGGGGCGCGCCCAAGGAGGGGAATCCTACTCCTAGTAGGAGTAGGTTTCCCCCTTTCCTAGTCCTAGTAGGAGAAGAAGGAAGGAGAGGAAGAAGAGAAGGAAAGGGGGGCGGCCCCCTAGCCCTAGTCCAATTTGGTTTGGGCTAGGGGGGTGCCACACCTTGGCTTGCCTCCTCTCTTCCACCATTAGGACCATGAGGCCCAATAACTTCCCGGTGGGGGGGGGGGGTCCGGTAACCCCCAGTACTCCGAAACTTATCCGAAATGACCTGAACCATTCTGGTGTCCTAATGTAGCCTTCCAATATATGAATATTTATGTCTCGACCATTTCGAGACTCCTCGTCATGTCTATGATCTCATCCGGGACTCCAAACAACCTTTGGTACATCAAATCACATAACTCATAATACACATCGTCATCGAACGTTAAGCGTGCGGACCCTACGGGTTCAAGAATTATGTAGACATGACCGAGACACATCTCTGGTCAATAACCAATAGCGGAACCTAGATGCTCATATTGGTTCCTACATATTCTACGAAGATCTTTATTGGTCAAACCACACAACAACATACGTTGTTCCCTTTGTCATCGGTATGTTACTTGCCCGAGATTCGATCATCGGTATCATCATACCTAGTTCAATCTCGTCACCGGCAAGTCTCTTTACTCATTTCGTAATGCATCATCCTACAACTAACTCATTAGCCACATTGCTTGCAAGGCTTATAGTGATGAGCATTACCGAGAGGGCCCAGAGATACTGATATGTCTCCATCGTATCTACTTTTCCAAACACTTTTGACCTTGTTTTGGACTCTAACTTGCATGATTTGAATGGAACAAACCTGGACCGATGTTGTTTTCAGCAGAATTGTCATGGTGTTATTTTTGTGCAGAAATAAAAGTTCTCGAAATGACCTAAAACTTCACGGAGAATATTTTTGGAATATATAAAAAATGTTGGCGAAAGAATCAATGTCAGGGGGCCCACACCCTGTCCACGAGGGTGGGGGCGCGCCCACCCCCTTAGGGCACGCCCCCGTATCTCGTGGGCCCCTTGATGCTCCATCGACCTCAACTCCAACTCTATATATTCACGTTCGGGGAGAAAAAAATCAGAGAGAAGGATTCGTTGCGTTTTACGATATGGAGCCGCCGCCAAGCCCTAATCTCTCTCGGGAGGGCTAATATGGAGTCCGTTCGGGGCTCTGAAGAGGAGAATCCGTCGCCATCGTCATCATAAACCTTCTCCATCACCAATTTCATGATGCTCACCGTCGTGCGTGAGTAATTCCATCGTAGGCTTGCTGGACGGAGATGGGTTGGATGAGATTTATCATGTAATTGAGTTAGTTTTGTTAGGGTTTGATCCCTAGTATCCATTATGTTCTGAGATTGATGTTGCTATGACTTTGCTATGCTTAATTCTTGTCACTAGGGCCCGAGTGCCATGATTTCAGATCTGAACCTATTATGTTTTCATGAATATATGTCAGTTCTTGATCCTATCTTGCAAGTCAATAGTCACCTACTATGTGTTATGATCCGGTAACCCTGAAGTGACAATAATCGGGACCACTCCCGTGATGAATATAGTTTGAGGAGTTCATGTATTCACTAAGTGCTAATGCTTTGTTCCGGTACTCTATTAAAAGGAGGCCTTAATATCCCTTAGTTTCCGAGAGGACCCTGCTGCCACGGGAGGGTAGGACAAAAGATGTCATATAAGTTCTTTCCATATGCACGTATGACTATTCAGAATACATGCCTACATTACATTGATGAACTGGAGCTAGTTCTATGTCACCCTATGTTATAACTGTTGCATGATGAATCGCATCCGACATAATTATCCATCACTGATCCAATGCCTACGAGCTTTTCACATATTGATCTTTGCTTAGTTACTTCACTATTGCCACTGTTACAATTACTACAAAACTGCTACTGTTACTTTTGCCACCGTTACCGTTACTTCCATACTACTTTGCTACTAAATACTTTGCTGCAGATATTAAGTCTTTCAAGTGCGGTTGAATTGACAATTCAACTGTTAATACTTGAGAATATTCTTTGGCTCCCCTTGTGTCGAATCAATAAATTTGGTTGAATACTCTACCCTTGAAAACTGTTGCGGTCCCCTATACTTGTGGGTTATCAAGACTATTTTCTGGCGCTGTTGCTGCGGAGCATAGCTCTATTCTTTGAGTCACTCGGGATTTATATTTGTTGATCACTATGAGGAACTTTAAAGATGAAAGAACCAAGATTTTTCCCTCAACTACGAGGGGAGGTAAGGAACTGCCATCTAGCTCTGCACTTGATTCACCTTCTGTTTTGAGTAAACTTGCGACACCTACTCCTGCTATTCATTCTGACATGTCGCATGTTATTGATGATGCCACTTCTGCTTTGCATGATGCTTATGATGAAACTACTTCTATGCTTGATAATATTGTGCCATTAGTTGAATTTCTTGATGAACAACTTGCTAGGGTTAGAGAGAATGAAATTATTGAAACTGATAATATTGATGAAAGTGATGATGAAGATTCTCCCCTAGATATAAATTGCCTGTTGTGTCTGAGGGTTATGTTATGGATGAAGAAACTGCTAGAGACTTTTTAGCTTGCAATGATAGATATGATCTTAAGAAACTGTTAGCTAAGATGAAAGAAAAGTCTTTGAATGCTAGAATGAAATATGACCCTGCTTTTGCTACTTCACCTATCTGTATTTCCAATAAGGATTATGACTTCTCTGTCGATCTTGAGTTAATTACTTTGGTTGAATCTAATCCTTTTTATGGCTATGAATCTGAAACTGTTGTGGCACACCTTACTAAATTAAATGATATAGCCACCCTTTTTTACTAATGATGAGAAAACTCGCGACTACTTTATCCTTAAGTTATTTCTGTTCTCATTAAAGGGTGATGCTAAAACATGGTTTAATTCTCTTGATCCTGGTTGTGTGCAAGTCCCCGGGATATGCTTTATTACTTCTCTGCTAAATATTTCCTCGCTCATAAGAAACAAGTTGCCTTAAGGGAAATATATAATTTCGTGCAAATTGAAGAAGAGAGTCCCCCACAAGCTTGGGGGAGGCTTCTCCGATTACTTAATGCTTTGCCTGATCATCCTCTCAAGAAAAATGAAATACTTGATATCTTTTATAATGGACTAACCAAGGCTTCCAGAGACCACCTGGATAGTTGTGCTGGTTGTGTTTTCAGGGAAAGAATTGTTGATCAAGCTGAATTGCTATTGAATAATATGTTGTGTAATGAAAATGACTGGACACTTCCTGAACCAACTCCTAAGCCAACTCCGAAGAAAAGGGGTATTCTATTTCTCAGTCCTGGAGATATGCAAGAGGCAAAGAAATCTATGAAAGAAAAGGGTATTAAAGCTGAAGATGTTAAAAATTTACCACCTATTGAAGAAATACATGGTCTTGATAACCCGACACAGGTAGTAAAGGTAAATTCTCTCTATAGATTTGATAAGGGTGAAATCCCATCTGCTAAGATTGCTAGCCAATGCTTGGATGAGTTTGATAATTTTATTGTTAAGTAAGAAAACTGCAATGCTTATATGATTGAACACTTGAGTGATTATATGTCTAGAGTTAAAGGTGAACTTTAACTTATTAGTAAACATGCTTCTATGGTTACCACTCAAGTAGAACAAGTGCTTAAAGCTCAGAATGATTTTCTCAATGAATTAAATAATAAGAAAAATGATAATGTTGTTAGAGTTGTGACTAGAGGGGGTAAAATGACTTAGGAACCTTTGTATCATGAGGGCCACCCTAAGAGAATTGAGCAAGATTCTCAAAGAATAAAGTTGATGCACCTAGTTCTTCTAAGAAGCATAAAAGGAAAAATGATAGGACTTTGCATGCTCCTAGTCAACCTATTGTTGACACACCTGAGAATCCCAATGATATTTCTATTTATGATGCTAAAACACAATCTGGTAATGAACATGAACCTAGTGATAATGTTAATGATGATGTCCATGTTGATGCTCAACCTAGCAATAACAATGATATAGTGATTGAACTTACTGTTGATCTTGATGACCCACAATCAAAGAATCAACGTTATGATAAGAGAGACTTTGTTGCTAGGAAACACGGTAAAGAAAGAGAACCATGGGTTCAGAAACCCATGCCTTTTCCTCCTAAACCATCCAAGAAAAAGGATGATGAGGATTTTGAGCGCTTTGCTGAAATGATTAGACCTATCTTTTTGTGTATGTGTTTGACCGTTATGCTTAAAATGAATCATTATGCTAAGTCCATGAAAGATATTGTTACAAATAAAAGAAAGATACCGGAAGCTGAAATTTCCACCAAGCTTTCTAATTATACTTTTAAAGGTGGAATACCTAAAAAACTAGGAGTACCAACTATACCATGCTCCATTAAGAGGAACTATGTTAAAACTGTTTTATGTGATCTCGGAGCCGATGTTAGTGTTATGCCTCTCTCTTTATATAGTAGACTTGATTTGAATAAGTTAACACCTACTGAAATATCTTTGCAAATGGCTGATAAATCAACTGCCATACCTGTCGGTATTTGTGAGGATGTGACTGTTGTGGTTGCAAATGTTACTATTTTAACGGACTTTGTTATTCTTGATATCCCCGAGGACGATAATATGTTTATTATTCTTGGTAGACCCTTTTTGAATACTGCAAGGGCTGTTATTGATTGCGACAAAGGCAATGTCACTTTTCATGTTAATGGTAATGAGCACATGGTACACTTTCTGAGGAAACAACCTCAAGTCCACAATATTAATTCTATTGGAAAAACTTCAACGATTATTATTGGAGGTTTTGAATTTCCTCTTCCTACTGTTAAGAAGAAATATGATATTCTTATTGTTGGGGACATGCATATCCTCGTTGAGGTAACCTAGTGTTATTCGAAAATTCTCCGGTTTCATGCGATTCGGAAAGAGTTTGTTAACAAGACTTGATCAACCTTGTTAGTGGATTCCTTTTGATGAGCATGCGATGGATGAAGTTAGAAAGCACAACTCTCCTCTTTTTACTTTCTGTTATTTAGATTAAATAAAGCAAAATTAGTATTTTTCTGTCTGTTTTCTGAATTATCCTTGCAATAAAAAAATACCCCCAAAAATAAAAGTTCTCCAAATGTCCTGAAAATTTTATATGATTTTTTCTAGCATATTTAAGAACATTTGGTGCTGAGAATACACCAGGGTGATCCACCACCTGGCCATGAGGGTCCAGGGCACGCCCCTGCCTCGTGGACCCCACGTGGGTCCCCTCCACTTATTCTTGCACCCACACACTTCTTCTTCCTCCAGAAAAAATTCTCCACCAGCTCAAACCCAGTTCTAGCTCATCTTGCTGCCATTTTCGATCTCCTTGCTCAAAGCTCCATTCACAAAACTGCTTTGGGGGATTGTTCTTCGGTATGTGACCCCTCCAATGGTCCAATTAGTTTTTGTTCTAGTGCTTTATTTATTGCAAATTTTTGCTGCTTAGGTGACCCTGTTCTTGAGCTCGCATGTCAAATTTATGTGGTCAAAAGTAGTTTTATTGCATGATATGGCCTCTAGGCACTTGTGGGAGTAGTTGTTGTCAATCTTGTTGAGTCTGGTTCACTTTTATTTTGAGTTACTAAAAATTTCAGAAATTTTTCAGAGGAAATGATGATGAGATTGTTGAGGGGCTCTTCGAGCCGAAGCTCGAAGGATAAGCAAAGTGAAGGGAATAAGAAGCCCAAATATAATCTCCCCTGCACTGCGGAGGTTCACCCTTGTGAATGGCCTTGTGATGAGTTCTTGAGAGAAGCTGGGATTTATGAAGACTAGCACAAATGCCCGTGCGTTGCAACGGAGAAAAAAATAGAACAACTCTACAACAAGACGAGCATATGACTCATTCATGATGTCATCACCACATAAGCAGTGGGTTGTACATCTTCACTCCTTGACGAGAATAGATGACACTTGTGTGGTTCCACTATGCGCCGATTACCGGCACCATATATTTTCCTAAAAAAATATCGAGCACCCTTACCCTGAAGAACCCTCTCCATCAGTCCACGTCCTCAATTTGAAAATGGATCCTACATTGGCACCACTTATGCTTCATCTCACCCTTGACAATGATACCCTACGAGTGTGTAAATAACAACTCTGCTAAATTATTTAGAGGCCTCTATTTACATCCCATCTCACATCAAACTAACATAAGAAGATGTAAAGAAACATACCTTGGAAGATATTGTCTAGATTATTATGATGTTTAGAATTGTTATTATTATAGAGTTTAAAATAAGTAAATTTGAATTAGCAAGTTGGAAGGAAACCATAAACTGTATTTCAAATCCAACGATCCAACTTAGATGGCTCCATCAAATATACAGTATCCAAACAAATTATACACTGTAATTTCAAGTATAGATTAGAAAGATTCATCAAATATATTGTAAATCTAAGTTCTGAATTGTTCTCTTTTTAAGACATCCATAAATATTCACTCACAGAGTAGGCATTTTAGTTCCATAGCCCAAAATCAGTTGTCAATTGTGAACCCTAAGAACGGGATCAAGGAGTCAATATTGAACTTCAAAATATAAAGATGAACCTATGTACCTCTCCATAGTGCACTATAGCACAACATGAAGCCGCCTAGCAGTCAACAAACCAAGATTGACCAATCAAAAGTAGATTTTTTTCTTCTTCTTTTTTTTCTTTTTCAAAAAGGAGGTTGAAACTTCTGGCCTGTAAACCCCTAACATCATCTGTAAATAACACCGGGAGCTTCTTCCACGTATTGTAGATGTCACAGCACCGCAATCGCACAGACTCCGCAATGTTTGTAGCGGAATCATGTGCATCCATATTTTCTAGAGGCGGTGAGGCGGCTGTCCACGGCTAGCCATCAATGGCATCCACTGCGTGACTGCATTCACGGCAAGCCGTCTCAACGACCACGACAACAACAACCTTTTCTCCTTCCTTGACTTCTCTTGGGCATCATCTTCGGCAGACGGTGAGAAGGACCCAACACATTCATGATCTAGCTGCACAATTTGAGGCCATGGCTGAAAGAGTTTGCAAGGAACCGGCAGAGCGCGCATATTCGAGACCACATGAGAGTGGAAGTTATACGATAGGACATGGTGAAGACCAATGCCACACGGTGTCATCCAAATGGAGCAGCCTGAGTGCAAGGAGCAGCACCACTCACCGGAGTAGGACCCATTATTTGAATCCTGCCGACCGTGACGACTCAAGGTTGTTGGCGGCCCGCTCGGTCCTTCACTGATGAGAAAACTGGCCGGTCTGGTTATGAAAATTAGGCCCGACAAACTCTCGGTCCGATCCGTTTTTTGACCGAGTCTCCGAGCAGGTCCGACAAAGCACAGTCACCGTGGCTGCCGTTCCTCGTCGTTGCGACCACCGGCAACCTCCTGAGTGAACCACCGCATACCCGAGCACCGTCGCATCGCCATCTTCCTGCCTACGTGATGAATTGGTCCAGAACGGCGCCTACACGACGCACGCATCCTCTCTTCCCCGACCACGGCCACCAGCTGCCATCAAATTTGTCGCCGCCGTCACATCTCTGGCCTTGCTAACGCGATGAAGTGGTGCAGCCCGTGCACGCTCACAAGCAGGGCACGAACTGTATATCTCCTTCTTCCCCGCGACATCGGCGAACAGTTTACAGTTAGTTCAGTTAGCACTTTGGTTTTTCGTCAGGTTAGGCTAGAACGCTTTCTTTCTGTTAGCTAGTTTAACTCGCAGGTTTAACTGCCTAGAGCGAGTCTCACGCATTGTAGGTCTGCTCGTGGGATGGCATCAGTGTTGTTGATCACGATGACGCAGAGTCAGGAGCCACAAAGCTCGGTTCCTGTTCTGCGAGTCTGAATAAATAGCAGAGAAATAGAACAGAAAAGTTGTGAAGTTTGTGCTAGCAAAACAACCGCTTCTTCCTAAAGCAATCTCTCAGTTCACATGTGTTCGTTCCAAGGGCATCTCGGGTGCCGACAAACACATCGGTGAGCACATATACGTTGGTATGCCCCGTCTTGTTCCTGCAGGAACAATAAGTTGATCTCGTCATGGTCGTCCCCCACATATGATGTCTAAATTTGCAATGATGTATGTACAGTTGGTATTGCAGTACAAGCTGATTAGTAATCTGAAATTTGAAGCAACGATGTACGTACATAGTAGTATGTGGTGACAGTGCCGCCGGGCGGCAGAGTTCCCCAAGATGAGACGCTACCATAGATGGACTACCTCTTTGTCTGCAACAAGCATCCGGAGGAGTTGCTCTTTAGGATAGGGCATGGCACAAACGCACGCAACCACTCTGGGCACGCACAAAGGCACAACACACACACACACACGCAGCTAGCGCTCCCTCGCCATCGCTAGATCCCTCACCCTGACCGAGCTTTCGCCTCGCCGGTCCGGTTCAGGGGGACAGGCCCGCTGGGCACTTTGGTCCGGTCCCGACTGCTCCCAGCGGCAGGTCATCGTCATGCTAGATGATAATCCATGCAGCTTGCACAGAGCTCGTTCTTCGCGTCCAATCCCACCTACATCTACATCCTTGCCATTATCATCGTCGACTTCAACGACGGTGGAAGGTTCTGTTGTGCTCACCGACACCTCAATCTCGATGGCCCTCGTCCTGCTCCATGTCCGTCTCCACGTACGGCCGTGCTACGGCAGGTCACGATGAATCCATGAAATAGCTCCTTGTCCGCCGCTGCCAGAGTCTTGCCGACGATTACGAGCGCTCTCACCTCGGTTGCGGCGGACCTAAGACGCGAGATCACAATCGATCCAATGTTATGTGAATCAAGCCAATCGAAAAGGCAGGATCCAACCGGTGTGTGGATCATAGGTGTTTCCTGTTCTTATACAAAACGAAATGTTTTTACGTTTTCTTTTTGAGGGTTAGGAAACATTTTTACGTGGGTGTAAGGGATGGCTCATGGGCTGTTTCGTTCGCTTGGCCTTTTGTGGATGGGCTGTTTCGTTCCCTTTCTCGGTGCCGAACAATCTGAACGAAAATTGACGTATGACCAGAAGCGACCAATGCTTTAGTACCACCTCGCGTATATGTTTTAAATTCAAACTGAAAGCGTAAACTTACGAGAAGAAGCGTATTGTGATGGTGAACCCAAGGAGTCAATCCGTGCTTTATTATTAGGGAGAGATTTTTATTATTTGGCTGAAATGCAGGCCTTGTCGACTTCCTTCGCGACCAGCGCGAACAGTATCTCCTCCTCACTAATATTTTCATGCAATGTTTTTACTTTCATGCTAAGAAATCACCACCTTCAGTGGAATTTCATTTATATGATGGGGTTAAGAAGATGTCACTATATGATTTTTGTCGGGTCTGTAAGATACCCTTTGAGGGCAGCATAGAGGAACCACATTGTAATGATGTGGAGGGGTTTATTGATACAATTGCTGTAGGGGAAACGAGGAAAGTTTCCGATGCAAGAATTACTAGCATACATTTTCCTGTTCTGCATTACTTTGCGATATTTGCTAGTAGATGCTTAATTGGTCGCGGAAACAGTGGAAATCTTAGTGCTCCTGATATTGTTATTTTGTGCCATGCTTTGTTTCGTGACACCACTTTCAGTTTAGGCGTTGTTGTTGCTAAATGATTAAATTTGAACCGTACAAAGGGCCCCATGCATCTTTGCTTCGCGCCTTGCTGCACACTTTAGGATACCTATTAGGCATTATGAGAAAGAGGAAAAGTTGTTGCCCCTATTTTTCTAGATTATAAGAGTATGGTAGCACATGATTTCATTGTTAAGGATAAAAAGAAGATGCTTAAGTATAGATTGATATTTGATAAAAACTACTATGAGATTATTACCTTGCCTGCGCCTTCTTTGTTTAACATATTTTCAGGCATGTACCTCATTTTGCCGGAGGCCATTCATGCCTACTAGAGCCTAACATTAGCTCCAGAGCCCGAGCCAGAGCCACCCCTTGATCCTTATCGGCAGTCTGTTTATCAGTGGGATCCGGAGGAGATTGCCAACTAGTGGCACCCAGAGGACACTCCTCCGTACACCGGAGAGGGCAGCTTTGAGCCATGGCCATAGACCAACTGAGGCCAAAAGCCTAAGCTTGGGGGAGTACGTATTGCTCAATGATGTTACATTCATGTTCACACACTCATTCCAGTTGTCGATGCTCATACTTTTTCATTGTAATATCCATGCTAGTTTATTTTCTTTTCCAGCATTCTTCTTGTGTGTTTGAAAAACCTTAAGAAAATCCAAAAAAAATAGTTGTAGCTTTTAGCTAGTTTACTTTCCATGCCTGTAGTTGTAATAATTAAAAAGGAAACCCAAAAAGATTTCTCGTTCTTCTTTTTCTTGTTGGGAGCTTTTCCGTGTAAATAGTTTTGTTTTTCTTCTTTTCTTTGGGGGTGGAGAGGAGAAGACCATAATGAAAATGTTGAGTGGCTCTCATATGCATTATTGTTGATCCAACCAAGAGCCCATATTACCTTGTCTTCTCCCTTGTATTGAATGCTTGCACATTCCAGCTTAGTCCAATGCACGTGCACTATTATTATTATCCACACTGTTCGGTTGTGCAAGTGAAAGGAAATAATGACGATATATGATGGACTGATTGAGATGAGAGAAGCTGGTATGAACTCGACCTATCTTGTTTGTGTAAATATGATTAGTTCATCGTTCCTGATTTAGCCTATTATGAATGAAACATGTTTGCAATGACGTTTAGAGATTATAGTTGCTCATGCCATGCTTAATTAGCTAGGAGTTTATAATGGTTTACCTTGCGTGCCAACATGCTATTAAAATGGTTGTGATGTGGTATGATAGGGTGGTATCTTCCTTTGAACGATTCGAGTGGCTTGACTTGGCACATGTTCACACATGTAGTTGAAACAAAATCAACATAGCCTCCACGATATTTATGTTCATGATTAATTATATCCTACTCATGCTTGCACTCAGTGTTGATTAATTTTAATGCATGTTCATGACTATTGTCGCTCTCTAGCTGGTCGCTTCCCAGTCTCTTTCTAGCCTCCACTTGTACTAAGTGAGAATACTGCTTGTGCATCCACTTCCATAAACCCCAAAAGTTATTCCATATGAATCCACCACACCTTCCTATATGCGGTATCTACCTGCCGTTCCAAGTATTGTATGTGCCAAACTCTAAACCTTCAAATGAAATTCTGTTTTGTATACTCGAATAGCTCATGTATCAACTAGGGTTGTCTACATCTTCCATGCTAGGCGAGTTATTCTCAAGAGGAGTGGACTCCGCTCCTCATTCACGAGAAAATGGTTGGTAACCGGGATGCCCAGATCCATGCTTAAATTAAAATAATTGCAAACAAAACTCCCCCAGGATTGTTGATAGTTGGAGGCACCCGTTGTTTCGGACAAGCCATGGATTGATGTTTGTTGGTGGTAGGGGGAGTATAAACTTTACCATTCTATTTGGGAACCGCCTATAATGTGTGTAGCATAGAAGATATCGAGATCTCTCGGTTGTTATGTTTACAACGAAACTATACCACTCAAAATATTATTTATCCCTATTTCAAAAATCGAGCTCTGGCACCTCTACAAATCCCTGCTTCCCTCTGTGAAGGGCCTATCTATTTACTTTTATGTTGAGTCATCATCCTCTTATTAAAAAGCACCAGTTGGAGAGCACCGCTGTCATTTGCATGTATTACTATTAGTTTACATTGAGTATGACTGTCATTGGATCTCTTTTACCATGAATTACAATGCTTAGTCAGTCCTTGATCTTCAGAGGTGCTCTGCATTTATGTTTTGCAGTCTCAGAAAGGGCTAGCGAGATACCACCTTGTTATATCATATTATGATTGTTTTGAGAAAGTGTTGTCGTCCGAGATTTATTATTATTGCTCGCTAGTTGATTATGCCAATGATATGAGTAAACATGAGACCTAAATGTTATTGTGAATATGGTTAGTTCATAATCTTTGCTGAAAACTTGAATGCTGGCTTTAGATATTTACAACAACAAGATCAAACAGAGTTTGTAAAAGTTTTTCTTTATCACTTTCAGTTTGTCAATGGAATTGCTTGAGGACAAGCAAAGGTTTAAGCTTGGGGGAATTGATACGTCTCCATCGTATCTACTTTTCCAAACACTTTTGATCATGTTTTGGACTCTAACTTGCATGATTTGAATGGAAGTAACCCGGATTGACGCTTTTTTCAGCAGAATTGTCATGGTGTTATTTTTGTGCAGAAATAGAAGTTCTCGGAATGACCTGAAACTTCACAGAGAATATTTTTGGAATATATAAAAAATACCGGCGAAAGAATCAGCGTCAGGGGGCCCACACCCTGTCCACGAGGGTGGGGGGCGCCCCCCTATCTCGTGGCCCCCCTGATGCTCCACCAACCTCAACTCCTACTATATATATTCAAGTTCGGGTAGAAAAAAATCAAAGAGAAGGATTCATAGCATTTTACGATACGGAGCCGCCGCCAAGCCCTAATCTCTCTCGGGAGGGCTGATCTGGAGTCCATTCGGGGCTCCGGAGAGGGGAATCTGTCGCCATCGTCATCATCAACCTTCCTCCATCACCAATTTCATGATGCTCACCGCCGTGCGTCAGTAATTCCATCATAGGCTTGCTGGACGGTGATGGGTTGGATGAGATTTATCATGTAATCAAGTTAGTTTTGTTAGGGTTTGATCCCTAGTATCCATTATGTTGTGAGATTGATGTTGCTATGACTTTGCTATGCTTAATGCTTGTCACTAGGGCCCGAGTGCCATGATTTCAGATCTGAACCTATTATGTTTTCATGAATATATGTCAGTTCTTGATCCTATCTTGCAAGTCAATAGTCACCTACTATGTGTTATGATCCGGTAACCCTGAAGTGACAATAATCGGGACCACTCCCGGTGATGACTATAGTTTGAGGAGTTAATGTATTCACTAAGTGTTAATGCTTTGTTCCGGTACTCTATTAAAAGGAGGCCTTAATATCCCTTAGTTTCCGATAGGACCCCGTTGCCACGGGAGGGTAGGACAAAAGATGTCACGCAAGTTCTTTCCATAAGCACGTATGACTATATTCGGAATACATGCCTACATTACATTGATGAACTGGGGCTAGCTCTGTGTCACCCTATGTTATAACTGTTGCATGTTGAATCGCATCCGACATAATTATCCATCGCTGATCCAATGCATACGAGCTTTCCAGATATTGATCTTTGCTTAGTTACTTCACCGTTGCCACTGTTACAATTACTACAAAACTGCTACTGTTACTTTTGCCACCGTTACCGTTACTTCCATACTACTTTGCTACTAAATACTTTGCTGCAGATATTAAGTCTTTCAGGTGCGGTTGAATTGAAAACTCAACTGTTAATACTTGAGGATATTCTTTGGCTCCCCTTGTGTCGAATCAATAAATTTGGGTTGAATGCTCTTCCCTCAAAAACTGTTGCGATCCCCTATACTTGTGGGTTATCAGATGCCTCTCCGACAATCTGAGTGACAAATCCTAATCTCGATCTATGCCAACTCAACAAACACCATCGGAGACACCTATAGAGCATCTTTATAATGACCTAGTTACGTTGTGACGTTTGATAGCACATTAAGTGTTCCTCTGATATTCGGGAGTTGCATAATATCATAGTCATAGGAACATGTATAAGTCATGAAGAAAGCAATAGCAATAAACTAAACGATCATAGTGCTAAGCTAACGGATGGGTCTAGTCCATCACATCATTCTCTAATGATGTGATCCCATTCATCAAATGACAACACATGCCCATCGCTAGGAAACTTAACCATCTTTGATTAACGAGCTAGTCAAGTAGAGGTATCCTAGGGACACTCTGTTTGTCTATGTATTCACACATGTACTAAGTTTCCGGTTAATACAATTCTAGCATGAATAATAAATATTTATCATGATATAAGGAAATATAAATAACAACTTTATTATTGTCTCTAGGGCATATTCCTTCATTCTCCCACCTGCACTAGAGTCAATAATATAGTTCACATCGTCATGTGATTTCACACATATAGTTCACATCTTTATGTGATTAGTTCACATCTTTATGTGACTAATACCCAAAGGGTTTACTAGAGTCAATAATCTAGTTCACATCGCTATGTGATTAACACCCAAAGAGTGATCATGTTTTACGTGTGAGAGAACTTTAGTCTACAGGTCTGCAACATTCAGATCCATATGTATTTTGCAAATTTCTATGTCTACAATACTCTGCACGGAGCTACTCTAGCTAATTGCTCCCACTTTCAATATGTATCTAGATTGAGACTTAGAGTCATCTAGATCGGTGTCAAAAGCTTGTATCGACATAACTCTTTACGACGAACTCTTTTATCACCTATATAACCGAGAAATATTTCCTTAGTCCTCTAAGGATAATTTTGACCGCTGTCAAGTGATCTACTGGTAGACACTGGTACAACGAGCTCCTAAACAAACAGTTTAAAACTCCTTTCCGCGATGGCATTTGGAACCGTCGCCAAGTGAGTGTGGGCGATAGGGGGTCCTTCCCACACGACCCAGAAATCATCGGGAATAGGCCCTTGTGGGACCCAGGCTGGGGACGTGTGCGATCGGACGAGGCATGGAAACCCAATCATTTCCGTAGGTATGTACATCCCACACGGTGAATCCCACAAATCATTTCCGTAGGTATGTACATCCCACACGGTGAATCCCAGAAATCATTTCCGTAGGTATGTGCATCCCACACGGTGAATCCCAGAAATCATTTCCGTAGGTATGTTCATCCCACACGGTGAATCCCAGAAATCATTTCCGTAGGTATGTACATCCCACACGGTGAATCCCAGAAAATCATTTCCGTAGGTATGTACATCCCACACAGTTCTTTGTGTGGAAATGTGTGTGCAAGGTGGCCTAACGCAAACAGTTTGCTGCCAGAAGCCGTGTGCGATTGTTAGTTGATCAAACACACCTACTTTCTAGAAACCGTGCGGGTTGTTTGAGTTCATCGCCCACGGTGTTGTCTGAGTAACCGTTTGCAATAGAAAACCCCAATAAGTATGGTAATTAGCCTATTATTGATAATCCATGTACTAATCAAACTGATATTTTTTATAAAACACGCCAGAAATTTCATATCCGTATAAAAGCAACCAGGATTTCATAATCGAATTACATCAGATAGCTTCGGCACTCAGTTACGCCATTACATAACGGCTCCAAGTTTCACATGCAGCATAAAAAACCTTTGGAAAGTAGCATCATACACGGTAAATAGACATATGAATCTCATCTGGGAAACTGCAGAAGCGGAAGGCAAATATTGAGCCTTCAGTGATGTTGAATGTCCTTGCAACTTTAGGCCAGTGACTATGGATAATTGCCAGCCCAACCTTCGTCCTCTTTAGCAAGACTTCAATATAGTACCATGGGTGTTGACTGAATACCTTCCTCGCCTCTTGCCCATGCAGGTGGTTTGAGAGGTAATCATTGGTGAACTGCTTTGAAAAGTACTGAAAACAAAGCTATGCATAAATCGCTGTTGTAAATTTTGAAATGGCGCAAGGGGTAAAAACAAGGTAAAAGAGTTGGTACCATCCTATAGTTGACTGATGTCTTCTTCATTGTGCAAAAAAAGATCTTGTTGTTATTCGTCGCAAGTTTCTTCGTCCTAACAATCTTTCCGAGTTTCTTGACTTGACTGATATTCATGGACATCTCATTTCCCCATATGCAAAATGGGTCGAACAGTGGGTCTAAGCCTTTGACAGCATGACCTACATGTGCAAGACCAAATTGTAAGAAACCTAAATATTAGAATGATTCCTGCAACTGCACAATAATGTGCTATTAGCCAAAGGGCCCTACTTGAACAAACCTCGATGGTAAACCGCAGCGTCTCCCATTGTTTCCCTACAACACACATAAGGAAGATCTTGATCAGGTTAACTGAGAGTTGCCATACTATCAGTAGAATATGTATTGAGTACAGCCAAATTCGATTGGTGTCACATGCATAACAATACAAAATTGTACCCACAGCAAATGAAAATCAAATTGCAGAACTGAACCAAACAGTTAAATGGACAGCAGACCAAAGGAACCAAAATAGTTAACTAAGCACGACATTGCAGAATAGAAACATGTACTAGAAGATAAGACAGTTAACAAAACAAAGAATGCTTGAGAACAGTACTACGAAATGTAGCAATTGTTGGGCCAAAGTGTTAACTGAACATTACATTTCAGAGGACCAAACTGTTAACTGAACATCAGATTGCATATTAACATTACAGAGGACAAATCACTAGAAGGCATTGGTGGTGGCCTCGAGAAAACATCACGAACTGTATTTTAAAGTAAACAATCGCGCGGCGGTGTCGATGGTGGCCTCGAAGACGAGGTGCTCCTCCAAGATCTGGCGGTCGACACACATGTCAGCCATAGCAACCTCGTTCGCGCGTGCAGCCGCATGCTACTCAGATCCACGTTATACTACATGTAAAATGGCTGTGGGTGGCATTTAATTGGAGGAGGGGGTAGTGATTTCGGTGGAAGGTGTCGCTCTGTCAGTCGGGGCATATGGGACAAGAAAGGAGGAGGATGGTGTGGGTGGGTGTGGATTACCTGACCATGTCGATAAGGCCGCGCAGCAAGAAGAAGGGTCGGTGGCGAGGAGTCTGTGCAGCAAGAAGAAGGGTCGCCGGTGAGGAGGAGGCGCTGCAAGAAGAAGGGTCGCCGTCGAGGAGGCGGCACGTGCTTGTAGTTCAAATTTGAATTATGCACGTTAAATCATTTCTAGGTCCCATGCAAGAGATTGGAGTGAAATTCAAACATCTGGGCGTCGTGGCTCGGTCGAAAAGATTGAGAAACTTGGTTTTTTAATTCCTGTAATTCGAAAACATGCTTGAAAATCATGAAACTTGGCATGGTGTTATGACATGGCATGAACATGCTGCGGTAATTTTTTTGGCCGAATTGGGACAAGCTTTGGCGTAAGATTGTTGCAAACCAGAGCTTCCCTCAAGAAGGCTCGTGGTTCCGAGAGGGAACGTGTCACCTCCGTGTGTGAAATGACATATGTACACTGCCTTCTCCCGCCTTATTTTTTCACATAGCCAGATTAGACCAAATCGAAGTAGCGTGCTAAATTTTGGAATTATTCCAGGCTCATTTCGCCTTTTTTATACATTAATTGAGTTTCTGGGCATTTAATGTGCATAATTCAAATTTGAACTACAAGCACATGCTCCAGTGCACCAAAGTTGTTTGAAAAATCACATGTGTGTCCTTGGGTGAATTTCTAGGTCCCATGCAAGAGATGGGAGTGAAATTCAAACATCTAGGCATCGTGGCTCGGCCGGAAAGATTGAGAAACTTGGTTTTTTAATTCCTGTAATTCCAAAACATGCGTGAAAATCATGAAAATTGGCATGGTGTCATGACATGGCACCAACAAGCTGCGGTAATATTTTTGTCCGAATTAGGACAAGCTTTGGTGTAAGCTTCTTGCAAACCGGAGCTTCCCTCAAGAAGGCTTGTGGTTCCGAGAGGGAACGTATCACCTCAGTGTGTGAAACGACATACGTACACTGCCTTCTCCCGCCTTATTTTTTTACACTGTCAGATTAAACCAAATAGAAGTACCGTGCTAAATTTTGGAATTATTTCAGGCTTGTTTCGCCTTTTTATACATTAATTGAGTTTTTGGGTATTTAATGTGCATAATTCAAATTTGAACTACAAGTACATGCTCCAGTGCACCAAAGTTGTTTGAAAAATCGCATGTGTGTCCTTGGGTGAATTTATAGGTCTCTTGCAAGAGATGGGAGTGAAATTCAAACATCTGGGCGTCGTGGCTCGGCCGGAAATATTGAGAAACTTAGTTTTTTAATTCCTGTAATTCCAAAACACGCCTAAAAATCATGAAACTTGGCATGGTGTCATGACATGGCACCAACATGTTGCGGTAATATTTTTGGCCGAATTGGGACAAGCTTTGGTGTAACCTTCTTGCATACCGGAGCTTCCCTCAAGAAGGCTCGTGGTTCCTAGAGGGAACGTGTCACCTCCGTGTGCGAAACGACATATGTATAGTGCCTTCTCCCGCCTTATTTTTTTACACAGCCAGATTAGACCAAATAGAAGTATCGTGCTAAATTTTGGAATTATTCCGGGTTTGTTTGGCCTTTTTATACATTAATTGAGTTTCTGCGCATTTAATGTCCATAATTCAAATTTGAACTACAAGCACATGCTCCAGTGCACCAAAGTTGTTTGAAAAATAACATGTGTCTTGGGTGAATTTATAGGTGTTATGCAAGAGATGGGAGTGAAATTCAAACATCTGGGCGTAGTGGCTCGGCCGGAAAGATTGAGAAACTTGCTTTTTTTAATTCCTGTAATTGCAAAACACGCCTGAAAATCATGAAACTTGGCATGGTCTCATGACATGGCACCAACATGTTGTGGTAATTTTTTTGTCCAATTTGCGAAGGCCCACATATTAACAATCAACAAAGTCATTTTGGAATAAGTGTTGTCACGTTAAAAATCAGAAACACAAGTATTATTGAAACCCTGGGCGTTTGACTTACCAATTACGTGCGGCCATGTGTCCCCTTTTTTATTGGCTAGGAGGTGTCGTGCGGGGTAGCTATTTGAGTACGGGAGGTGTGCGAGCAGACCCCATGCGCGTGCTCATCAGGAGGAGAGCCCTTTGACCACTACCCGCCATGCACCTCCCTCCCAATGTCTCCATTAATGGCGTCCGAGCACCTGTTCTATGGCGTGGCTATATGTCTCACTAGACTGAGATTTAAGAGAGAGAAAATGAAAATCTGAAAAGGAAGTTTTGCATGGATCTTGATGTATGATCCGACGGACCTATATAGCATCAACTGTGACTTATGGCAAGCATGATGAATATAAGGACGATGACAGTGGATAAGAATTGTCTTACATATTTAGAAACATAATTAAAAAAAGCCACATGCGGTAACGCCCGAAATACACAAGGGTAAAAGAAGAAGGAAGACAACGATCTGGCTCGTTGATCTCTATTTTCTTGATGCGTTGCTGCAGGCCGCGAGAACTAGTCCCCGCGGTGAGTGGCGAGGAGCTCTCTCTTGTCCTCAAGATGCTGCTTGAGAGCATCCACGGATTCCTCCACCAGCCTTCTGCGCTCAATGCGCAGCTTGTTATTCTCGTCCATAAGTTTCTCGACAATGACGACAGTCCTTTTCAACAAGGCAGTGGTCTGCTCCTGCTGCTCCGCACTTTCGACGATCTTCGCCCTTAGCAGGTCGCGCTTGGCTTGGAGCTTCGCATTGCTCTCATTTAGTTGTCGGATGACATTGGTAGACTGTTCAAACGAGGCTTGCAGGTCATCCTGCAACCTCCCCCACCTGGAGATCTGATCCATCTGCCTATGGATGAGGGCACGCATGCGCCTATAAGAGTCCTCGCCTGCCCGCGAGGCACTTTCCCAGGCCGCCGCGGCAAGGAAGGACATCTCTGTTGCATTCGCGGTGCAGCGGGGCATCTCTTCTGCTTCCGCAGCGCGGCCGGACCAGTCTGCTGCATCGACGGCACGGCGGGTCCTCCGTGCTACTTCAGGGGCACGGCGGGACCTCTCTGCTGCTACGACTGTGCAGCGGGACATGTTGGCTACTATCGCGGCGAGGCGGGACATCTCTCGTGCTCCCGCTTCCAGGCTCGCCTCTCCCTCGTCGCAATCTCTCGACCCAGAACTCACGCTGGCCATGGCGGACGCAAGGGAACGATGATGAATGGCTTGTTTGTTTTTGAATTTTTGTGGATGAGGAGTTGAGGAGGAATGTGCGGTCATCTTGGAGTAGTAGTATTTATAAGCGCGTAGTAATATGTTCCTAAGTGGGAAACCGTTTAGGTTTTGATCGGTGTGAACATGTTTGCAATTTGGAATGTGACGGGACGCATGCTCAAAATTTACTGACGGTTATAAGTGCGACCCTATTCCCGGAAGGCGTAACGTGGGCACGTATGCCTTCTCGGCCGCGTATGTGGCGTTTGCACCATAGGGTGCACCGCAATAGACAATGTTAGCACACGTCTTTTAATTAGAATGGGTGTGCCCGTCTAGCGCACACAAGTTGATCTATCTAACTATTTCAGTTTGTTGTGGCTAATTACAAACAGTTCATCCATGTGAAGTGTATGCCATCAATCGCAGACACTTTGATCTGGCTTACCCGTTTCTGTTCTATTGCCTAATCGCAAATAGTTAATCCTTCTAAAGCGATGCCCTCAATCGCACACACCTTGATCTGGCTGACCGTTTCTTGTGTTGCCTAATCACAAACAATTCATCCGAGTGAGCCGTATGATGTATATCGCACACACCTTCATCTGGCTGCTCGTTTCTTTTGTGTTGCCTAATCACAAATAGTTCATCCGAGTGAACCGTGTGCTCTATATCGCACACGCCTTCCTCAGGCTGCCCGTTTCTTTTGTTCCGCCTCATCGCAAATAGTTCATTGGACTGAACCGTATGCCCTGGATCGCACACGCAACTAAAATCTGAACCATGTTTGATGCATCCTCCATCGCAAACATTTTCACCTTTTTTGACAGTTTTCATACAGCACTGTTTGTGATTATGGCATCGCACACAGTTTCTCGAAGTGTCTCTGATCATAGTGTCGCGTTAGCAGCATCCTGCAGTAGTGAGATCACTATTGTACTCCCTTGCCAAAATCATGCTAAGGTATACAATAGGTCTGGTAGACAACATAGCATACTTTCTAGAACCTATGACTAAGGCATAGGGAATGAATTTTCATTTTCTGCCGTGGTCGGGTTTTGAGTTTTTACTCAACTTCACACCTTCCAACACAGGCAAGAACTCCTTCTTTGACTGTTCCATTTTGAACTACTTCAAAAACTTGTCAAGGTATGTACTTATTGAAAAAATTATCAAGCGTCTTGATCTATCTCTATAGATCTTGATGCCCAATATGTAAGCAGCTTCACCGAGGTCTTTCATTGAAAAATTCTTATTCAAGTATCATTTTATGCTATCCAGAAATTTAGTATCATTTCTGATCAACAATATGTCATCCACATATAATATCAGAAATGGTACATAGCTCCCACTCACATTCTTGTAAATACATGCTTCTCCAAAAGTCTATATAAAACTATATGCTTTGATCAACTCATCAAAGCGTATATTCCAACTCCGATATGCTTGTACTAGTCCATAGATGGATCGCTGGAGCTTGCACACTTTGTTAGCACCTTTAGGATTGACAAAACCTTCTGGTTGCATCATATACAACTCTTCTTTAATAAATCCATTAAGGAATGTAGTTTTGACATCCATTTGCCATATTTCATAAAATGCGGCAACTGCTAACATGATTCGGACAGACTTCTAAGCATCGATACGAGTGAGAAAATCTCATCGTAGTCAACACGTTGAACTTGTCGAAAACCTTTTTGCGACAATTCGAGCTTTGTAGATAGTAACACTACTATCAGCATCCGTCTTCCTCTTGAAGATCCATTTATTCTGAATGGCTCATCGATCATCGGGCAAGTCAATCAAAGTCCATACTTTGTTCTCATACATGGATCCCATCTCAGATTTCATGGCCTTAAGCCATTTCGCGGAATCTGGGCTCATCATTGATACGTCTCCCACGTATCTATAATTTTTTATTGTTCCATGCTATTATATTATCTGTTTTGGATGTTAATGGGCTTTATTTTACACTTTTATATTATTTTTGGGACTAACCTATTAACCCAAGGCCCAGTGCAAATTGCTGTTTTTTGCCTATTTCAGTGTTTAGCAGAAAAGGGATATCAAACGGAGTCCAAATGGAATGAAACCTTCGGGGGCGTGATTTTTGGAACAAACGTGATCCAGAGGACTTGGAGTGGACGTCAAGCAACCAACGAGGATGCCATGAGGCAAGGGGCGCGCCTACCCCCCTCGGCGCGCCCTCCCCCCTCGTGGGCCCCTCGTGGCTCAACCGACCTACTTCTACCTCCTATATATGTTCACATACCCCGAAAACATCCAGGAGCACCACGAAACCCTATTTCCACCACCGCAACCTTCTGTACCCAAGAGATCCCATCTTGGGGCCTTTCCGGAGGTTCGCCTGAGTGGGCATTGATCACGGAGGGCCTCTACATCAACTCCATGGCCCCTCCGATGATGTGTGAGTAGTTTACTTCAAACCTTCGGGTCCATAGCTAGTAGCTAGATGGCTTCTTCTCTCTCCTTGGATCTAGATACAAAAAACTCCTCAATCTTCTTGGAGATCTATTAGATGTAACTCTTTTTTGCGGTGTGTTTGTCGAGATCCGATGAATTGTGGGTTTATGATCAAGTCTATCTATGAACAATATTTGATTCTTCTCTGAAATCTTTTATGCATGATTGTTTATCTTTGCAAGTCTGTTTGAATTATCAGTTTGGTTTGGCCTCCTAGATTGATCTTTCTTGCAATGGGAGAAGTGATTAGCTTTGGGTTCAATCTTGCGGTGCTCGATCCCAGTGATAGAAAGGGAAACAACACGTATTGTATTGTTGCCATCGAGGATAAAAAGATGGGGTTTATATCATATTGCTTGAGTTTATCCCTCTACATCATGTCATCTTACCTAAGGTGTTACTCTGTTCTTATGAACTTAATACTCTAGATGCATGCTGGATAGCGATCGATGTGTGGAGTAATAGTAGTAGATGCAGGCAGGAGTCGGTCTACTTGTCACGAACGTGATGCCTATATACATGATCATGCCTAGATATTCTCATAATTATTCGCTTTTCTATCAATTGCTCGACAGTAATTCGTTCACCCACCGTAATACTTATGCTATCGAAGACACTAATGAAACCTATGCCCCCCGGGTCTATTCTCCATCATATAAGTTTCCAATCTATTTTATTTTGCAATCTTTACTTTCAATCTATATCATAAAAATACAAAAAATATTTTATCTTATCATTATTATCTCTATCATATCTCACTCTCATAAGTGACCGTGAAGGGATTGACAACCCCTTTATCGCGTTGGTTGCGAAGTTCTTATTTGTTTGTGTAGGCACGAGGGACTTGCGTGTGGCCTCCTACTAGATTGATAGCTTGGTTCTCAAAAGCTGAGGGAAATACTTACGCTACTTTGCTCCATCACCCTTTCCTCTTCAAGGGAAAACCAACGCAGTGCTCAAGAGGTAGCAAGAAGGATTTCTGGCGCCGTTGCCGGGGAGGTTGCACCAAGTCAAGTCAAGATTTGATCTCCCGTCAACGAGCCATTTCTGGCGCCGTTGCCGGGGAGTCTACGCACAAGTCAAGACATACCAAGTACCCATCACAAACTCTTATCCCTCGCATTACATTATTTGCCATTTGCCTCTCGTTTTCCTCTCCCCCACTTCACCCTTGCTGTTTTATTCGCCCTCCTTTTCATCCACCTTTTCTTTTGCTTACTTCGTCGTTATGGCTAGTCCTTTATCTACTCTCGTGTCTCCCAATTTTGAAGTTCTCCACTTCGAACAAAGACAAGGAGAAAACTTAAAAGATGCTTGGTATAGGATGATAAAATCTTATCATGACTGCACTATAGAGGGAGACTTGCTACTTCTTGAGGACTGCGTTGGTTTTCCCTTGAAGAGGAAAGGGTGATGCAGTAAAGCAGTGTAAGTATTTCCCTCAGTTTTTGAGAACCAAGGTATCAATCCAGTAAGAGACCACGAGCGAATCAGCTCGTACCTACACAAACAAATAAGAACCTCGCAACCAACGCGATAAAGGGGTTGTCAATCCCTTCATGGTCACTTGCAAGAGTGAGATCTGATAGAGATGATAATATAAGATAAATATTTTTGGTATTTTTATGATATAGATTGAAAGTAAAGATTGCAAAATAAACAGTATTGGAAATAACGGTAGATTAATATGATAGCAGATAGACCCGGGGGCCATAGGTTTCACTAGTGGCTTCTCTCAAGATAGCATAAGTATTACGGTGGGTGAACAAATTACTGTCGATCAATTGATAGAATTGAGCATAGTTATGAGAATATCTAGGCATGATCATGTATATAGGCATCATGTCCGCGACAAGTAGACCGACTCCTGCCTGCACCTACTACTATTACTCCACACATCGACCGCTATCCAGCATGCATCTAGAGTATTAAATTCATAAGAACAGAGTAACGCCTTAAGCAAGATGACATGATGTAGAGGGATAAACTTATGCAATATGATATAAACCCCATCTTTTTATCCTCGATGGCAACAATACAATACGTGTCGTTTCCCCTACTGTCACTAGGATCAAGCACCGCAAGATTGAACCCAAAGCTAAGCACTTCTCCCATTGCAAGAAAGATCAATCTAGTAGGCCAAACCAAACTGATAATTCGAAGAGACTTGCAAAGATAAACCAATCATACATAAAAGAATTCAGAGAAGATTCAAATATTGTTCATAGATAATCTGGATCATAAACCAATATTACACGCATGCTCCTAGGGGGATAGATTGGTAGGAAAAGACCATCGCTCGTCCCCAACTGCCACTCATAAGGAAGACAATCAATAAATAAATCATGCTCCGACTTCATCACATAACGGTTCACCATACGTGCATGCTACGGGAATCACTTACTTCAACACAAGTATTTCTCAAATTCACAACTACTCAACTAGCACGACTCTAATATCACCATCTCCATATCTCAAAACCATTATCAAGTATCAAACTTCTCATAGTATTCAATGCACTTCTTGTATGATAGTTTTTATTCTTCCTAAAAGCAAATTTCCATGTTGTTCTAAAGGACTCTCAAAATAATATAAGTGAATCATGAGAGATCATTTATTTCTACAAAATAAAACCATCGTCGTGCTCTAAAAGATATAAGTGAAGCACTAGAGCAAAAACTATATAGCTCAAAAGATATAAGTGAAGCACATAGAATACTCTAATAAATTTCAAATCATGTGAGTCTCTCTAAAAAGGTGTGTACAACAAGGATGATTGTGTTAAACTAAAAAGCAAAGACTCAAATCATACAAGATGCTCCAAGTAAAACACATATCATGTGGTGAATAAAAATATAGCTCCAAGTAAAGTTACCGATAGACGAAGACGAAAGAGGGGATGCCTTCCGGGGCATCCCCAAGCTTAGGCTTTTTGGTGTCCTTGAATTTTACCTTGTGGTGCCATGGGCATCCCCAATCTTAGGCTCTTGCCACTCCTTGTTCCATAATCCATCAAAACTTTACCCAAAACTTGAAAACTTCACAACACAAAACTCAAATTAGAAAATCTCGTGAGCTCCGTTAGCAAAACAAAACAAAACACCACTTCAAGGTACTGTAATGAACTCATTCTTGATTTATATTGGTGTTAAACCTACTGTATTCCAACTTCTCTATGGTTTATAAGCTCTTTTACTAGCCATGGATTCATCAAAATAAGCAAACAACACACGAAGAACAGAATTTGTCAAAAACAAAACAGTCTGTAGTAATCTGTAGCTAATGCAAACTTATGGAACCCCAAAATTCTAAAATAAATTTCTGGACGTGAGGAATTTATCTATTAATCATCTGCAAAAAGAATTAACTAAATAGCACTCTCAAAATAAAAATGGCAGCAATTCTTGTGAGCGCTAAGGTTTCTGTTTTTTATAGCAAGATCAAAAAGACTTTCCCCAAGTCTTCCCAACGGTTCTACTTGGCACAAACACTAATTAAACACAAAAAACACAACCAAAACAGAGGCTAGATAAATTATTTATTACTAAACAGGAGCAAAAATCAAGCAATAAAAATAAATTGGGTTGCCTCCCAACAAGCGCTATCGTTTAACGCCCCTAGCTAGGCATAAAAGCAAGGATAAATCTAGGTATTGCCATCTTTGGTATGCAATCCATAAGTGGCTCTCATAATAGATTCATATGGTAATTTAATTTTCTTTCTAGGGAAGTGTTACATGCCTTTCCTTAATGGAGATTGGAATTTAATATTCCCTTCCTTCATATCAATATTTGCACCAATCGTTCTAAGGAAAGGTCTACCAAGAATAATAGGGCATGAAGGATTGCAATCTATATCAAGAACAATGAAATGTATGGGCACATAGTTCCTATTTGCAACAATGAGAACATCATTAATTCTTCCCATAGGGTTTATTAATGGTGGAATCTGCAAGATGCAAGTTTAAAGAACAGTCATCAAAATCACGGAAACCTAGCAAATCACACAAAGATTTTGGAATCGTGGAAACACTAGCACCCAAATCACACAAAGCATAACACTCATGATCTTTAATTTTAATTTTTATTGTAGGTTCCCACTCATCATAATTTTTTCTAGGGATAGAAACTTCCAACTTAGATTTTTCTTCATAAGATTGCATCAAGGCATCAACGATATGTTTAGTAAAAGCTTTATTTTGACTGTAAGCATGAGGAGAATTTAGCACGGATTGCAACAAGGAAATACAATCTATCAAAGAGAAATTATCATAATTAAACTCCTTGAAATCCAAGATAGTGGGTTCATTGCTATCTAAAGTTTTAACCTCTTTAATCCCACTTTTATCAATTTTAGCATCAAGATCAAAAAACTCCGAATCATTGGAACACCTTTTAACTAAAGTTGACTCATCTCCAGTCCCATCATTATCAAGATTCATATTGAAAAACAAAGATTTAATAGGGGACACATCAATAACTTTTAGATCTTCATCTTTATAATCATGAAAACTAGAAGAACACGCTTTCACAAAGCAATTTTTCTTAGCACGCATCCTAGCGGTTCTTTCTTTGCACTCATCAATGGAAATTCTCATGGATTTGAGATACTCATTGATATCATGCTTTGGTGGAATAGATCTAAGTTTCAAAGAATCAACATCAAGAGAAATTCTATCCACGTTCCTAGCCAACTCATCAATCTTAAGCAATTTTTCTTCAATCAGAGCATTGAAACTCTTTTGCAAAGTAATAAATTATTTAATATTAGATTCAAAATCAGAGGGTGTCTTATTATAATTTCCATAGGAATTGTTGTAGGAATTACCATAATTATTAGAGGAATTACTAGGAAACGGCCTAGGATTAAAATTACCTCTATACGCGTTATTACCAGAATTGTTCCTACCAACAAAATTCACATCCATAGATTCATTATTATTCTCAATCAAAGTAGACAAAGGCATATCATTAGGATCAGTAGGAGCACTCTTATTAGCAAACAATTTCATAAGTTCATCCATCTTTTCACTCAAAACCTTAATCTCTTCAATTGCATGCACTTTTTTACTAGTAGATCTTTCCGTGTGCCATTGAGAATAATTAACCATGATATTATCTAGGAGTTTGGTAGCTTCTCCTAAAGCGATTTCCATATAGGTGCCTCTCGCGGCTGAATCTAAAAGATTTCTAGAAGCAAAATTCAATCCGGCATAAAAATTCTGTATAATCATCCATAAATTTAAACCATGTGTAGGGCAATTACGTATCATTAATTTCATCCTCTCCCAAGATTGTGCAACATTTTCATGATCAAGTTGCTTAAAATTCATAATATCGTTTCTAAGAGAGATGATCTTAGCATAAGGATGGAAATTTTATCCATGGACATGGATACCCATGGATATCCAACCCGAATGGATTGGGTTTGGATATGCTTTTTGCGCCCATGGGCAGCGCCCAAACCCGACCCGATTACTCATGGATAGGGCATGGACATAATATTGTACCCATGGATATATCCAAACCCGACCCGATAGTCTGACTTAACGAGCAATATTCTGCTACCCCTACCCCATAGTCACATGTCCCGCTATAATTTTATCCTTTATCTAAAACATCCAAAAGAATTTACACAATCCCCACTGTAACATACTCCAACGCACCTTCTCATCATATTATCTACACTAATTAAATGACTTGTCATTGAGAATCGGTGTCATCTCCTTGAGTTACTCCTGTCATAGCCCTAGATGTGGTCGCCGCTGCAAGCGGCTAGCCCGCTACCCCCACATAAGGTGGATCGCTGCAGCAGCCACTATTGGTCTGCGACAACCCAGCTCCATATGTCCTTGACCCCTCCGTCTTCACTTTACCACACACGCATTGATGTGTGGCCACAAAAATGGGACAATGCAAGGGCTATGACTGCACGGCAGGGAGTGAGCACGCCAATGCAGAGTGCACATTGTGCAATGAGTTATGTCTTATGTATATGTCTTGAGAGGACCCGATGGATATCCAATGGGTTTGGATATCCATCGGATTTGTACATGGTCACAATTTTTTGCTCATGGATTTTTTCATGGATGGGCTAGGACTGCCTTTATGGATATGGATATGGATTTGATATTGTTCAACCCGATCCAAACCCGACCCATTGCCATCCTTATCTTAGCAGGAGGGAAATACTTAGAGATAAAAGCATCTTTGCACTTATTCCACTAATCAATACTATTTTTAGGCAAAGACGAAAACCAAGCTTTAGCACGATCTCTAAGCGAAAAAGGAAATAGCTTAAGTTTAACAATATTATTATCCACATCTTTCTGCTTTTGCATATCACACAAATCAACAAAGTTGTTTAGATGGGTAGCGGCATCTTCACTAGGAAGGCAAGAAAACGGATCTTTCATGACAAGATTCAGCAAAGCAGTATTAATTTCACAAGATTCGGCATCGGTAAGAGGAGCAATCGGAGTGATAATAAAATCATTATTGTTGGTATTGGTAAAGTCACACAATTTAGTATTATCTTGAGCCATCATGACTAGCAAACAATCCAACACACAAGCAAACAGGAAATGGGCAAAAAAAGGCAAATTGGGAAAGAGAAGGAGAACAGAAAGAGAGGGCGAATAAAACGGCAAGGGTGAAGTGGGGGAGAGGAAAACGAGAGGCAAATGGCAAATAATGTAATGCAGAGGATAAGAGTTGTGATGGGTACTTGGTATGTCTTGACTTGGCATAGATCTCCCCGGCAACGGCGCCAAAAATCCTTCTTGCTACCTCTTGAGCACTGCATTGGTTTTCCCTTGAAGAGGAAAGGGTGATGCAGTAAAGCAGCGTAAGTATTTCCCTCAGTTTTTGAGAACCAAGGTATCAATCCAGTAAGAGACCACGCGCGAGTCAGCTCATACCTACACAAACAAATAAGAACCTCACAACCAATGTGATAAAGGGGTTGTCAATCCCTTCATGGCCACTTGCAAGAGTGAGATCTGATAGGGATGATAATATAAGATAAATATTTTTGGTATTTTTATGATATAGATTGAAAGTAAAGATTGCAAAATAAACAGTAATGGAAATAATGGTAGATTAATATGATGGCAGATATACCCCGGGGCCATAGGTTTCACTAGCGGCTTCTCTCAAGATAGCATAAGTATTATGGTGGGTGAACAAATTACTGTCGAGCAATTGATAGAATTGAGCATAGTTATGAGAATATCTAGGCATGATCATGTATATAGGCATCATGTCCGCGACAAGTAGACCGACTCCTGCCTGCATCTACTACTATTACTCCACACATCGACCGCTATCCAGCATGCATCTAGAGTATTAAGTTCATAAGAAAAGAGTAACGCCTTAAGCAAGATGACATGATGTAGAGGGATAAACTCATGCAATATGATATAAACCCCATCTTTTTATCCTCGATGGCAACAATACAATACATGTCGTTTCCCCTACTGTCACTGGGATTGAGCACCGCAAGATTGAACCCAAAGCTAAGCACTTCTCCCATTGCAAGAAAGATCAATCTAGTAGGCCAAATCAAATTGATAATTCGAAGAGTCTTGCAAAGATAAACCAATCATACATAAAAGAATTCAGAAAAGATTCAAATATTGTTCATAGATAATCTAGATCATAAACCCAAAATTCATCGGATCTCGACAAACACACCGCAAAAGAAGATTACATCGAATAGATCTCCAAGAGAATCAAGGAGAACTCTGTATTGAGATCTAAAGAGAGAGAAGAAGCCATCTAGCTACTAGCTATGGACCCGAAGGTCTGAAGTAAACTACTCACACATCACCGGAGAGGCCATGGAGTTGATGTAGAGGCCCTCTGTGATCAATGCCCCCTTCGGTGGAGCTCCGGAAAAGGCCCCAAGATGGGATCTCCCGGGTACAGAAGGTTGTGGCGGTGGAATTAGGTTTTCGTGGTGCTCCTGGATGTTTGGGGGGTACGTGGACTTATATAGGAGGAAGAAGTAGGTCGGTGGAGCAACGAGGGGCCCACGAGGGTGGAGGGCGCGCCCAAGGGGGGTAGGCGCGCCCCCTACCTCGTGGCCTCCTTGATTGTTTCTTGACGCCCACTCCAAGTCTCCTAGATCACGTTTGTTGAGAAAATCACGTTCCCGAAGGTTTCATTCCGTTTGGACTTCATTTGATATTCCTTTTCTGCGAAACATTGAAATAAGCAAAAAAACAGAATGAAAGTGTAAAATAAAGCCCCGACGACAATTCAAGCAGTTGTTTCATACTTTTGATGTTCTCAAACTTTTTCAATCTTCACGCAATATATGAGCGTGAGCCATGGATATAGCACTATATGTGGAATAGAAGGGTGGTTGTGGAGAAGACAAAAAGAGAGAAGATAGTCTCACATCAACTAGGCGTATCAATGGGCTATGGAGATGCCCATCAATAGATATCAATGTGAGTGATTAGGGTTTGCCATGCAACGGATGCACTAGAAGTATAAGTGTATGAAAGCTCAACAAAAGAAACTAAGTGGGTGTGCATCCAACTTGCTTGCTCACGAAGACCTAGGGAAATTAGAGGAAGCCCATCATTGGAATATACAAGCCAAGTTTTATAATGTAAAATTCCTACTAGTGTATGAAAGTGATAACATAGGAGACTCTCTATCATGAAGATCATGGTGCTACTTTGAAGCACAAGTGTGGAAAAAGGATAGTAACATTGCCCCTTCTCTCTTTTTCTCTCATTTTTTTATTTGCGCCTTTTTTTGGCCTCTTTTCTCTTTTTTTCTCCCTTTTTTTATTTTTCGTCCGGAGTCTCATCCCGACTTGTGGGGGGAATCATAGTCTCCATCATCCTTTTCTCACTGGGACAATGCTCTAATAATGACGATCATCACACTTTAATTTACTTACAACTCAAGAATTACAACTCAATACTTAGAACAAAATATGACTCTATGTGAATGCCTCCGGCGGTGTACCGGGATGTGCAATGATGCATGAGTGACATGTATGAAGAATTATGAATGGTGGATTTGCCTCAAATACAATGTCAACTACATGATCATGCCAGCAATATGACAATGATGAAGCGTGTCATACTAACAGAATGGTGGAAAGTTGCATGGCAATATATCTCGGAATGGCTATGGAAATGCCATAATAGGTAGGTATGGTGGCTGTTTTGAGGAAGGTATATGGTGGGTTTATGGTACCGGCGAAAGTTGCGTGATAATAGAGGTTAGCAATAAATAATTCATCTAGCCTCTGTTTAGATGTGGTTTTATGCTTTTAATTAGTGTTTGTGCCAAGTAGAACCTTTGGGAAGACTTGGGGAAAGTCTTTGTGATCTTGCTGTAAAAAACAGAAACTTTAGCGCTCACGAGATTTGCTGCCATTTTTCATTGGAGAGTGATATTTAGTTCATTATTTTTGAAGATGATTAATAGGTAAATTCTTCACGTCCAGAAATTTATTTTAGAATTTTTGGGGTTCCATAAGTATTCGAAACCTACAGATTACTACAGACTATTCTGTTTTTGACAGATTCTGTTTTTCGTGTGTTGTTTGCTTATTTTGATGGATCTATGGCTACTAATAGAGTTTATGAACCATAGAAAAGTTGGAATACAGTAGGTTTAACACCAATATAAATAAATAATGAGTTCATTACAGCACCTTGAAGTGGTGGTTTGTTTTCTTTTACTAACGGAGCTCACGAAGATTTTCTTTTAAGTGTTGTGTTGTGAAATTTTCAAGTTTTGGGTAAAGATTTGATGGATTATGGAAAAAGGAGTGGCAAGAGCCTAAGCTTTGGGATGCCCAAGGCACCCCAAGGTAAAATTCAAGTACAAACAAAAGCCTAAGCTTTGGGATGCCCCGGAAGGCATCCCCTCTTTCGTCGTCGTCCATCGGTAACTTTACTTGGAGCAATATTTTTATTCGCCACATGATATGTGTTTTGCTTGGAGCATCTTGTATGATTTGAGTCTTTGATTTTTAGTTTACCACAATAATCCTTTCTGTACACACCTTTTGGGAGAGACATGCATGAATTGGAATTTATTAGAATACTCTATGTGCTTCACTTATATCTTTTGAGTTGGATAATTTTTGCTCTAGTGCTTCGCTTATATCTTTTAGAGCACGGCGGTGGTTTTATTTTATAGAAATAATTGATCTCTCATGCCTCACTTATATCATTTTGAGAGTCCTATAGAACATCATGGTAATTCACTTTGGTTATAAATATTATATGCTAAGAGAAGTTGGATGCTTGATAGATTGTTTTGAGATATAAAGGTGGTAATATTAGAGGTGTGCTAGTTGAGTAATTGTGAAATTGATGAATACTTGTGTTGATGTTGGCAAGTCCCGTAGCATGCACATATGGTAATGTTATGTGACAAATTTGAAGCATGGGGTGTTCTTTGATTGCTTTCCTTATGAGTGGCGGTCGAGGACGAGCGATGGTCTTTTCCTACCAATCTATCCCCCTAGGAGCATGCGCGTAGTGCTTGGTTTTGATGACTTATAGATTTTTGCAATAAGTATGTGAGTTCTTTATGACTAATGTTGAGTCCATGGATTATACGCACTCTCACCCTTCCATCATTGCTAGCCTCTTCAGTACCGTGCATTGCCCTTTCTCACCTTGAGAGTTGGTGCAAACTTCGCCGGTGCATCCAAACCCTGTGATATGATACGCTCTATCACACATAAGCCTCCTTATATCTTTGTCAAAACAGCCACCATACCTACCTATTATGGCATTTTCATAGCCATTCCGAGATATATTTCCATGCAACTTTCCACCGTTCCATTTATTATGACACATATCATCATTGTCATATTGCTTTGCATGATCATGTAGTTGACATCGTATTTGTGGCAAAGCCACCATGCTTAATTTTTCATACATGTCACTCTTGATTCATCGCAATCCCGGTACACCGTCGGAGGCATTCACATAGAGTCATATTTTGTTCTAAGTATCGAGTTGTAATTCTTGAGTTGTAAGAAAATAAAAGTGTGATGATCATCATTAGAGCATTGTCCCATGTGAGGAAAGGATGATGGAGACTATGATTCCCCCACAAATCGGGATGAGACTCCGGACAAAAAAAAGAGTCCATAAAAAAGAGAGAAAAGAAGGCCCAAATAAAAAAATGAGAGAAAAAGAGAGAAGGGACAATGTTACTATCCTTTTTTCACACTTGTGCTTCAGAGTATGACCATGATCTTCATGATAGAGAGTCTCTTATTTTGTCACTTTCATATAAGTGGGAATTTTTCATTATAGAACTTGGCTTGTATATTCCAATGATGGGCTTCCTCAAATGCCCTAGGTCTTCATGAGCAAGCAAGTTGGATGCACACCCACTTAGTTTCTTTGATGAGCTTTCATATATTTATAGCTCTAGTGCATCCGTTGCATGGCAATCTCTACTCCTTGCATTGACATCAATCGGTGGGCATCTCCATAGCCCAGTGATTAGCCGCGTCAATGCGAGACTTTCTCCCTTTTTGTCTTCTCACACAACCTCAATCATCATATTCTATTCCACCCATAGTGCTATGTCCATGGCTCGCGCTCATATATTGCGTAAAAGTTGAAAGAGTTTGAAAAGGCTAAGTATGAAACAATTGCTTGGCTTGTCATCGGGGTTGTGCATGATGGGAGCATTTTGTGTGACGAAAATGAAGCATGGCCAAACTATATGACTTTGTAGGGATAAGTTTTCTTCGGCTATGGTATTTTGATAAGACATAATTGCTTGATTAGCATACTTGGAGTATTACTATTTTTATGTCAACAATAAACTATTATCTTGAATCTTTCAGATCTGAACATTCATGCCACAATAGAGAAAAATACACTGAAGAATATTCTAGAAAGCATTCCACATCAAATATTATGTTTTTATCATTTACCTACTCGAGGACGACCTATTAACCCAAGGGCTAGTGCAAATTGCTGTTTTTTTGCCTATTTCGGTGTTTCGCAGAAAAGGGATATCAAACGGAGTCCAAAGGGAATGAAACCTTCAGGAGCGTGATTTTTGGAACAAACGTGATCGAGAGGACTTGGAGTGGACGTCAAGCAACCAACGAGGAGGCCACGAGGCAGGGGCGCGCCTACACCCCTAGGCGCGCCCTCCCCCTCGTGGGCCCCTCGTGGCTCAACTGACCTACTTCTTCCTGTTGGAAATATGCCCTAGAGGCAATAATAAAAGTGTTATTATTATATTTCTTTGTTCATGATAATAGTCTTTTATTCATGCTATAACTGTATTATCCGGAAATCGTAATACACGTGTGAATACATAGACCACAATATGTCCCTAGTGAGCCTCTAGTTGACTAGCTCGTTGTGATCAACAGATAGTCATGGTTTCCTGGCTATGGACATTGGATGTCGTTGATAACGGGATCACATCATTAGGAGAATGATGTGATGGACAAGACCCAATCCTAAGCCTAGCACAAAGATCGTGTAGTTCGTATGCTAAAGCTTTTCTAATGTCAAGTATCTTTTCCTTAGACCATGAGATTGTGCAACTCCCGGATACCGTAGGAATGCTTTGGGTGTACCAAACGTCACAACGTAACTGGGTGGCTATAAAGGTGCATTACAGGTATCTCCGAAAGTGTCTGTTGGGTTGGCACGAATCGAGACTGGGATTTGTCACTCCGTGTAAACGGAGAGGTATCTCTGGGCCCACTCGGTAGGACATCATCATAATGTGCACAATGTGACCAAGGGGTTGATCAAGGGATGATGTGTTACGGAACGAGTAAAGAGACTTGCCGGTAACGAGATTGAACAAGGTATCGGTATACCGACGATCGAATCTCGGGCAAGTACAATACCGCTAGACAAAGGGAATTGTATACGGGATCGATTGAGTCCTTGACATCGTGGTTCATCCGATGAGATCATCGTGGAACATGTGGGAGCCAACATGGGTATCCAGATCCCGCTGTTGGTTATTGACCGAAGAACGTCTCGGTCATGTCTGCATGTCTCCCGTACCCGTAGGGTCTACACACTTAAGGTTCGATGACGCTAGGGTTATAAAGGAAGCTTGTATGTGGTTACCGAATGTTGTTCGGAGTCCCGGATGAGATCCCGGACGTCACGAGGAGTTCCGGAATGGTCCGGAGGTAAAGATTTATATATGGGAAGTCCTGTTTTGGTCACCGGAAAAGTTTCGGGCGATATCGGTAATGTACCGGGACCACCGGGAGGGTCCCGGGGGTCCACCAAGTGGGGCCACCTGCCCCAGAAGGCTGCGTGGTCCAAGTGTGGGAGGGGAACAGCCCCTAGGTGGGCTGGTGCGCCCCCCACAAGGGACCCAAGGCGCAAGGGAGAGTGGGAGGGGGCAAACCCGAGTCCAGATGGGCCTTAAGGCCCACCTAGTGGGCGCCTCCCCTCTCTCCCCTCTTGGCCGCCTCCCCAAGCCCCATCTAGGGCTGGCCGCACCCCTTGGGGGGGGAAACCCTAGATGGGGGCGCAGCCCTCTCCCTCCCCTATATATATTTAAGGTTTGGGGCTGCTATAGACACGAGAACTTCTCCCTCTTGGCGCAGCCCTACCTCTCGTACTCCTCCTCTTCCGCGGTGCTTGGCGAAGCCCTGCTGGACTACCACGCTCCTCCTCCACCACCACCACGCCGTTGTGCTGCTGCTGGATGGAGTCTTCCTCAACCTCTCCCTCTCTCCTTGCTGGATCAAGGCATGGGAGACGTCACCGGGTTGTACGTGTGTTGAACGCGGAGGTGCCGTCCGTTCGGCACTAGGATCTCCGGTGATTTGGATCACGACGAGTACGACTCCTTCAACCCCGTTCTCTTGAACGCTTCCGCTTAGCGATCTACAAGGGTATGTAGATGCACTCTCCTTCCCCTCGTTGCTGGTTTCTCCATAGACAGATCTTGGTGACACGTAGGAAAATTTTGAATTTCTGCTACGTTCCCCAACAGTGGCATCATGAGCTAGGTCTATTGCGTAGATTCTTTGCACGAGTAGAACACAAAGTAGTTGTGGGCGTTGATGTTGTTCAATATGCTTACCTTTACTAGTCCAATCTTGTTTCGACGGTATTGTGGGATGAAGCGGCCCGGACCGAGCTTACACGTACTCTTACGTGAGACAGGTTCCACCGACTGACATGCACTTGGTGCATAAGGTGGCTAGCGGGTGCCAGTCTCTCCCACTTTAGTCGGAACGGATTCGATGAAAAGGGTCCTTATGAAGGGTAAATAGCAATTGGCATATCACGTTGTGGTTTTGCGTAGGTAAGAAACGTTCTTGCTAGAAACCCATAGCAGCCACGTAAAACATGCAAACAACAATTAGAGGACGTCTAACTTGTTTTTGCAGGGTATGCTATGTGATGTGATATGGCCAAGAAGAATGTGATGAATATATGTGATGTATGAGATTGATCATGTTCTTGTAATAGGAATCACGACTTGCATGTCGATGAATATGACAACCGGCAGGAGCCATAGGAGTTGTCTTTATTTATTGTATGACCTGCGTGTCATTGAAGAACGCCATGTAAACTACTTTACTTTATTGCTAAACGCGTTAGTCATAGAAGTAGAAGTAGTTGTTGGCATGACAACTTCATGAAGACACGGTGATGGAGATCATGATGATGGAGATCATGGTGTCATGCCATTGACAAGATGATCATGGAGCCCCGAAGATGAAGATCAAAGGAGCTATATGATATTGGCCATATCATGTCACTACTCTATTTGATTGCATGTGATGTTTATCATGTTTATACATCTTATTTGCTTAGAACGACGGTAGTAAATAAGATGATCCCTTACAACAATTTCAAGAAGTGTTCTCCCCTAACTGTGCACCGTTGCTACAGTTCGTCGCTTCTAAGCACCACGTGATGATCGGGTGTGATGGATTCTTACGTTCACATACAACGGGTGTAAGACAGATTTACACACGCGAAAACACTTAGGGTTAACTTGACGAGCCTAGCATGTACAGACATGGCCTCGGAACACAGAGACCGAAAGGTCGAGCATGAGTCGTATAGTAGATACGATCAACATGAAGATGTTCGCCGATGATGACTAGTCCGTCTCACGTGATGATCGGACACGGTCTAGTTGACTCGGATCATGTAATCACTTAGATGACCAGAGGGATGTCTATCTGAGTGGGAGTTCATAAGATGAACTTAATTATCCTGAACATAGTCAAAAAGATCTTTGAAAATTATGTCGTAGCTCGCACTTTAGTTCTACTGTTTTAGATATGTTCCTAGAGAAAATATAGTTGAAAGTTGATAGTAGCAATTATGCGGACAGTAGAAAGCTTATGTTCTTAATGCACCGCTCAGTGTGTTGAACCCCAAATGTCGTTTGTCGATGTTGCGAACATCGGACATACACATTTTGATAACTACGTGATAGTTCAGTTAAATGGTTTAAGTATAGGCACCAAAGACGTTTTTCGAAACGTCGCGGAACATATGAGATGTTTCGAGGGCTGAAATTAGGATTTCAGGCTCGTGCCCACGTCAAGAGGTATAAGACCTCCGACGATTTTCTTAGCCTACAAACTAAGGGAGAAAAGCTCAATCGTTGAGCTTGTGCTCAGATTATCTGAGTACAACAATCACTTGAATCGAGTGGGAGTTGATCTTCCAGATGAGATAGTGATGTTTCTCCAAAGACATTGCCACCAAGCTACTAGAGCTTCGTGATGAACTATAACATATCAGGGATAGATATGATGATCCTTTGAGGTATTCGCGATGTTTGACACCGCGAAAGTAGAAATCAAGAAGGAGCATCAATTGTTGATGGTTGGTGAAACCACTAGTTTCAAGAAGGGCAAGGGCAAGAAGGGATACTTCATGAAACGGCAAATCAGCTGCTGCTCTAGTGAAGAAACCCAAGGTTGAACCCAAACCCGAGACTAAGTGCTTCTGTAATAAGGGGAACAGTCACTAGAGCGGAATTGCCCTAGATACTTGGTAGATGAGAAGGTTGGCAAGGTCAATAGAAGTATATTGGATATACATTATGTTAATGTGTACTTTACTAGTACTCCTAGTAGCACCAGGATATTAGATACTGGTTCGGTTGCTAAATGTTAGTAACTCGAAATAAAAGCTACGGAATAAACGGAGACTAGCTAAAGGTGAGATGACGATATGTGTTGGAAGTATTTCCAAGGTTGATCAAATATCGTACGCTCCCTCTACCATCAAGATTAGTATTAAACCCGAATAATTATCATTTGGTGTTTGCGTTGAGCATAGACATGATTGGATTATGTCTATCGCAATACGGTTATTCATTTAAGGAGAATAATGGTTACTCTATTTATTTGAATAAAACCTTCAATGGTCTTGCACCTAAATGAATGATTTATTTGAATCTCAATCGTAGTGATACACATTTTCATGCCAAAAGATATAAGATAGTAATGATAGTACCACTTACTTGTGGCACTGCCATGTAAGTCATAATGGTATAAAACGCATGAAGAAGCTCCATGTTGATGGATCTTTGGACTCACTCGTTTTTGAAAAGTTTGAGACATGTGAACCATGTCTATTGGTGTATACGCATGAAGAAACTCCATACAGATGGATCGTTTGGACTCACCTGATTTTGAATCACTTGAGACATGCAAATCATACCACATTGGCAAGATGACTGAAAGCCTCGGTTTCAGTAAAATGGAACTAGAAAGCAACTTGTTGGAAGTAACACATTTTGATGTGTCCGGTCCAATGAGTGTTGAGGCATGCAGTGAATATCGTTATGTTCTTACTTCACAGATGATTCGAGTAGATGTTGAGAATATTTACTTGATGAAACACAAGTCTGAATTATTGAATGGTTCAAGTAATTTCAGAGTGAAGTAGAAGATCATTGTGACAAGAGGATAAAATGTCTGTGATATGATCATAGAGATGAATATCTGAGTTACGAGTTTTGGCACACAATTAAGACATTGTGGAAATTGTTTCGCAATTAATACCGCCTGGAACACCATAGTGTGATGGTGTGTCCGAACATCATAGTTGCACCTTATTGGATATGTTGCGTACCATGATGTCTCTTATCGAATTACCACTATTGTTCATGGGTTAGGCATTAGAGACAACCACATTCACTTTAAATAGGGCACCACGTAATTCCGTTGAGATGACACCGTATGAATTATGGTTTAGAGAAACCTAAGCTGTCATTTCTTAAAAGTTTGGGGCTACGACGCTTATGTGAAAAAGTTTCAGGCTGATAAGCTAGAACCCAAAGCGGATAAATGCATCTTCATAGGATACCCAAAACAGTTGAGTATACCTCCTGTCTCAGATCCGAAAGCAATAAAGGATTGTTTCTAGAATCGGGTCCTTTCTCGAGGAAAAGTTTCTCTCGAAAGAATTGAGTGGGAGGATGGTGGAGACTTGATGAGGTTATTAAACCGTCTCTTCAACTAGTGTGTGGCAGGGCACAGGAAGTTGTTCCTATGTCACCTACACCAATTGAAGTGGAAGCTTATGATATTGATCATGAGACTTCGGATCAAGTCACTCCCAAACCTCGTAGGATGACAAGGATGCGTACTACTTCAGAGTGGTACGTAATCCTGTCTTGGAAGTCATGTTGCTAGACAACAATGAACCTACGAGCTATGGAGAAGCGATGGTGGGCCTGGATTCCGATAAATGGCTCAAGGCCATAAAATCCGAGAGAGGATCCATGTATGAAAACGAAGTGTAGACTTTGGAAGAACTGCTTGATGGTCGTAAGGCTATTAGGTACAGATGGGTTTTAAAAGGAAGACGGACGATGATGGTAAATGTCACCATTAAGAAAGCTCGACTTGTCGTTAAGATGTTTTCTGACAAGTTCAAGGATTTGACTACGGTGAGACTTTCTCACTCGTAGCGATGCTAAGAGTCTGTTGGAATTATATTAGCGATTACTGCATTATTTATGAAATCTTGCAGATAGGATGTCAAAACATTGTTTCCTCGACGATTTTCTTGAGGAAAGGTTGTATGTGATACAACCGGAAGGTTTTGTCAATCCCAAAAATGCTAATAAGTATGCAAAGCTCCAGCAATCCTTCTAAGGACTGGAGTGAGCATCTCGGAGTTGGAATGTATGCTTTGATGATGATCAAAGATTTTGGGTTTGTGCAAAGTTTATGAGAAACTTGTATTTCCAAAGAAGTGAGTGGGAGCACTATAGAATTTCTGATGAGTATATGTTGTTGACATGTTGATGATCAGAAATGATTTTCTAGAAAGCATATAGGGTTATTTGAAAGGTGTTTTTCAATAGAAAACCTGGATTAAGCTACTTGAACATTGAGCATCAAGATCTATAAGGATAGATCAAAATGCTTAATAATACTTTCAAATGAGCACATACCTTGACATGATCTTGAAGGTGTTCAAGATGGATCAGTCAAAGAAGAAGTTCTTGCCTGAGTTGTAAGGTACGAAGTTAAGACTTAAAGCTCGACCTCGGCAGAAAAGAGAGAAAGGACGAAGGTCGTCCCCTATGCTTTAGACGTAGGCTCTACAGTATGCTATGTTGTGTACCGCACCTGAAGTGTGCCTTGCCATGAGTCAGTCAAGGGGTACAAGAGTGATCCAAGAATGGATCACAGGACAGCGGTCAAAGTTATCCTTAGTAACTAGTGGACTAAGGAATTTTCTCGGTTATGGAGGTGATAAAGAGTTCAACGTAAAGAGTTACGACGATGCAAGCTTAACACCTATCCGGATAGCCCTGAGTAGAGATACCGGATACGTATAATAGAGCAACAATTTAGAATAGCTCCAAGTAGAACAGTTATTTGGAATAGCTCCAAATAGAGCGTGGTAGCTGCATCTAGGAGATGACATAGAGATTTGTGAAGCACACACGGATCTGAAAGGTCCAGACCCGTTGACTAAAACCTCTCTTGCAAGCAAAACATGATCAACCCCCAGAACTCATTGAGTCTTAATCACATGATGATGTGAACTAGTTTAATGACACTAGTAAACTCTTTGGACGTTGGTCACATGGTGATGTGACCTGACAGTGTTAATCACATGGTGATGTGAACTAGATTATTGACTCTAGTGCAAGTGGGAGACTGTTGGAAATATGCCCTAGAGGCAATAATAAAAGTGTTATTATTATATTTCTTTGTTCATGATAATAGTCTTTTATTCATGCTATAACTGTATTATCCGGAAATCGTAATACACGTGTGAATACATAGACCACAATATGTCCCTAGTGAGCCTCTAGTTGACTAGCTCGTTGTGATCAACAGATAGTCATGGTTTCCTGGCTATGGACATTGGATGTCGTTGATAACGGGATCACATCATTAGGAGAATGATGTGATGGACAAGACCCAATCCTAAGCCTAGCACAAAGATCGTGTAGTTCGTATGCTAAAGCTTTTCTAATGTCAAGTATCTTTTCCTTAGACCATGAGATTGTGCAACTCCCGGATACCGTAGGAATGCTTTGGGTGTACCAAACGTCACAACGTAACTGGGTGGCTATAAAGGTGCATTACAGGTATCTCCGAAAGTGTCTGTTGGGTTGGCACGAATCGAGACTGGGATTTGTCACTCCGTGTAAACGGAGAGGTATCTCTGGGCCCACTCGGTAGGACATCATCATAATGTGCACAATGTGACCAAGGGGTTGATCACGGGATGATGTGTTACGGAACGAGTAAAGAGACTTGCCGGTAACGAGATTGAACAAGGTATCGGTATACCGACGATCGAATCTCGGGCAAGTACAATACCGCTAGACAAAGGGAATTGTATACGGGATCGATTGAGTCCTTGACATCGTGGTTCATTCGATGAGATCATCGTGGAACATGTGGGAGCCAACATGGGTATCCAGATCCCGCTGTTGGTTATTGACCGAAGAACGTCTCGGTCAAGTCTGCATGTCTCCCGAACCCGTAGGGTCTACACACTTAAGGTTCGATGACGCTAGGGTTATAAAGGAAGCTTGTATGTGGTTACCGAATGTTGTTCGGAGTCCCGGATGAGATCCCGGACGTCACGAGGAGTTCCGGAATGGTCCGGAGGTAAATATTTATATATGGCAAGTCCTGTTTTGGTCACCGGAAAAGTTTCGGGCGATATCGGTAATGTATCGGGACCACCGGGAGGGTCCCGGGGGTCCACCAAGTGGGGCCACCTGCCCCAGAAGGCTGCGTGGGCCAAGTGTGGTAGGGGACCAGCCCCTAGGTGGGCTGGTGCGCCCCCCACAAGGGACCCAAGGCACAAGGGAGAGTGGGAGGGGGCAAACCCTAGTCCAGATGGGCCTTAAGGCCCACCTAGTGGGCGCCTCCCCTCTCTCCCCTCTTGGCCGCCTCCCCAAGCCCCATCTAGGGCTGGCCGCACCCCTTGGGGGGGGGAAACCCTAGATGGGGGCGCAGCCCTCTCCCTCCCCTATATATATTTAAGGTTTGGGGCTGCTATAGACACGAGAACTTCTCCCTCTTGGCGCAGCCCTACCTCTCGTACTCCTCCTCTTCCGCGGTGCTTGGCGAAGCCCTGCTGGACTACCACGCTCCTCCTCCACCACCACCACGCCGTTGTGCTGCTGCTGGATGGAGTCTTCCTCAACCTCTCCCTCTCTCCTTGCTGGATCAAGGCATGGGAGACGTCACCGGGCTGTACGTGTGTTGAACGCGGAGGTGCCGTCCGTTCGGCACTAGGATCTCCGGTGATTTGGATCACGACGAGTACGACTCCTTCAACCCCGTTCTCTTGAACGCTTCCGCTTAGTGATCTACAAGGGTATGTAGATGCACTCTCCTTCCCCTCGTTGCTGGTTTCTCCATAGACAGATCTTGGTGACACGTAGGAAAATTTTGAATTTCTGCTACGTTCCCCAACACTTCCTCCTATATATGTTCACATACCCCGAAAACATCCAGGAGCACCACGAAACCCTATTTCCACCGCCGCAACCTTCTGTACCCAAGAGATCCCATCTTGGGGCCTTTCCGGAGGTTCGCCTGAGTGGGCATTGATCACGGAGGGCCTCAACATCAACTCCATGGCCCCTCCGATGATGTGTGAGTAGTTTACTTCAGACCTTCAGGTCCATAGCTAGTAGCTAGATGGCTTATTGTCTCTCTTTGGATCTCAATATGAAGTTCTCCTCGATCTTCTTGGAGATCTATTTGATGTAACTCTTTTTTGCGGTGTGTTTATCAAGATCCAATGAATTGTGGGTTTATGATCAAGTCTATCTATGAACAATATTTGATTCTTCTTTGAAATCTTTTATGCATGATTGGTTATCTTTGCAAGTCTCTTCGAATTATCAGCTTGGTTTGTCCTACTAGATTGATCTTTCTTGCAATGGGAGAAGTGCTCAGCTTTGGGTTTAATCTTGCGGTGCTCGATCCCAGTGACAGAAAGGGAAACGACGCGTATTGTATTGTTGCCATCGAGGATAAAAATATGGGGTTTATATCATATTGCTTGAGTTTATCCCTCTACATCATGTCATCTTACCTATGGTGTTACTCTGTTCTTATGAACTTAATACTCTAGATGCATGCTAGATAGCAGTCGATGTGTGGAGTAATAGTAGTAGATGCAGGCAGGAGTCGGTCTACTTGTCACAGACGTGATGCCTATATACATGATCATGCCTATATATTCTCATAATTATTCGCTTTTCTATCAATTGCTCGACAGTAATTCGTTCATCCACCGTAATACTTATGCTATCTTGAGAGAAGCCACTAGTGAAACATATGCCCCCGGGTCTATTCTCCATCATATAAGTTTCCAATCTATTGTATTTTGCAATCTTTACTTTCAATCTATATCATAAAAATACCAAAAAATATTTTATCTTATCATTATTATCTCTATCAGATCTCACTCTCGTAAGTGACTGTGAATGGATTGACAACCCCTTTATCGCGTTGGTTGAGAGGTTCTTATTTGTTTGTGTAGGTACAAGGGACTTGCGTGTGGCCTCCTACTGGATTGATACATTGGTTCTCAAAAATTGAGGGAAATACTTACGCTACTTTGCTGCATCACCCTCTCCTCTTCAAGGGAAAACCAACGCAGTGCTCAAGAGGTAGCAATCATCACTTCCTCATAGTTCGTAGGTTCGTCATGGAATAGTAACATGACTTCTAGAACAGGATTACCGTACCACTCTGGTGTGGAACGTAATCTGGTGGACCTACGAGGTTCAGTAGTAACTTGATCTGAAGTTTCATGATCATCATCATTAACTTCCTCACTAATTGGTGTAGGAATCACTGGAAATGATTTCTGTGATGAACTACTTTCCAATTCGGTAGAAGGTACAATTACCTCATCAAGTTCTACTTTCCTCCCACTCACTTTTTTCGAGAGAAACTCCTTCTCTAGAAAGGATACACTCTTAGCAACAAAGATCTTGCCTTCGGATCTGTGATAGAAGGTGTACCCAACAGTTTCTTTTGGGTATCGTATGAAGACACACTTCTCCGATTTGGGTTTGAGCTTATCAGGCTGAAACTTTTTCACATAAGCATCGCAACCCCAAACTTTAAGAAACGATAGCTTAGGTTTCTTGCTATACCATAGTTCATACGGTGTCATCTCAACGGATTTTTAGACGGTGCCCTATTTAACGTGAATGCATCTGTCTCTAATGCATAACCCCAAAACGATAGTGGTAAATCGGTAAGAGACATCATAGATCGCACCATATCTAATAAAGTACGGTTACAACATTCGGACACACCATTACGCCGTGGTGTTCCAGGTGGCGTGAGGTGCGAAACTATTTGACATTGTTTCAACTGAAGGCCAAACTCGTAACTCAAATATTTCGTCTCCGCGACCAGATTGTAGAAACTTTATTTTCTTGTTATGATGATTCTCCAGTTCACTCTGAAATTCTTTGAACTTTTCAAACATTTCAGACTTGTGTTTCATTATGTAGATATACTCATATCTGCTCAAATCATGTGTGAAGGTCAGAAAATAACGATACCCGTCGCGAGCCTCAACACTCATCGGACCGCATACATCGGTATGTATTATTTCCAATAAGTCAGTGGCTCCCTCCATTGTTCCGGAGAACGGAGTCTTAGTCATCTTGCCCATGAGGCATGGTTTGCAAGCATCAAATGATTCATAATCAAGTGATTCCAAAAGTCCATCTGCATGGAGTTTCTTCATGCGCTTTACACCAATATGACCTAAACGGCTGTGCCACAGGTATGTTGCACTATCATTATCAACTTTGCATCTTTTGGCATCAATATTATGAATATGTGTATCACTATGATTGAGACTTAATAAACCATTTATATTAAGTGTATGACCGTAGAAGGTTTTATTCATGTAAATAGAACAACAATTATTCTTTGGCTTAAATGAATAACAGTATTGCAATAAACATGATCCAATCATATTCATGCTCAACGCAAACACCAAATAACATTTATTTTAGGTTCAACACTAATCCCAAAGGAAAAAGGAGTGTGCGATGGTGATCTTATCAACCTTGGAATCATATCCAACACACATCGTCACCTTGCCCTTAACTAGTCTCTGTTCATTTTGCAACTCTTGTTTCGAGTTACTAATCTTAGCAATTGAACTGGTATCAAATACCCTGGGGTTACTATGAACACTAGTAAAGTACACATCAATAACATTTATATCAAATATACATTTGTTCACTTTGCCATCCTTCTTATCCGCCAAGTATTTGGGGTAGTTTCACTTCCAGTGACCATTCCCTTTGTATTAGAAGCACTCAGTTTCAGGCTTAGGTCTAGATTTGGGCTTCTTCACGGGAGTGGCAACTTGCTTTCCATTCTTCTTGAAGTGCCCTTTCTTTCCCTTGCCATTTTACTTGAAACTAGTGGTCTTATCAACCATCAACACTTGATGCTCTTTCTTGATTTCTACCTTCGCCGATTTTAGCATCACGAAGAGCTCAGGAATCGTTTTCGTCATCCCTTGCATATTATAGTTCATCACGAAGTTCCAGTAACTTGGTGATGGTGACTAGAGAACTCTATCAATCACTATCTTATCTGGAAGATTAACTCCCACTTGATTCAAGCGATTGTAGTGCTCAGACATTCTGAGCACATGCTCACTGGTTGAGCCATTCTCCTCCATCTTGTAGGCAAAGTACTTGTCAGAGGTCTCATACCTCTCAACACGAGCATGAGACTGAAATACCAAGTTCATCTCTTGGAACATCTCATATGCTCCATGTCGTTCAAAATATTTTTGAAGTCTCAGTTCTAAGCCGTAAAGCATGGTGCACTAAACTATCAAGTACTCATCATACCGAGCTTGCCAAACGTTCATAATGTCTGCATCTGCTCCTGCAAAAGGTCGGTCACCTAGCGGTGCATTAAGGACATAATTCTTCTGTGCAGCAATGAGGATAATCCTCATATCACGGATCCAGTCTGCATCATTACTACTATCATCTTTCAACTTATTTTCTCTAGGAACATATCAAAAAATAAATGGGGATCTATAATGCGAGCTATTGATCTACAACATAATTTGCAAACAATATCAAGACTAAGTTCATGATAAATTAAAGTTTAATTAATCATATTACTTAAGAACTCCCACTTAGATAGACATCCCTCTAATCATCTAAATGATCACGTGATCCATATCAACTAAACCATGTCCGACCATCACGTGAGATGAAGTAGTTTTCAATGGTGAACATCACTATGTTGATCATATCTACTATATGATTCATGTTCGACCTTTCGGTCTCAGTGTTCCGAGGTCATATCTGCATATGCTAGGCTCGTCAAGTTTAACCCGAGTATTCCGCGTGTGCAAAACTGTCTTGCACCCGTTGTATGTGAATGTAGAGCTTATCACACCCGATCATCACGTGGTGTCTCGGCACGACGAACTATCGCAACGGTGCATACTCAGGGAGAACACTTATACCTTGAAATTTAGTGAGAGATCGTCTTATAATGATACCGTCGTACTAAGCAAAATAAGATGAATAAAAGATAAACATCACATGCAATCAATATAAGTGATATGATATGGCCATCATCATTTTGTGCTTTTGATCTCCATCTCCAAGGCACCGTCATGATCACCATCGTCACCGGCTTGACACCTTGATCTCCATCATAGCATTGTTGTCGTCTCGCCAACTATTGCTTCCACGACTATCGCTACCGCATAGTGATAAAGTAAAGCAATTACATGGTGATTGCATTTCATACAATAAAGCGACAAACATATGGCTCCTGCCAGTTGCTGATAACTTTGTTACAAAGCATGATCATCTCATACAACAATTTATATAATCATGCCTTGACCATATCACATCACAGCATACCCTGCAAAAACAAGTTAGACGTCCTTTACTTTATTGTTGCAAGTTTTACGTGGCTGCTACGGGCTTAGCAAGAACCATTCTTACCTACGCATCAAAAACCACAATGATTTTTCATCAAGTGTGCCGTTTTGACCTTCAACAAGGACTCGGTGTAGTCACACTCGATTCAACTAAAGTTGGAGAAACCGACACCCACTAGCCACCTGTGTGCATAGCACGTCGGTAGAACCAGTCTCATGAAGGCGGTCATGTAATGTCGGTCTGGGCCGCTTCATCCAACAATATCGCTGAATCAAAGTATGACATGCTGGTAAGCAATATGACTATTATCACCCACAACTCTTTGTGTTCTACTCATGCATATAACATCTACGCATAGACCTGCTCGGATGGCACAGTTGGGGAATGCAATATTTCAAAAAAATTACCTACGATCACGCAAGATCTATCTAGGAGATGCATCGCAATGAGAGGGGAGAGTGTGTCTACGTACCCTCGTAGACCGAAAGCGGAAGCATTTAGTAACGCGGTTGATGTAGTCGAACGTCTTCGTGATCCAATCGATCAAGTACCGAACACATGGCACCTCCGTGATCTGCACACGTTCAGCTCGATGACGTCCCTCGTACTCTTGAAATAGCTAAGGCCGAGGGTGAGTTCCGTCAGCACGACGGTGTGCTGACAGTGGTGATGAAGTTACCGATGCAGGGCTTCGCCTAAGCACTAGGACAATATGACCGAGGTGTAAAACTGTGTAGGGGGCACCGCACACGGCTAAAGATAAACTTGTGTGTCTATGGGGTGCCCCCCTCCCCCGTATATAAAGGAGGGGAGGAGGAGGAGGGACGGCCACAAGGGGCGCGCCCAAGGGGGGGAATCCTACTCCTAGTAGGAGTAGGTTTCCCACTTTCCTAGTCCTAGTAGGAGAAGAAGGAAGGACAGGAAGAAGAGAAGGAAAGGGGAGCGGCTCCCCTAGCCCTAGTCCAATACGGTTTGGGCTAGGGGGGCACGCGCCACACCTTGGCCTGCCTCCTCTCTTCCACCATTAGGCCCATGAGGCCCAATAACTTCCCGGGGGGAGGGAGGGGTCCGGTAACCCCCGGTACTCCGAAACTTATCTGAAACGACCCGAACCATTCCGGAGTCCGAATGTAGCCTTCCAATAAATGAATCTTTATGTCTCAACCATTTAGAGACTCCTCGTCATGTCCGTGATCTCATCCGGGACTCCGAACAACCTTTGGTACATCAAATCACATGACTCATAATACATATCGTCATCGAACGTTAAGCGTGCGGATGCTCATAATACATACATAATACTCCGGGTTTGAGAACTATGTAGACATGGCCGAGACACATCTCTGGTCAATAACCAACCCGGATGCTCATATTTGTTACAACAAATTCTACGAAGATCTTTATCGGTCAAACCGCACAACAACATACGTTGTTCCCTTTGTCATCGGTATGTTACTTGCCCGAGATTCGATCGTCGGTATCATCATACGTAGTTCGATCTCGTCACCGACAAGTCTCTTTACTTGTTCTGTATTGCATTATCCCGAAACTAACTCATTAGTCACATTGCTTGCAAGGCTTATAGTGATGTGCATCATCGAGAGGGCCCAAAGATACCTCTCCGACAATCGGAATGACAAATCCTAATCTCGATCTATGCCAACTCAACAAACACCATCGGAGACACCTGTAGAGCATCTTTATAATCACCCAGTTACATTCTGATGTTTGATAGCACACTAAGTGTTCCTCCGATATTTGGGAGTTGCATAATCTCATAGCCATAGGAACATGTATAAGTCATGAAGAAAGTAATAGCAATAAACTAAACGATCATAGTGCTAAGCTAACGGATGGGTCTAGTCCATCACATCATTCTCTAATGATGTGATCCAGTTCATCAAATGGCAACACATGTCCATGGCTAGGAAACTTAACCATATTTGATTAACGAGCAAGTCAAGTAGAGGCATCCTAGGGACACTTTGTTTGTCTATGTATTCACACATGTACTAAGTTTCCGGTTAATACAATTCTAGCATGAATAATAAACATTTATCATGATATAAGGAAATATAAATAACAACTTTATTATTGCCTCTAGGGCATATTTCCTTCAGATTGAACATGTTTATGGTGACAATTAGAGTTTATAGTTGCTCATGCCATGCTTAAGTAGCTAGGAGCGAACAATGATTTATTTTAGATGTCAACATGCATTAAAATGGTTGTGATGTAGTATGATGATATGGTATCCTCCCCTGAATGTTTCGAGTGGCTTGACTTGGCACATGTTCATACATGTAGATTCAAAACAAACATAGCCTCCGCGATATTCATGTTCATGGTGTTTATAACCTACTCATGCTAATACTCAATGTTAATTATTCATAATGCATGATCTTGACCGTTTTCGCTCTCTAGCTGGTCGTTTCCCAACCTATTTTCTAGCCTCCACCTGTACTAAGCGGGAATACTACTTGTGCATCAAAATCCTTAAACCAAAGTTATTCCAAATGAGTCCACTATATCTACCTATATGCTATATTACCCTACCGCTCCAAGTAAATTTGCATGTGCCACCTCTAACTATTCAAATGAACATCTGTTTTGTGTGCTCGGACCGTTCATGGAGCGACAGGGGGTGGCCAGTATCTTCCATGCTAAGTGGGTTATTCTCATGATGGGTGTTTATGTAACGCCCTCGATGCGGCTATATCTCCTACGTGTCGAAGCATGACTTAGAGGCATAACCGCATTGAAAGCAATGTCGCAAGTAAGGTAATCTTCACAACATCTCATGTAATACATAATAAGGGGAAAAGTACATAGTTGGCTTGCACTCGCCACGTCACACAAAGTACATAAATAGCATTACATCATCCAATCACTCATGGTCCGACTACGGTACCAAAATAAAATATCAACCCAACAAGCCACACGGTCCCGATCGCCCCAACTGGGCACCACTACTGATCATCAGGGAAAGACACATAGTAACGGCGTGAGTCTTCGTCGAACTCCCACTTGAGCTCAAGCGCATCATCTGGAACAGAGTCATCAGGCCCTGCATCTGGTTTGGAAGTAATCTGTGAGCCACGGGGACTCAGCAATCTCGCACACTCGCGATCAAGACTATTTAAGCTTATAGGTAAGGTAAGGTAATATGTGGAGCTGAAGCAAGCGACTAGCATATATGGTGGCTAACCTGTTCGCAAAAGAGAGCGAGAAGAGAAGGCAAAGCGCGAACGAAGAACTAGAGAACATCCTGCGACAAACATTACTCCAACACCGTGTTCACTTCCAAGACTCCGCCGAGAAGAGACCATCACGGTAACACACACAGTTAATTCATTTTAATTAAGTTTAAGGTTCAAGTTATCTACAACCGGACATTAACAAATTCCCATCTGCCCATAACCGCGGGCACGGCTTTCGAAAGTTCAAATCCCTGCAGGGGAGTCCCAACTTAGCCCATGACAAGCTCTCACGGTCAACAAAGGATATACCTTCTCTCGAGACATTCCGATCAGACTCGGCATCCCGGTTCTACAAGACAACTTCGACAAGTTAAAACAAATCCAGCAACACCGCCAGAATGTGCCAACAAATCCCGATAGGAGCTGCACATATCTCGTTCTCAGGGCACACTCAGATTGTCCAAACTTCTGGCAGGCCAGCCCAGAGTTGCCCCTGGTGGTCACCGGCGGCTGACGAGGTGGACCAACACTCAGAGGAGCACTGGCCCGGTGGGGGTTTAAAATAAGATGACCCTCGGGCTTCGGAAACCCAAGGGAAAAAGAGGCTAGGTGGAAAATGGTAAAACCAAGGTTGGGCATTGCTGGAGGAGTTTTATTCAAGGCGAACTGTCAAGGGGTTCCCATTATTAACCAACCGCGTAAGGAACGCAAAATCCGGGAACATAACACCGATATGATGGAAACTAGGGCGGCAAGAGTGGAACAAAACACTAGGCAAAAGGCAAGATAATATAATGATATCCCAACAAGAAAATAATGTTCCAACAAGGAACGATCTTCAATCTTCACCTGCAACTAGCAACGCTATAAGAGGGGTTGAGCAAAGCGGTAACATAGCCAATCAATGGTTTGCTAGGACGTGGTGGGTTAGAGGTTTGACATGGCAATTTGGGAGGCATGAAAAGCAAGTGGTAGGCATCGTAGCATAGGCATAGCAAAAAGCGAGCATCTAGCAAAGCAAAGATAGAAGTGATTTTGAGGGTATGATCATCTTGTCTGCAAAGTTGTCAGAGTTGACTGGATCCTCGAAAGAAAACTCAACGGGCTCCTCGTTAGCGAACTCGTCTCCCGGCTCTACCCAAACAAGGCAAACAAACAAAAAGGACACAATCAACCACGTGCAAAGCTCAAACAACATGATGCAAACATGGTATGCTATGCGGGATGCGATATGTGATGCATATGCAAGATTTGATAAGAAATGAAAGAACCTGGCCTCAACTTGGAAAACCAAGTGTGCCACTGGAAAGGTGAGGTGATTTCGGTTGAAATCGATATAAAGATCACCGGAATCGGATGCGCGGTTTGGAAATGGCAAGCAAAACAAATATGGCACCGGTCTGCGATAAACAACAAGTAGCCATCTAAATGCAACAAGTTAAATATGCTACAGCACTCGAACATGGCATCAAAATACATGGCAGGGATCCACTCATAAAGCTTAACAAAAGATGAAAACTGAGCTACGGTCAATTCATCCATTAACAGGTTCAAACAAGCATGGCAAAAGTGCAATTGATAAACAGATTTCAGACTTAGTGAAATTAACACAAGCCTGAAATTTCAGATCAGGTAGCACACTTTGGAGCATAAAAACTATATGCTACAGGAACTTAACATGGCAAAGTAAGGCATGGCATGGAGCTACTCAAAGAGCTTAACAAAAGTCTCTTAGTGACCTTGAGCCAAAAGGGATCAGAAAATAAAATTGCAAGCATGTGAACATGGCAAAAACATAATCAGATCACAGACATAGAAAAACTGGAGCATGCAAATATCTTAGCGAGTAGGCATGTTCACGAGCTCGATGCACTCACTACAGAGCAAAGCATGATAAACTACGCATACACCCATCAAGAATTCACATTGTATAAGCTAGAAATGGCAAGAACAACAACATATCATGCATGGATCAACCACAACATCCTCGGCAAAATCGCTAACAAGTAGACAATCTGCCCAGATTCGCGAAATAGCAAAAGTAGAGCTCGATTGATTCAAGCTAGGGTGCTCCATAATTGCAAACAAAGACATGGATGGATCTAGCACTACAGGATTAACAAATCATCCTTACTGATCATCCTCAAAAGAGGCACGGATCACTAGGAAACAACATGAACATATGGCATATTGATAAAAATAGATCAAGGACTTAGTGGAATTGCTAAGTCCCTGAAATCAGCATTAACGAATGCACCACTTTGCAAGCTTGTGCTAGTCACCACACATATCACAAAACTACATGGATAGCACCTATAGAAAGATGGCAAAGCATATAACAGAACACATGTAGAGCTCATGAGCATATCATGCACACATTAATCATGACAAAAATGACAAATAGCTATTTGGTGCAGCAGATCTGACAATTAACTCAAATAGCACTCTTCCAACAGCATTTCGGGCATTAAGATGAAATCAAATGAAAATGATGCAATAAGATGAAATGATGTACTCTCTGAGACGAACATTTTGATATGCTACACACGCAAAATGGAGCTACGGATGCAGAGTTATAGCATGATGAAAAATGCAAATTAATCTAGGGTTTCGGGAGAAAGTGAACCGAGGCAAATATCCCAGATCTAGATCCGGATTGGTGCGCTTTACGAGGATCGCCGGAATGGGAGCTCGCCGGAGGACTTGCTGCGTGGAGGAGGGAGACGAGGCCGACCGGTGAGGGAGGTCGGTTGGCGAGGCCGGCCGACGAGGAGGCGAGGTGCGGACGACGAGGAGCCGCGGTGCGGGGGCCGGACC
>NC_041386.1:78381060-78414697 GCF_002162155.2 Triticum dicoccoides | reverse complement strand
GTCGGGCGGCGGCGGCCGGCGACATGGCCGGGCTTGGGGAAGAGGACCCCGGGCGGCGGCGGGAGGCGATATGGGCCACGGAGGCCCGATCTAGGCCTCCCGGGCCGGCGGCGCCGACGAAGTGGGGCGGCGGCGCGGCGAATGGGCGGCTGACATGTGACGCTGGCGGGCGGGTCGGACACGTCCGGCACTAGCGGACGTTGTCCGACGCGCGGAGGAGTGGATCTAGGGTTTCGGGGGAAGAAGGAAACGTGAATTTCGGAGGGGGGCTATTTATAGGCATAGGAGGAGCTAGGAGAGTCCAAATGAGGTGCGGTTTTCGGCCACACGATCGTGATCGAACGCTCTAGATGATGGAGAGGGTTTTGGTGGGTTTTGGGCCAAATTGGATGGGTGTTGGGCTGCAACACACACGAGGCCTTCTCGGTCCCTCAGTTAACCGTTGGAGCATCAAACAAAGTCCAAATGGTATGAAACTTAACAGGCGGTCTACCGGTAGTAAACCAAGGCCGCTTGGCAAGTCTCGGTCCAATCCGGAAATGTTTAATCCACACACACGAAAAGAAGGTAGAAATGACCACCGGAGGAGATAGGAGCGCCGGAATGCAAAACGAACAACAGGGAAAATGCTCGGATGCATGAGACGAACACGTATGCAAATGCAATGCACATGATGACATGAAATGAGATGCATGACAATGACAACAACACACGGAGACAAAAACCCGAACCCGAGGAAATAAATAACTTAGCGCTGGAAACGGCAAGAGTTGGAGTACATATTAGGTAAATTACACCCGGGGTGTTACAACACTCCACCACTACAAAAGGATCTCGTCCTGAGATCTAGGACTGGAAGAATGCCAGGTACTCAGAACGGAGGTGATCCTCGCGTTCCCAGGTGGCTTCACGGTCGGAATGGTGTGACCACTTGACTTTGAGGAATTTGATTGACTTACTGCGAGTCTTGCGTTCAGTCCCTTCAAGAATAGCAACGGGGTGCTCACGATAAGAGAGATCTTCTTGGAGATCAATGTCTTCAAAGTTGACAGTGCGGTCAGGAGTCTTGAAGCACTTGCGGAGCTGAGAGACATGGAACACGTCATGCACATTTGCAAAGTTTGAAGGAAGCTCAAGTTGATAGGCGAGATCGCCCCTCTTGCTGACGATCTTGAAAGGACCCACGTATCTAGGGGCAAGCTTCCCTTTGATACCGAAGCGACGAGTACCTTTCATTGGAGAGACGCGAAGGTAAACATAATCTCTGATCTCGAAAGCCAAATCATGGTGCTTACTATCATAGTAGCTCTTCTGGCGCGATTGCGCTGCTTTGAGGTTATCTCGAATGACTTTGCACATTTCCTCTGCCTCTGTGATTAAGTCATTTCCGAGAAGTTGACGTTCACCGGTTTCAGACCAGTTGAGAGAGGTGCGGCACTTCCTGCCATACAGAATTTCGAATGGGGCCTTGCCCGAACTTGCTTGAAAACTATTGTTGTAGGAGAATTCGGCGTATGGAAGACAATCTTCCCACTTCATGCCGAAGGAGATCACACAAGCCCTGAGCATATCTTCAAGAATCTGATTGACACGCTCGACTTGACCGCTAATTTGAGGATGGAAAGCTGTGCTGAAGCGGATGTTGGTGCCCATGGCCTTCTGAAAAGAATCCCAAAACTTGGAGGTAAAGATGCTGCCACGGTCTGAAGAGATCACCTGTGGAATGCCGTGCAGCGAGACAATTCGAGAGGTATACAGCTCCGTCAATTGAGCTGCAGTGATAGACTCTTTGATAGGCAGAAAGTGAGCCACTTTAGTGAGTTTGTCGATGACAATGAATATAGCATCATTGCCACGCTTGGACTTTGGAAACCCAGTCACGAAGTCCATGTCAATGTGGTCAAACTTCCATTCTGGAATGGCAAGAGGTTGGAGGAGACCAGCTGGCCTTTGGTGTTCTGCCTTCACTCTTCTGCAGACATCACATTCATTCACGAACTGAGCAATCTCGCGCTTCATTCGAGTCCACCAATAAGCCTGCTTGAGGTCCTGATACATCTTCGTACTCCCAGGGTGGATGGAGAGGAGTGAGTTGTGAGCCTCATTCATGATCACTTTACGAAGGTCACCTTTGGGCACAACAATATGATCCTCGAAGAAGAGAGTGTCCTTGTCATCAAGGCGGTAGCACTTGTACTTGGGTTGGCTCTTGGCAATCCCAATCTTCACCTTCTTCACCATAGCATCAAAAAGTTGAGCCTGACGAATCTGCTCTTCCAAGGTAGGAGAGACTTGAAGGTTGGCGAGGAAACCTTGAGGAACAACTTGCAGATTTAGTTTGCGGAAAGCTTCACAAAGATCGGGTTGGTAAGGCTTGAGAATCATGCTATTGCAATAAGCCTTCCTACTCAATGCGTCAGCAATCACATTGGCCTTGCCTGGAGTATACTCGATACTCGGATTATACTCTTGAACCATTTCAACCCAGCAAGTCTGCCTAAGGTTGAGATTAGGCTGAGTGAAGATGTACTTGAGACTCTTGTGGTCAGTGAAGATGTCCATTTTTCTTCCCAATAAGAGATGTCTCCAAGTCAAAAGAGCATGCACAACTGCCGCCAACTCAAGGTCATGAGTGGGGTAGTTCTTCTCGTTGGGCTTCAACTGGCGAGAGGTATAAGCCACAACTTTCTTCTCTTGCATCAACACTGCACCAAGACCTTGAAGAGAGGCATCGCAGAAGACCTCGAACAGTTTGGATTCATCAGGAGTCAGAACTGGAGCAGTGGCCAATTTCTCTTTCAAAGTGTTGAAAGCGATGTCACATTCCGAAGACCAAACGTACTTGACGTGCTTCTGGAGAAGGTTTGAAAGAGGCTTCGCGATCTTTGAAAAGTTCTCAACGAACCTTCGACAGTAGCTTGCGAGACCGAGGAAGCTACGGAGTTGCTTCACGTTCTGAGGTGGTTCCCAATTCACAATTGCAGACACCTTCTCAGGATTCACCGCAATGCCCTTGGCAGAGATGATATGCCCAAGATATAGAACCTCATCGAGCCAAAACTCGCACTTTGAGAACTTGGCGTAGAACTGATGTTCCCTGAGCTTATCGAGCACCAAACGCAAGTGCTTGGCATGATCTTCCTTGTTCTTTGAAAAGACCAGAATGTCGTCGAGATAGACCAAAACAAAGTCATTTGTGTAGGCGTTGAAGATGAAGTTCATCATGCGAGAGAAAGTCGGAGGAGCGTTGACGAGGCCAAAAGACATGACAGTGTATTCATATGAACCATAGCTTGTCCTGAAAGCCGTCTTGGGAATATCTTGCTCACGGATTCGAATCTGGTGATAACCCATACGGAGATCAAGCTTGGAGAATACTTGGGCACCTTTGAGTTGTTCAAACAGCTCGTTGATGTTGGGAAGTGGGTACTTGTTCTTGATAGTCTTCTTGTTCAATGGATGGTAATCAACACAAAGTCGGTCCGTCCCATCCTTCTTCTTCACAAAGAGTACTCCACAACCCCACGGAGAAGAACTAGGTCGGATGAGACCCATTCGCTCTTGAATATTGAGTTGCTTCTTCAGCTCCTTCAACTCTTCAGGTCCGAGCTTGTAAGGACGCTTGCAAACCAGTTCCGTGCCAGGCTCAAGATCGATGACGAATTCAACTGGCTGGTGCGGAGGCATTCCTGGAAGCTCTTCTGGAAAGACGTCTTGATATTCGCAAACGACTGGAATTTGCGAGATGGCATCCAGTTCACCCTTCTCATTGAGAGAAAATAGGCGGATGGTATTATCCCGAGCGGCAAAGACAATTACATCCTCAGACGAATGAGTCAATTGAATCTGCCAGGCTGCACAATCAAGCTGAGCCTTGTGCTTAGAAAGCCAATCCATTCTGAGAATAAGATCAATATTCGAGTCACCAAGAACCGTTGGAGAAGCCAAAAACTTGAAATCACCCGTCATGATAGAAATATCCGGAATCTCGTGGTTAGCGAGCAAACATTTACCCGGAGAGACAACTACTAACGGTTTATGCAAAACTTGGGAAGACAACTCATGCTTAGATGCAAAAGGTTTCGAGATGAAACAATGCGATGCACCAGTGTTAAAAAGTACTTTTGCAGGAACATCGTTAACAGGAAGGTTACCCATGATGACATCTGACGAGTCCTCTGCCTGAGATGCATTCATCAAGTTGACCTTGGCATGCTTGGGGTTATGCTTGACCATAGCTGTACTTGTCGAACTCACAGGAGGAGGAGGATGGAGACGCCTCTGATTGAAACACTTGTTGGCATAGTGACCCTTCTGTTGGCACTTGTTGCACGTGAGCTCTAAAAGCGGACGGTGATACGGAGCACTCGATCTTGGAGCTTGAGACGAAGTCTTGTTCTGAAAGCCAGGGTTGGGTGGGTGGGAAGATCCACTGCCACCTTTGCTCTTCTGTTGATAAGGCTGGCGGAACGGAGGAGGAGGAAGCCAATACTTCTGCTGCTTGGCCACTTGAGTAGAGGAAGAAGGAGTAGCATCTCTGACTCGCTTCTTGGAGGCATCACACTTCAGTTGAGCAGCCTCTTGCTTCAATGCCATGTTGTAGAACTCATCGTACCTCAAGGGCTCAAAGAGAACAAGAGCTAGCTGGATTTCTTCTCTGAGACCACCCCTGAACTGGTATATCATGATCTTCTCGTCAGGGACGTCCTACTTAGCAAAGTGGGCGAGCTTCTGAAACAACTTGTTGTAGTCATAGACAGACATAGAGCCTTGCTTCAGGTTGCGGAATTCCTCACGCTTGCTTTCAACCACGCTCTGAGGAATATGATGAGCTTTGAAGTCTTGACGGAATTCATCCCAGGTAATCACACGGCCTCCTCTGGAATCTTTGTACTGTTGAAACCATTCTGCAACTTGGTCTTTGAGTTGGAAGGAAGCGAACTTGACAAAGTCCTCAGGCCTGACGTTACTGCACTCGAAATGCTTGCACAAGTCCACAAGCCAATCGTCAGCATCAGTTGCCTCAACATAATTGCTGAAGGTCTTTGGCTGGTTAGCAAGGAACTGGTTGAGTGTAGCAAAGTGATTCTGATTGTTGCCCTGGTTGCCTTGGTTGCCTTGGTTCGCTTGATTGCGCTCTTGAAGAATTTGCATGATCAACTGCGTGTTTGCATTGGTAGCGGCCATCACAGCTTGCCATGCCTCCGGAGGAGGTGGTGGTGGTGGCGGATCAGGATTTGGAGTCGTGCGCGTTGGAGGAGCCATCCTGAAGAGGTTGACATCCATTAGCACACTTATAGACAAATATTGAAGCTGAATCCAACGGGGTGAAATTGCAACATATAGTCTTCACATCCGAACGAAATGAACGAATGCATTCCAATTGAAATGGTCACATATACATAAATTGAGAAGCCACTTAGAATTTAGGTAGAGGAATAAAATCAACAAGGTACGGAACAAGAACGAATACTCGGTAAAGATCACCCAATCTCAAACCAAATATCCATGGAAGAAGAACTAGAGCTACAAGAATTCCCACCTATGAAACTCCCGAACCTTTCCAGTTATGCAATCAGGTGTTGGGGATACAGGGGAAGCATAATATCTCACCCAAGTCTAGCAAATCCTACATCCAGCTGTATCCATCTTTCAACACATAACCGAGAAAAACTTCGGAAATCGTCTACCTCAACCTTCGAAAAGCATCCGTTATACAAGTTATGGCAATACTCCCGAACTCCCGCCCCAGTACTGGGTGGCGTCGAGGTTATCTCACCAACAACTGCATAAAAGATATTTTCGATGTCGATGAACTAAACTCAGGTATTCCAGAACTGCAACGATAAAATTGTGACGACAACACCTCGGAGTTCAACTCCCCGGGACACTGCCACAACCCCTAAATGACAGGAGGCACCAAGAACAATGTTCTCGTCACAAAACCATCGGAACAATTCCAAGATACCCGCGTGATCCTAAAATTTTTTTAGTGAAATTTGAAAAGAGAAGAGTCAAAACTCTATGTCAGGATGCCTTACCAGAGCGATGAAGGGACTGGGGAGTAAAAAGAATTCCTAAACTCTCCGATATATAATTCCTAAATGACTCAAAACATTTTTCTAGACTCAACAACGACTGCTAAAAACGATCAAGCATTGGGGGCTCCTAAGGTCGGGGAAGGCTCTGATTACCAACTTGTAACGCCCTCGATGCGGCTATATCTCCTACGTGTCGAAGCACGACTTAGAGGCATAACCGCATTGAAAGCAATTTCGCAAGTAAGGTAATCTTCACAACATCCCATGTAATACATAATAAGGGGAAAAGTACATAGTTGGCTTACACTCGCCACATCACACAAAGTACATAAATAGCATTACATCATCCAATCACTCATGGTCCGACTACGGTACCAAAATAAAAGATCAACCCAACAAGCCACACGGTCCCGATCGCCCCAACTGGGCACCACTACTGATCATCAGGGAAAGACACATAGTAACGGCGTGAGTCTTCGTCGAACTCCCACTTGAGCTCAAGCGCATCATCTGGAACAGAGTCATCAGGCCCTGCATCTGGTTTGGAAGTAATCTGTGAGCCACGGGGACTCAGCAATCTCGCACCCTCGCGATCAAGACTATTTAAGCTTATAGGTAAGGTAAGGTAATATGTGGAGCTGCAGCAAGCGACTAGCATATATGGTGGCTAACCTGTTCGCAAAAGAGAGCGAGAAGACAAGGCAAAGCGTGAACGAAGAACTAGAGAACATCCTGCGACAAACATTACTCCAACACCGTGTTCACTTCCCGGACTCCGCCGAGAAGAGACCATCACGGTAACACACACAGTTGATTCATTTTAATTAAGTTTAAGGTTCAAGTTACAATCGTACATTAACAAATTCCCATCTGCCCATAACCGCGGGCACGGCTTTCGAAAGTTCAAATCCCTGCAGGGGAGTCCCAACTTAGCCCATGATAAGCTCTTACGGTCAACGAAGGATATACCTTCTCCCGAGACATTCCGATCAGACTCGGCATCCCGGTTCTACAAGACAACTTCGACAAGTTAAAACAAATCCAGCAACACTGCCTGAATGTGCCGACAAATCCCGATAGGAGCTGCACATATCTCGTTCTCAGGGCACACTCAGATTGTCCAAACTTCCGGTAGGCCAGCCCAGAGTTGCCCCTGGTGGTCACCGGCGGCTGACGAGGTGGACCAACACTCAGAGGAGCACTGGCCCGGGGGGGTTTAAAATAGGATGACCCTCGGGCTCCGGAAACCCAAGGGAAAAAGAGGCTAGGTGGAAAATGGTAAAACCAAGGTTGGGTATTGCTGGAGGAGTTTTATTCAAGGCGAACTGTCAAGGGGTTCCCATTATTACCCAATCGCGTAAGGAACGCAAAATCCGGGAACATAACACCGATATGACAGAAACTAGGGCGGCAAGAGTGGAACAAAACACTAGGCAAAAGGCCGAGCCTTCCACCCTTTACCAAGTATATAGATGAATTAAGATAACAAGATAATATAATGATATCCCAACAAGAAAATAATGTTCCAACAAGGAACGATCTTCAATCTTCACCTGCAACTAGCAACGCTATAAGAGGGGCTGAGCAAAGCGGTAACATAGCCAATCAACGGTTTGCTAGGACGTGGTGGGTTAGAGGTTTGACATGGCAATTTGGGAGACATGAAAAGCAAGTGGTAGGCATCGTAGCATAGGCATAGCAAAAGAGCGAGCATCTAGCAAAGCAAAGATAGAAGTGATTTCGAGGGTATGATCATCTTGCCTGCAAAGTTGCCAGAGTTGACTGCATCCTCGAAAGCAAACTCAATGGGCTCCTTGTTAGCGAACTCGTCTCCTGGCTCTACCCAAACAAGGCAAACAAACAAAAAGGATACAATCAACCACGTGCAAAGCTCAAACAACATGATGCAAATATGGTATGCTATGCGGGATGCGATATGTGATGCATATGCAAGATTTGACAAGAAATGAAAGAACCTGGCCTCAACTTGGAAAACCAAGTATGCCACTGGAAAGGTGAGGTGATTTTGGTTGAAATCGATATAAAGATCACCGGAATCGGATGCACGGTTTGGAAATGGCAAGCAAAACAAATATGGCACCGGTCTGCGATAAACAGCAAGTAGCCATCTAAATGCAACAAGTTAAATATGCTATAGCACTCGAACATGGCAACAAAATACATGGCAGGGATCCACTCATAAAGCTTAACAAAAGATGAACACTGAGCTACGGCCAATTCATCCATTAACAGGTCCAAACAAGCATGGCAAAAGTGCAATTGATAAACAGATTTCAGACTTAGTGAAATTAACACAAGCCTGGAATTTCAGATCAGGTAGCACACTTTGGAGCATGAAAACTATATGCTACAGGAACTTAACATGGCAAAGTAAGGCATGGCATGGAGCTACTCGAAGAGCTTAACAAAAGTCCATTAGTGACCTTGAGCCAAAAGGGATCAGAAAATAAAACTGCAAGCATGTGAACATGGCAAAAACATAATCAGATCACAGACTTAGAAAAAACTGGAGCATGCAAATATCTTAGCGAGTAGGCATGTTCACGAGCTCGATGCACTCACTACAGAGCAAGGCATGACAAACTAAGCATACACCCATCAATAATGCATATTGTATAAGCTAGACATGGCAAGAACAACAACATAGCATGCATGGATCAACCACAACATCCTCGGCAAAATCGCTAACAAGTAGACAATCTGCCCAGATTCACGAAATAGCAAAAGTAGAACTCGATTGACTCAAGCTAGGGTGCTCCATAATTGCAAACAAAGACATGGATAGATATAGCACTACAAGATTAACAAATCATCCTTACTGATCATCCTCAAAAGAGGCACGGATCACTAGGAAACAACATGAACATATGGCATATTGATAAAAACAGATCAAGGACTTGGTGGAATTGCTAAGTCCCTGAAATCAGCATTAACGAATGCACCACTTTGCAAGCTTGTGCTAGTCACCACACATATCACAAAACTACATGGATAGCACCTCTGGAAAGATGGCAAAGCATATATCAAAACACATGTAGAGCTCATGAGCATATCATGCACACATTAATCATGGCAAAAATGACAAATAGCTATTTGGTGCAGCAGATCTGACAATTAACTCAAATAGCACTCTTCCAACAACATTTTGGGCATCAAGTGAAAATTCAAATGAAAATGATGCAATGAGATGAAATGATGTACTCTCTGAGACGAACATTTTGATATGCTACACACACAAAATGGAGCTACGGATGCGGAGTTATAGCATGATGAAAAATGCAAATTAATCTAGGGTTTCGGGAGAAAGTCAACCGAGGCAAATATCCCAGATCTAGATCCGGATCGGCGTGCTTTACGAGGATCGCCGGAACAGGAGCTTGCCGGAGGACTTGCCGCGGGGAGGAGGGAGACGAGGCCGGTCGGTGAGGGAGGTCGGTTGGCGAGGCCGGCCGATGAGGAGGCGAGGCGCGGACGACGAGGAGCTGCGGTGCGGGGGCCGGACCCACGAGCTGCGGTGGCGGCGAGCTCGCACCGGCGCTGGGGAGCGTCGGGCGACGGCGGCCGGCGACGTGGCCGGGCTCGGGGAAGAGGACCCCGGGCGGCAGCGGGAGGCGATATGGGCCTCGGGGGCCCGATCTGGGCCTCCCGGGCCGGCGGCATCGACGAAGTGGGGCGGCGGCACGGCGAATGGGCGGGTGACACGTGGCGCTAGCGGGCGGTTCGGACACGTCCGGCGCCGGCGGACGTTGTCCGGCGTGCGGAGGAGTGGATCTAGGGTTTCGGGGGAAGAAGGAAACGTGAATTTCAGAGGGGGGCTATTTATAGGCATAGGAGGAGCTAGGAGAGTCCAAATGAGGTGCGGTTTTCGGCCACACGATCATGATAGAACGCTCTAGATGATGGAGAGGGTTTTGGTGGGTTTTGGGCCAAATTGGAGGGGTGTTGGGCTGCAACACACACGAGGCCTTCTCGGTCCCTCGGTTAACCGTTGGAGCATCAAACGAAGTCCAAATGGTACGAAACTTGACATGCGGTCTACCGGTAGTAAACCAAGGCCGCTTGGCAAGTCTTGGTCCAATCCGGAAATGTTTAATCCACACACATGAAAAGAAGGTAGAAATGACCACCGGAGGAGATAGGAGCGCCGTAATGCAAAACGGACAACGGGGAAAATGCTCGGATGCATGAGACGAACATGTATGCAAATGCAATGCACATGATGACATGAAATGAGATGCATGACAACGACAACAACACATGGAGACAAAAACCCGAACCCGAGGAAATAAATAACTTAGCGCCGGAAACGGCAAGAGTTGGAGTACATATTAGGTAAATTACATCCGGGGTGTTACAGTTTATTCACTCGTCCTTGCATGAGAGGGGTTGGTAATAGGGATGCCTAGTACCGAAATAAAAAGTGCAAATAATTAAACAAAACTCCCCCAGACTGTTGTTGGTATGGATGACACCCGAGGATTCGGGTAGCCATGGCTTGTGTTTGTTGGTGGAGGGGAGTAACTTTACTTTTACCACTTGGGAACCGCTGCTAATGTGTTTAGCATGGAAGGTATTGATAACTCTTGGTCGTGACGTTGACAGGAAGGGTATACCTCCCAAAATTTTATTTATCTCTGATTTAAGCTTTGAGTTGTGGCACCTCTACAAATCTCTACTTCCCTCTATGAAGGGCCTATCTATTTACTTTCATGTTATTTTAATTTTTATGTTTAGTCATCACCTTCTCAAACAAGCACTAGTCCTGAGAGAACTATTGTCATCCTCATGCATTGTGTATAGTTAATGTTGAATGCATCATGACTGGATCTCTTCTATCATGAATTACAATGTCTAGTCGCTGCTTGAACTTTGAAGGTGCTCTACATTTATGTTTTGCGGTCTCAGAAAGGGCTAGCGAGATACCACTATTGTCATATTATATCATGATTGCTTTGACAAAGTGTTGGCATTTGAAATATTACATTATTGCTCGCTAGTTGATTATGCCATTGATGTGAGTGAATATAATCTTTAAGAGTTATCATCTACATGGTTAGTTATGATCTTTGCTAAAAACTTGGGTGCTATTTAAGCATACGTATAAACACAAGAATAAAAGAGTTCGTAAAAGTTTTTCTTTGCCACTTTCAGTTTATCAACTGAATTGCTTGAGGACAAGCAATGAGTTAAGCTTGGAGGAGTTGATACATCTCCATCGTATCTACTTTTCCAAACACTTTTGCTCTTGTTTTGGACTCTAATTTGCATGATTTGAATGAAACTAACCCGGACTAATGTTGTTTTCAGCAGAACTACCATGGTGTTGTTTTTGTGCAGAAATAAAAGTTCTTGGAATTGGACGAAACTTTTTGGGGAATTATTTTGGAATAAATAAAAATTACTGGAACCAAGACCCAATAAAGGGGGGCCCAGCTGCCCACAAGGCACCAGGGCGCGCCAGAGGGGTGGCGCGCCCTGGTGGGTAGTGGGGGCCACGAGGCTCCGCTGACCCTAATTCCAACTCTATGAAATCCTTTTTTTGGAGAAAAAATAGGAGAGGAAGTTTCATCGCATTTTACGATACGGAGCCGCCGCCGCCACCTCCTGTTCTTCATCGGGAGGCCAGATCTGGAGCACGTTCAGGGCTCCGAAGAGGGGAATCTTCGGTCTTCGTCATCATCAACCCTTCTTCATCACCAATTCCATGATGCTCCCCACCAGGAGTGAGTAATTCCTTCATATGCTTGTTGGACAGTGAGAGGTTGGATGGGATTCGTCATGTAATCGAGTTAGTTTTGGTGGGGCTTGATCCCTAGTATCCACTATGTTCTGAGATTGATGTTGCCATGACTTTGTTATGCTTAATGCTTGTCACTAGGGCCCGAGTGCCATGATTTCAGATCTGGACCGTTTATGTTTTCACCATCATATCTATGTTCTTGATCCGATCTTGCAAGTTATACGTACTATTACGTGTTATGATCCATATACCCCAAGGTGATAATAATTGAGCTTCTTTCCGGTGATTACTGTAATTTGAGGAGTTCATGTATTCACTATGTGTTAATGCTTTGTACCAGTTCTCTATTAAAAGGAGGCCTTAATATCCCTTAGTTTCTTTGTGGACCCCGCTGCCACGGGAGGGTAGGACAAAAGATGTCATGCAAGTTCTTTTCCATAAGCACACATGACTATTTACGGAATACATGCCTACATTATATTTATGAACTGAGGCTAGTTCTGTGTCGCCCTAGGTTATGACTGTTATATGATAAATGTCATCCAACGAAATCACCGACCTAATGCCTACGAGTTTTTCACATATTGTTCTTGCTAAGTTACTACCGTTGCTACTGCTGTTACAACTGCTACATAATTATTGCTACCGCTGTTATCGTTACTATTACTGTTACCACTGCTATCAAAAGTATCATACTACTATGCTACTGATCACTTTGCTGCAGATATTAAATCTCCAGGTGTGGTTGAATTGAAAACTCAACCACTAATACTTACAAATATTCTTTGGCTCCCCTTGTGTCGAATCTATAAATTTGGGCTGAATACTCTACCCTCAAAATCTGTTGCTATCCCCTATACTTGTGTTATATCAGTCAGTTCATGTTTCCTGCATGTTTTCGGTTTTGTAGAAAATCAATATCTAGGAAGGTCAAAATACACCAACAATCTAATATGATTTTTCTGGAATATATGTGATTTTTGGGCGAATGAATCAACACAAGACGGTGCCCAGGGCCACACAGCCAAGGGGCGCGCCCACCCCTTGGGAGCTGGGAGGCAGTGTGGCAGTTCCTTAAGTCGGTTGGAGCCCTTCTTTCGTCGCAAGAACTTTATTGGGGTAATCCCCTCAAAATTTTAGCCCAATTGAAGTTACGGATCTCGAGTATAAAAGAAACGGTGTTTGGCCAGAAAACAGAACCGAAACATAGAAAAAAGAGGGGTGATCCCATCTTAGAGGGGCTCTCGCCCCTCCGGGAGCCATGGTGGCCAAAGTAAGAGGGGTGATCCCATCTTAGAGGGGCTCTCGCCCCTCCGGGAGCCATGGTGGCCAAAGACCACAGGGGATAACCTCTCCCCATCTAGGGGGAGGCCATGGAGGAAGAAGCCGGAGGAAGCCTCTCTCCCCTTCTGGTGGCACCGGAGTGCAGCCAGGGGAACCATCATCGCGGCGATCGTCTTCACCAATGTCACTGTCTTAACCTACATCTTCATCATCTTCCTCACCTTTTTTCAACGGTCCACTCTCCCACAACCCGTTGTAATCCCCTACTTAAACATGGTGTTGGACGCTATGGATTATTATTATGGTGATTTCTTGCGTCTTCTTTGTGTCTGAGTAGATTATTGGTGTCCTGTGAGTTAACTGATGCATTGCCATGATTGGTTTGAGTTGCTTGTGGTTATGTTACTGTCCTTTGGTGCCCATCATATGAGCGCATGTGGACAATACCATAGGGTTAGTTTACGTTGATAGGGCTATGCATATGGGGGTAGGAGTGACTGAAACCTTGTCGGACCATGGAAATTGATACATACATGATTGAAGGGGGGCCAATATATCTTAATGCCATGGTTTGTCTTACCTTAATGAAGTTGTTAGGATGCTTGCTAATATTTTCAATCATAAGTACATAAAATTCTAAGGGGTAGTATTTTAGCGGAGGCCTTTCGCACATATAAACTTGCAATAATGATTAGTTTAGTAACTTAGCTGATTGCCCGGGGACCAATATCACACATCATACCACCACTATTTCACACTTGCTATTTGTATTATATTGTACTATTACTTAGGCAGCACCTAATTTTTATGTTTAAGTTCTCCGTTATTTCGCAAAGCTACCACTTTATACTCGCAACATAGTTTTATTTCTTGTTTCTTAGATAAAACAAACACTCGGTGTACGTAGGATTGTATCAGTGGCAGATAGGACCTGACAGAATATTCATTTTACCTTTAGCTTCTTATGGGTTCGACACTCCATCCTTATCGCCTCCATATTTGGGAAGTGCTACGACAATTCCTTGCACCTGGCGATTATCAGAAACATGGAGAAAGAAGCCACATTGATTCAGAACATTAATTATTATTCAGAAAAACTAACGCCCACACGTGTGGCAACTTGCACATCGCCCACACGCCTCCATCACCACTTATTTTGCCATGTATTAATAGATGACATCAACAGGAATCTTTTTGGTTTACGGCTTAAAATGTTTTATCTTCTAATTAATAAATCAAATTAAAAATCTGTTTTCACCATTAAATCCGTCTCGACGAGATCTTCAAAACTAGATCCAATGTTGATATGTTTCAACGAATATTTTTTTGCCCAAAAGTTGCCACGATGTTTACACTGTAGTTGCCATAGTGTTTAAACTAAAATTGCCATGTGGCAATTTTAGTTTGTAGAGTATGGCAATTTTAGTTTTTTGATAATGGCAATTACAGTACTTTGACCATAACAATTAGTTTTTTTATGAACCATGGCAGTTTTAAGTGCATGTATCATGGCAATTTTAGTTTATGGTTCATGGCAAGTCTAATTTCTTAATTCCATGTTTTATAATATGTCAAAATTTACTTTTAAATGTAGAAGAAAATAGCTAAAACATATCATGGCAACTTCAGTGTAAACATCATGGCAATTCATGTGCAATAGACATGGCAACTTTTAACCAAAAAAATCATCGAAATATATTTATATGAGATCTAGTTTCAAATATCTCGTCGCAGGGGATTTAATGGTGAAAACGGATATTCAATCGGATTTTTCATTTAAGAGATAAAACATTTTAAAAACTAAAAATCCAAAAAGATTCCCATATGCATGCATCCGGTGACGTGGCATAGACTGTGTGTTATAGAGCGTGTGTGCGGCTTTGGCTCACACCACACGTGTGGGCGTTAGCGTTGTCCTTATTATTTTACACAGTAAAATCCTGATCTATTAATTATTTGTCATGACGGTACAAAGAAAAATAGAAGTGATAAAGTTTACATTTAAGTTCGTAGGCCACCTAGCGACGATTACAAGCACTGGAGTAAGCCGAAGGCGTGCCTCCTTCATCGCCCCTCCCTCGCCGCATTCAGGCAAAACTTGTTGTAGTAGACAGTCGGGAAGTCATCATTCGAAGGCCTCACAAGACCAGCGCACCCATCTCCAATGAAGAGAAGCGTAGATCAGAAGTATCCAAGTTGTAGACAAATGAACGAAGACTGCATCCATGTCAACCAATACCGACCGAATCCTGACAAGATCCACCAGAGATACACCTCCACATGCCCTCCAACAACGCTAGAGCCACCGCCTGGCGGGGGCTAGGCGGGGAGAAAGTTATTACATCCTCAAGGAGTTGTCACCACACCTTTCGGGGCAGTACATAAACCCTAATCGACCTAAAGAAAAAGCCTTAAATCAAAGCAAGAATCCTCCCGTTGGCAAGGTCTAGGGTCCACCGTGCCTCCGTGGCCACAAGGACACCGAAGATGAGGCAGACTGATGGCAACGCTGGCAGGATGTCAAGAAACCCTAATTGCATGTGCACTCCAGCCAGAAGGCGAAGGGGTCATAAATAATTTTTAGGGGCATTAATTATTGGTAATGTCAAAAATCTAAAGTCGGACCTTTAGGCATGGAAAATCAAATGTTTTTATGGCAATTTATGTGTCGCGAGGATGGTAATGTACTTTAGAAAGCCCAGTAAATCATTGCAGAAAATGATCATGGCAAGGTTTTTCCATGCTTTCTAAAAATGTTGCCATCCTCGCGAGAACATAATCTACCAATAAACATGTTTGATTTATCATACTAAAAAATTGTAGTGAAATTATTAAGTATACTAACATAGAGCCCCATTCTCTTCTTTAATTGATGTGCCACATCGACATTTGGCCTATAAAATTATGCTAAGAGACTATTAACATAACATATAAATTTAATAAAGATCTAGATCGACTAAATTCGTGAACAATTTAGCTGGGGCAACAGTCGATCCAACAGTTTCCAATGCTTGAACATCTCATTCAAAGATTAAATATGCTTCGTTGTAGGCAAGGTCTCTGATTATAAAGAAATGATCGGATAGCCTCCTCTGCAAATGGAGGTAGGGTTTTGTCAGATTGACGCAAAATTATAGTAAAATTTTATACTTACTATACTACTGTGTTAGTATATTTTTCATTACTTATTGACATACTTAACAATAACAAAAGTTAAATATTAGTTGTATTATTTATTTATTATATACTAGCAAAAGAGCCCGTGTGTTGCAACGGGAGAGAAAACATAACACACATTCTTAACTCAACAACCATCACTCAAGACCACAATAGGTCCATCTCCTTTATTTTTGCGAGGCATCATATTTACTAGATCGGCAACGCGCCCTGGCGCGAGGGTGCCGGTTCCAACGATATGGTCAAGTGATGGAAGATCAAACGGCATGATGCATTTACATAAAGGCAAGTTTAGAACATGTAACAGGATAACCGATTATCAGGTTCAGGGCTAAGAAGAAAACATTGGCACCAGAGGCGATACAACTATAAAGCCATAGTTAGGCATACAATAGATAGCTTGGTTCAATTGCCTCCATGAGTGCCATTCCATTTGAGATGCGACGCAAAAAATGGCCAACAAAATACCAATGACGTTTGTCCTGCTTCCGGATGCCTCTGTTTTGTGCCCACCAAATTTGACAAAATTTCTCATAATTATTAAATATATCACTTTACATATGAAAACTGATACATGCACACATATGTAATGAAATTAAACTTGACTAATGCAACAACAGAGTGAAAGTCTCATGAACACGGGAAGAAATGTTACAAATGTTCTGCATCCTTTTGACACTACCAATCCAAAGTGATCATTTCTATGGGCAAATTTTTTCACAAGCCTTATTTAAATTATGTGTTTGATAAATAACACTGGCTCTGAACTGTACATGACCATAAAAAGTGCATGCATAGATCATTTTCCTGTGATAATATGATATACAAAAATCCTTGATAAATAAAGTGTATCTATGTCAATAGTACTTTCTCCGTCCCGAAATATCTGTCGCAACGAACACACATTTTGAACTAAACATCATTTTTCAATTACATCCTTATACAATTCAAAAGTTGGCGATCCGCTCCTCCCTCTCCCTCGTGATTCGCTCCTTCCTCGCGTCGTCGCCTCCAGATCTCGCCGCTGGCTCCAGGCCTCTGCTCCTCCCTGCAGCTCCAGACCTCTTCTCCCCGCAGCTCCAGGCCTCTGCTCCTCCCTGCAGATCGCCCCAGGCCTTGCCCCAGGGAGCGCTCCGCAGGCCTCTGCTCTAGCGAGCTCAAGGCATGGGGGAGCTCCAGGCGAGCTACAGACATGGGGGAGGAGCAGCAAGAGGCAGTACCTTGCTGCCCCAGGTTTCTCGCATGGCCTCCCTAGGCTCCAGGAACCGCAAGGCCTCTCTCCGGGCCATGCTCCACGCCCAAAATGCCTCCACCGCGCTCCAGGACGCCTCCTCTGCTACGTGATGAGGAGGATGGTGAGAAACATGACTTAATCTATAAGAGAAGTTCTGTCTAATGTAACCTATAAATCGACAAGTTGGCTTGAAAATTGACAAATTGATCTCTAAGAGAAGTACGCCTGAAAAAATTAAAAATTACAGTACACATGCAAATTGATCCAGCTCTTGCAAATTGATCTCTCATTTTTCTGACCAGAGTTAAATGCCAATTTGCTATCAACATGTAATTCTAATTTCAATTTGGGGTTTTCTTCCATGTATGCATACAATCAGGAGTACAAATGATCTCTAGTTCTTTGAAATGGTGATTGTTGGCGTTGCATCACTGATGGTGTAGTATACTGTAGTGAAGAGAAAAATGCAGCAAAGGCAGGAAAGAGTTACTACTACAGGCGAAATTTGTTACTGCTATACCTTCTTAAGTGCGCAATGAACTCCTGCTTTGCCATGTGCTTCATCTCCTCCAGCAAGGCGGGAAAAAGTTACTGCAATGCAACACAAGTACCAGCATGAATCCATGAAGGAACTGGCACACGTCCACACGATGCAAAGCTTGAGCACGCAATAGTCACCAAAATTGTGTGCATTGTGAACTGAATTAAAATTCAGTTGATTTACTCAAAATACATTCATGGCAGTAAAAAAGAAACCATGAGCAGAATCATGAGATGATGGCACTACATACTGTATCAAACATTTGTTGATACCAAACATGCTTGGAGTACTCAAACATTTAAATTCATAGGTACTGTGAATTTAACTCCATGTTTTAATAACTCCAACAAATTCAAAGTTAACTGAACATTTAAATCCATGGTGTGCTACTTGCTCTGAACATCCATGTTTTAGTAATGAATGCAACCAAGAGAAGCTCTTTAATCTCCTAAGGAGACAATAATGTATAGAAGAGAGACAGCCACCCCGTGTAAATTTGAGCACAACCATCTCAGAGAGCTAAACCACCTCTCCACACATTCTTTGCAAAGAAGTTTAGTGCCTAAGAAGAATATGATCTAAATTCACTGAAATAGGCAAAACATGCAAGTCCCAATTCCATTAAATCAAACAAACCTAAGGATCCAGCCGGTTTGAGCCATCCAAAATTAAACAAAAACGTGATGTGCGTGCGCGCGCACACACACACACACACACAAACAAGAACGAAAGTTGCAATAACCAAATTGGTGGGTGTGGACAAGCAGAGCATAGCATGAGAAGGAGAGAAAGCAGAGAGATACCTTGCATGGCGTCCAGTAGGGTTGGAGCAGCGGCGGCCCAGAGGAGCGAAGCGATGGTCTTCCCTTGCTTGTGCCTGCGTGCATCAGGGAGTGAGGGAGGAAGGGGAGCGGCCAAATCAAAACAAGCAAGCAGAAGGGGAGGGGGAGCAGAATAGAGACCTTGCATTCTCATTTTGTGGTGATGGAGAAGAAGCACATGGCTGCCAATGTCGGTGTCGTGGTTGTGGCCGAGGTGGATCCGGCTGGCGCCATGCTGGAAGCAAGCAGAGGATGGGCTACATCCCCATGCGAGACTTGGCCTTGTTTCATATGTTGGCCGGAGTTGTTGAATGTTTAAACATAGTCCTGTCGTGGTTAACAAACGGAGGTTATTACCATATGACATATGCTCTTGCATAATTTTTTTTCGTTCACTCTGTAAAATAGCAGGACATCATTGTACTTCATTTAATGTAAGTAAATCTTATTTAACCTAGCAAAATATAACGTGAATGTGTGCCTCCCACAAATTGATATATACAAATTCCTCTTGGTCAAGCAATAGAAATAGAGGAGATATTATTTGACGCTCACTGCCTCCAAATAATTGATCTAGAAAAATGAGGAGAAGCTCACCTAGGAGAAATAAGAATGCAACCTCATAGCCTCCGCCACTGGATGCTTCTCTACAGAGGACTCGAACTTCCGTTGTGCCATCAAGGTCATGGTGAGCGCACCGGCCCTCTGTTGTTCATGTTATGGTGAGGGCACTATGGTTACGATGGACTGAACTATCTGTCAGTACAGCATGCGCCGTGGCCTTTGATGCCATATAAACCTAGCTTGGATGCCGAAGAATCATTTCGTTGAACATCTAACCTGCAAGAACCCACAAAGAGTACCCAGATTTGAGAAGCTTGCAGACTACACTTTCTGCGGAAAAAATGAAGGAATCAATCTTATTATTATTGCTGCATATTTTTTAGGAACACGTGAGTGCTACTGTACACTTGCTTGAAATATTGATAACATATCTCCAGTCCAAAAAAGAGGCATTTTTCTTTCAAAAGCATATACTACTGCAGGCTGCAACAACTCCTATATCATGTATGATGTCGACCTGAGTGCCAATGCAAAGATAATGAATACAGGAATGGATTGAATTAGCATTCCTTATCTGAAAAAGGACTGAATTAGCTTCCTTTATATCTCAAAAAGGACTGAATTAGATTCCTTTCCTAAATCAGATAACTACATCAAGGTGATACAAATACAATTGAACCACCACCAGTTAATTTAGTAATCAGTCCTATCAACCTAAGCTATGCATGCCTGACAAACACTAACCTTCACAGCACTTCACACTAACCTTCACAGCACTCAGAACCTCCTAAGGTAGATGTGCAGGGGGTAGGAAGAGGGGGTGGAGCTCACCACGAGATTAACTTCGGAATGTGGTATGAAATAAACACATGGGCAGAAGCTCTAGCAAGGCATTGTAATTGATGAAGCTAATGCACATCATGCCAAGGAGAAAAAGAAATATGTTAACAAATGTGAATGCAGAAATATGTTGGAAGGCTCATTTGTCATTGATATTGGATAGAACCAGGGGTTCAAATACCAGCAGCCAACACCGCTAATTTTCTCTTAAACCAACATGCCCTTCTTTCAAAATGTTTAAAAATATCATCATTCGTGCTTTCGTCTTACAGTAATCTCCAGTACAGTGTATTAACTTGAAAAAGAGACGAACTAAATCAAGCTAGGCAATAGAAGAGCAAGAGGAGCATACCCATCTTCTTCTTCCCGCGCTTCTCCAGATGAACGCCGGCGGCTCGGCTCGCGGCAGCGTTTCGGGGCAGGCGCGCGGGTAGCGCCGTCGTGGCTCACACAAGCAGTGCCACGGCCGTTTCGTGGCACCAACAGACATGGCCCTACAGATCAACAATTATTATAATTAAGAATATGAACAAACATGATCAAGTGCAGTTCAACAATCAGATAGGATAAGAATAACGAACATGCTATACACAATAATCATAATAAAAGAATAATAATTGAGGCCTAATCCTTAACTTGTAACAGAAAATTAAGCCTGCACTTGATCCTGATTTTTGCTAGTAATTAGTGAGTCCCTATTATTAGCAAAAAACGGACCAACATTTATGCAAATGGCTAGAGAAATGAGAAGAGAAGAAGAAAAGGGATCGACCTGCAGAACAAAGACCGGCGCAGCAGGACGAATCAACCAGAAGCACGAGCACCCGCAGCGGACCTACCTGCAAGGGAAAAAGAGCAGATCAAGGATGAGCTCCAGGCAACCACAACTGGGACGATTGGGAAACCTTGTAACCTCTCACGGTAGCAGACAATGGTAGGTCAATCGAATCCAGCACGGACAACACCAACTACGACAGCTTGAGGCGGTGGAGTTCAGGAGAAATCCCCGCATCTGATCCAAAACTCGATAAATAATGTTCCTGCAAATACACAGACCGCGCGGCATTGGTTTCTTATGCATTGAAAAACTAAGCATATAATTAAACATACAATGATTTGTACTTTGAAAACAGTAGCACACAACTGAACATTTTGGGCAAGTGTACAAAAGGCTTGCATAAACTTCTCAAATTAACAGTAATAACTACAAAGGAAAGGAATTCACAAATAGCATTGACTTGTGAACATGAATGTCTAACAGAACAATCATAACCAAAATCTCTGCATCTATTCCCAGTAAGAAGATATACTATAGAATCTAAGAACCAAAAATGCAGTGTATCCGCCCATGTGGTGGACTGGCCATGTCTGTCTAATCACCATGGATGATCCCGAACTATGAAAGCACCCTGCATACTTCGTCAATATAGCTGGTTCGCTTTAAACCACAATCATATATTCCCAATATCCACAGCCGCTAGACCAGACCATAATCATCTCAGAGCTGGACGGTGGGGGCGGGGGGGATTAGGCTACCTCAGTGATGATGGAGAGGACGATGATGTTGCGGAAGGTGCGGCAGGAGAACTGGGCCCGGCGACGCATCCGCGCATGCACGACGACCTCCTCCTTGGACAGGCAGTGCATGCGCTTGTCGTAGTTCTCGCGGCCGCCGAAGAGCCCGCCTACGTGTCTGCTTTCCCCCACAGTTTTAATACTGAAATTATTCCCACCTCCCTGGTTCCACCACTGGGACAAATTTAACACAGAATTAAGAACAAAAGAAAGGCCATCCAATCCCTCGAGTTTTGTCAGGACAATGCATAAATAAGAAACCCCTAATTAACTTGCAGAGTTGGTACCCAATCAACGCGATAGTTTCCCATTATTTGCAATTATGACTGCTTAGCAAGCATGTACAGTCTAGGTTGTACAGTAAGTAATTATTTGAGGAGCACATTGGCCCAATCTAAGTTCGGTGATGTAGAGACAGAGGTTTATCATAAAAGATCTCCCTTATAACATAAAGCAATTCCTCTCCAAACAACCAAGAGCTTTAGTTGGTGCAGCGTTATCAACGACAGGCCATAATACAGGATAAACCAGGCCATTTTATTTTCCAGGTAAGTGCCCACCTTCCCAATAAAATCAGCTAAATATAGTGCACCGCAGCTCAACCGAGTTGCGTCAACTGATGAGTCCAGGGCATTCTCCACAGGCGGCTTCTGCCGTACTTGCGCCACGAGAAGTCGTCCGCGGGGATCTCTGCCGCCTTCGTGCTGATTGCCGGCACGCGAGTCATCCGCCGAACCCGGGACTTCCTGCCGGTTCCATTCATTCAATCTTTAGCAACATGGATAACACCGGCAGACGAAGAACGGAACAACGAAATCCATCCCTGGGTGAATCGAATCTGCTAGACTACTAACCTGCGCTTGGAGCAGTGGCAGCGGCCACCGGAGGCGCCGTACTTTCCGCCGGCGACGTTCTCGGAGTGCGCGTGGTCGTGGCACTTGCGCTTCTGCCCGCCACCGGCGCCGGTGGATACCGCGGAGGACGCCAGCGGCGGCTTCCCGCAGCTGGCCGAAGGTCTTCTTCTCCCCTCCTCCTTGCCCTTGCCCTTGGCCTCCACCGATCTGGAGAGGCGACCTCCGACGAGGCTTGTGGCGCCCCCATCCTCCCCGGTGCGGTTGACCCGCGGCGCCCACGCCTCCGGCAACCGTGGCACGAATCCGCGGAGGCACGCGCACACCCGGCGACGCCCTTCCTCTCTGGCCGCTTCCTTCACAGCGGGAGGATGGCCTGGGCGAGCGGCGGCGGCGGCGGCCGGCTGGCGCGGGCCTAGGGTTTGGACGGGGGAAGGGAGAGAGGCGAGGCGGGGGAAGAGGAGAGGGGTTCGCCCGAGTGGGGAGGCGGGTGGCGGCGGCGGCGATGTGGCTGCGGGAGGCGGGGGGAGGAGAGGAGGCGCGCGGGAGGGAGGGAGAGAGGAGGCGGCTAGGTACGCCCCCCTTTTATACCCCCAATACGCGAAATGACCAAAATACCCCGGTGAGGGCACGGTATTTACATTTTGCTGCCATTACTATTCATTCCAGCAGTGTCAATCCCAGATCCAACGGCCCAGACTTCTCCAGATCTCGATCGGACGGACGAGAACGCATCAAGGGAACCGATCCGACGGTCGAGAGTGCCTGAGCTCTAAGGAGCCTTGTAGGAACATCCTTCTCTTATTTATTGATGTTGTCGCTTATCCTCCTTCTCACCCTCGCAGGCGATGGCCTCGTGTTCACAAAAAACGTGTGTTGAATATGATTAATCCTAAGACGTCTCTCTCTTCCTCTCTCCTCCCTCTCCACCTCTCTCTCTCGCTCGCTTTCTCTCACTCTCGCGATGAGAAATCTGTTGTTTTCCCCTGCGACATTTTTTAGAGGTATGCATGTGTAGTTATTGATATTTTCTTTTTCATATATGGTTATAGTAGGGCGTTTATTTGCAATCTGGATCGCCGCCGGTATGAAAAAATGGATCTTGCGCTATAAATTATAAGTTTGGTTCCATAAAAATATTTTTAAAAATATTTAACAGGTAAAATTAACATCACATTTAGATTTCACAATTTTTTCTAATAAAATTTCATATATAATATGTTAAAATCGAAGTTACGGTTTAAAAGATACAGATAATTTAAAAAATCATTTGGTTTGACTCAAATGTATTCCAAAATAATATTTAAAAATAGTTAACAGGCAAAAATAATCTCATATTCGTATTCTACATATTTTTCTAATCACATTTCATATGTAACTTGTTCAAATCGGAGTCACGGTTTAAAAGATATGGATGATTTTAAAAATTATTTGTTTGACTTAAATATGATCCACGGATGAATTACCTAAAACATTAGGGGGGTTCGAAAAATGTAAAATAACGGTTCAGGCGTGACTTAAATCCGGACGGTGGGTTGATTTCAAGAAAAGACAGGAATTTTTGTGTAAAATACGAAAATAACGATTCATTTTAATCTAAAACAAGACTATGGGTTGAATTCTTTAAAATAGAGGAACTTTTTTAAAAAAATCCATGACGGACGAAAGAAATCCAATTTACTTTATTATTAGGTAAAGATTTGGAACATATATCATTAGAAAATACTCTTATATTGCGATGAATTCAGTTTCTACTATGTAACTTTTTTTATGTTTTTCATACTTTGTAAATTTTATTATAGTTTATACATATTTATGTGAGATATCTCTAAAACATACTATGATTTAACAAATATCGTAACAATGCATATTTAATCATATGTGTGGGACTGCTTCAGATATACTCATTTTTTTAGCACGCATGTACAAATTTAACCATATGCACAATGTACATATTTAACCATATATTTATTAAACCATATATGGTTTAATGATATTCCCACATACTCTTTCTTTAAAGAAAATAATGGGCATACATATATGTATGCGTACACATCCATCAGTGATCGTAACAACATTAGGCTCATGGGTGTGCGGGAACTATCCAGAACGGCAGTGACTTAGATTGCTCCCGGTCCCGGGCAATCTCACCGAGCTCGCGTACTTCCTCCGTATTGAATCCAACTTCGTACACGTACATGCGGCCGTCGTAGGGGTGTATCCAGTACACGCTGTTGGGCAGCTGCCCAAACTCGTTGGCCGGGCACCAGCCTGCGAAAGCGTAGCTCGAGCCGCCGGCGAGGATGGCCCGGTCGCCAATGCTGCCCACCCTGATAAACCTCTTGCCCGCGAGATCCACCCTGTAGACGGCGATGTCAACGATGGCTCCACTTGGCCCAAGGCATTTGCCCCTACTCCCTTTATTTTTCCAGTTGTATGTTTAAAGCCCGTGTGTGAGAAACAGATATGTTATTAGCCCACCAGCGAGCAGCCCATCTGTATACAATCAGGTGGTTCTGGCTAGAAACGAATTAAGTTTAGCTCGAGTTTGAGATGCGTTCGTCGCCTAATCTACTGCTTGCATGACCGCCGCCACGACCTGAAGCCGTCGCGCTGCCGCCTGCTGCTCTACGCTGCACATACAAGACGCCCCTCTAGCGATCAACCGGCCGGCCGGCCGACTTGCCATCCCCATGGAAGAAACTGTACTGATCTATCATTCAATCAAGGTATAAGCCCTAGGTTTAGACGTTTAGTTCTCTCTTTTTCTAATTTCCACATTATTATACTATTCTGATTTCCGTGTTTTTACGCAAAAAAAAAAATCCGTGTTACAAAGGTAGCATATTGTATCAAATATCCATGTGTATAAATTTGACTTATAAATTGGCAATTAGATAATTGAATCTAGATTCACGTCATAATTTCGTATAAATTTCACTTTTAAATTTGGTTGGCTTTATAAATGATCGAGCCATTATCTCGTATCCATGTTTCTGGAAGAAAAAAAATTATATATATCTTTGCCCCTCTCGTTTTTCGTCCTGGGCACGCCGTACTCGGCCGCCCTGACCGACCAGTAGAACTTGCCGCCGCACGCCGCGAGGCCAGACATGAACCGCTTCGCGAATTTGCCCCACGGGGTTCGCACGCCGCCCAGGTCGTACACGTACCTGTCCCACGGCGACGGCGTGCCGCCGGCGTGGCAGTACCACATGGTCGTTTCATCCGAGCTCGACCTATACCGCTCGAGAACGACCATCGTGCAGCCGCCGGGATCCGTGGGCTCACCAGACAGCGCGCCGTCGGTGCCTGACGCCGGCGGCGAAGCCCACGGCGGCAGCGCGATCTTGTCACCATCAGAGGCGGCGGCCCGCGGGTTCCACAGGATGGTGGCGAGCGTCGCCGAGTCCCAGAGGAGCAGCCAGCCGCGCGATGTCACCCAGCTCCGCTTGCCGCGCAGCACCTCCTCCATCTCCTCGCAGGGGCGGCGCGTGCCGTCCGAAACGCTATACAGCGTGGTGGCATGTTGGTCATCGATGTGCCCGAAGACGAGGCACGACAATGAAAACACCCTCGCCATGGATGTGCGCCTGCTTGCGGTTGCGATCCCACGGACGTTGTTATCTGTCGTGCGCGCGTGTCACCCACCGATGCGATCGGTAAATCCCCGTCATGCATCACTTTATATAGGCGCGCATGTGACGGGGCATGGGCCGATCGATGACGAGTCGGTGTCGTGCCCCTCAAGGATTCACTAAATCCACGTGATACTCGAAATCAGTTTTAAGAACACATTAGCTAAACGTCACTTTAGCTAATGGGTCGGTCGATTTTGGGATTCCTGAAGAAATTCGCCAGGGGAAGGCCGGAGGGGAGGAAGGAGAAGGAAGGGGCTCGCCGGAGGGCTACCTCATTATCTATCTTAGGGTTTAGGGTGGTGGCCGTGGTGGATGACAGTGGTGGGGTGGTGGTGCGCTCCGTTGGAGAAGAACACCGGATGTGGGCGAGGCTGGAGGGATGGTCGGGGCGGTTCACGGGAGGGTGGTGCAGTGAGACGGTTGCAGGAGCGCCGCCGGCTGCAGGCGGCGGCAACAGGCGGTCCAGCAGGTGGTAGAAAAACCATCTGCCTGTTCCAGCTCCGACGTAGGCCGGTGACAGCAAAATAACTTGCTGGTTGTAGCAAATCCATCTGCCGGTTCCAGCTCCGGCGTCAGCCAGTGGCTGCAAAATTTCTTGCTGGTTGTAGCAAAATTACCCATCAGTGATAGCTTTTCTGCCGCGAGTTGCAGCAAAAAACGCAACACCGCAGTCGCTGTTGTAGCATATCTTGTCGTCGTCGGTAGCTTTTCTGTTGTCGGTTGTACCAAAAATGGCGCATCGTCATCGCCACCACAACCTCGCCGTCGTCGGTTACGACATATCCAATCGCCGGTTGTAGCACGTGCTAATGTTGGGAAACGTGGTAGAAAAAAATCGCACCTACGCACACCCAAGATCAATATGAAGATTCTTTACGGGTTGGGATCACGATCGTTACCGACTCCGAGTTGTAGCAGAAGAAGACGAGTCGGTGTAGATCATACTTGAAGTCACTCGAACCGTAGATGAACGATCCATCAAACCGCTCACGAACCGTCCCACAACCGAAAGACCGAAAGCACGACCTCTTCATAGATTGCAAGCGTACGGTCTTCACGATCCGGCAGCGGTTCGCCGTCCAACGCTAATCGTCGCCGGAGAATTAGAGGGAGAAGAAGAGAACCGTACAGAGCTTCTCTATTATGAGGTTTAGAGAAAACTGGAACTAGATCTAGCTAGATCAAACTACACGAGAACTAGATCAAGAGAGAAGTAGAGGTGCCTTCAAAACTTATGAACTAGATCAAGAGAGAACTACTTCATAAGTTTATATGTTGAGCCCCAAGGCCGTAACTTTGGAGTGGGCCTCTCCAGAGTCGGTTTGGAACACAAGGAAGAGTCATGCTCGGATTCTAGCACGAAACGCCAAGGTTCTTGGCGTTTTTGGAAACGCCACGAACATTTGCGTTTGGCCCAGGGCCAGACGCCATGGACCCTGTCATCTGGTCCCTAACCTCTGTAAAACCTCCATTTGGGTCGGCCTAAAGCCTCATGGGCCTTACGCTTGGCCTATCCAATGTGTCCTCGCACCAGAACAGTTATGGAAATATCTGAAACTCTTTCAGAACTCTCTTGAAACTATTGCTTATATTCCTGAAACTATTCCAAGAATATTTTCTCATAACTCTTGTTCCACTAACACTCAGCAGATCGTGATTCTCTTAAGCTTGTGACCCTATAGGTTCGGTAAAACATAGACATGAACAAAAACCCTTTTGTTCAATGACCAATAGCGAAAACTGTGGACATTCATATCGGTCCCTGTGAATACACCAATGCCATTCGAGTGAACCTTTGGTTATCATGTGATGTTTCCTTTGCTTCACTATATTTCAGAAAACCCGGATGCATCAGTATCCTCCTGAGTCGTCACATGTTCACTATACCGTTATCCTCGTTACCGGTTTTGTTCTTCTTTCCCGTTGTCGTATTCCGGCTCGGGCAAAGACCGGTGATTGTGCCTGGATTCCAAAAAAGCTCGACTACCAGCAGCAAGTTGAGGACTATAATTGGGAGGTGAAGCGGCAGCCTACAATTTATCCCCTTTAAACCAACAATTAGCTTCAATGTGGCCCCATCTATGACAAGTCCGCCAACGGATTCTATTGGTGCAACTGGGCCTTCTACGGCCTGAAAGCAGACACTGGACACAGAAGGCCTCGCCTGAGTTCTAGACGCACCCATTATATTCGTAGGCCCAGGCTCATTCGGGTCAAGAGTTTGAACCGTCGAAGATCCCGCCCTCCCTAAGGCGACATTATTGAAGGATGTTAACACAGGAGAAATTGACTGATGAACTGAATCAATGCGTTTGAACACAGAACATGATTGAGGAGGAATACCTCCTGAAGAACGACCAAGATCAAAGAAACGTGGCTCATGAACCACAGAAGCATAAGAACAGTGATTTCTGGAACGGGGAACAACAGACCAACCCTCCTCCAAAGAACCAATAAAAGAATGGTAGTCTGGGAACAGATCAAGGCCTTCAGATCCCAACAACAGAAAATCCACACTAAATAGGTTGTTCGATATAATACTACCCCGAATGATTTCAAAACCAAATTCATTAGGGGATCAAGGCCTTCAGATCCCAACAAGAGGAAATCCACATGAAATCAGGAAGGTCGTTTACATCGTCTACGAGTTTACTGACAATAAAGTTAGAAGGATCGTCCAACCAACTAGATGAAGTGTTATTACAGTAATTGAAATGAGCTAGCACATGAGCCGCTTGATTCCAAGATCTATAACAATGCTTATAAACGACCTTCCCGATTAAAATACTAGTGTCCACATATTTTGCGAATATTGCCGCCGAGTAGTCTCACCATATGGTTTGTCCATCATAGTAATTGATTACTTGCAGAGAATCTAATTCGGCTTCTAATCGGTTACACCTAAAGGACTTAGCAAAAATCAGCCCGTCTCGCATGGTCAATGCTTCTGTTGTTATTGCATCCACCGCGATAGGTATAAACTTGCATGGGGCTCCCAAAAAATTACCTTTGTCATCACGCATGATAGCCGCCGTAGCACCAACCCCTTTGTCCGAGTAGTACACGTCATAATCATTTGTTCTGTTTTTTCGAAGACATAGTCGTTTGCTCGAATAGACATACCGTAATTAGGCGAAACAACCGCTACACTAGCAGGAGTATATAATTTAGTAACCACTACCCACATGCGACGATATGTGTCAGCGGAGGTAGAAGCCCGAAACAAGTGCGGGCAGGCAGTACAGCGTGCCACCGGCCACTCACATACAGACACCACCAGTGTCATATCTGAACGGTGATGTGCCTGGTCTCGTCCCCCGGGGACAGCGAGAAGGTGGCCTGCTTCGAGGTGTTGCCGGCGTTCACGGTGACCACGTACTCGCCGAGGTAGCCGCTGAAGCTGTATGCGCCGTGCGCGTCCGTCGGCCCGGCGACCTGCCCCGTCTGCCACTCCTGCAGCAGGCGGTCGACGACGTCCCCCACCGGCAGGTTCTTGAGGTTCCAGTCCGTGAGGCACATCTGGTAGCACCCGCCCTCGTGCAGCGCCGTCCAGAGCATGACGCCGCTCACCGCCGGGTGCGCGTACGCCTCCCGCAGCACCTGCTCCAGGTACACGGCCTGCGTCTGCGCGTCGAACTTGTTGTTGATGTCGATCTCGGTGAACCAGATGGGCAGGTTGAGCGTGGCCAGCTTGTCGAGCACGGCCCTCATGTAGGGGATGTTGGGCCTGGAGAAGTGGCCCTCGAGGCCGATCCCCTCCAGCACGGCGCCGCCGGCGCGGAGGTCCTTGAGCCGCGCCACGTACGCGTCCACGGTGGAGGAGGCGTCGTCGCAGGTCTCCACCACGTTGTACTCGTTCATGAAGAGCGTGGCGAGCGGGTCGGCGTCCTGCGCCACGCTGAAGAACTCCATGGTGGCGTTGGCGCCCAGCCGCTGCTCGTAGAAGTTGAAGTGCAGCATCTCGTTGTTCACGTCCCAGTGCGCGAACTCGCCGCGGTAGCGGGTCATGAGGCTCTGGATGCGCGTGTTCACGGCGGACCGGAGGTCCTCCGGTGACAGGCCCTTCACCCACCGGGGGGTGGCGTCCTGGTTCTCCCAGAAGATGTTGTGCCCGCGCACCATCACCCGGTGCGACCGCACGAACGCCAGCATCTGGTCCGGCACGTCGAACCGGAGCAGCCCCGACGCCGGCTCCGTCGAGTACCACTTGAGCTCGTCCTCGAACACCGCCGCGTTGAACCGCTCCACGAACCACTTCTGGTACGCGTCGTTGCCCAGGATGGTGGACGCGATCGCCGACCCCAGCGGGAAGTCTTTGGACGTCTGCTCCACAGACACCGACGCGCCGACCACGCGCGTGCCGTGCGGGTCGGCGACGTGGATGGTGGCCATCCTCTTCCTCCTCTGCTTATATACGAACCAAAAAACAGATCAAATTACCCGCAAACTGCCAGGGAAGATCAACAACACCAAAAGCAGCTACCTTCCGGATCGTATCTTTCTGGTGCATCGACCATTGATCCGTCGTGAACGGCTGGAGCGAGGCGCTCGCAGTGGTGATCTTCATCGGGGTCCTATCAGCATTCTGAAATGCAAAACCAACAAGGTGACACGCTTCAGCAAACAGTTTCGTTCGAGAGGCAAATCTCTGGGATTTATCACGTATGTGCACCTGGAAGAAGATGACGGAGGTCTGAGTTGGCCAGTCGAGGACGAAGCCGCCCTTGAGGAACGCCCAGCAGTTGCTCCTGGCGAGGACCGTCCCGATGCACCTCGTGCCGGAGTTGTCCGGGGCCAGCCTCGCGGTGATGAGAGCCGAGGGAGAGCCCTCCAGCTTCACCCAGCCCGAGAAGGTGTACATCGTGGACTTGTTGAGGTTGTAGACCACGAACGCCGGGGACAGGACGCCGGTCTCCGTCGTCTTGTACCCGTTGGGGTCGTCGCCGTTGCCGTACTTGAGAATCCCGCCGTTGTACTGCGCCGGCTCCGGGCGGCCTCTGCACTGAACGCCACGTACATCACACAGATTTAATCACCACTATTCCACGAGCGATGCATGGGAGTGAACTATGCTGCTCCAGTTTACTCGTCGTCAGAGCTACCATGCATACGCACTCAAACTTCCGTCAGTCCATTGTGCATGGACAGGACAGCGACAGCGTGACACAAGACTAAAAGTTCAGCTAAGCGTATATTATACAACTAATGAGCAGTAAGCAGATCATTTGGTCGGCCTGAAAACGCATGTGAGCAGTAGGCGTGTGCTGCGCTTGCTTCCAAATAAGAGCATCGAGCAGACAGACTGAACTAACTCGTCATGATACTTGCAGCCATTTCAGAACATACCGTAGACTAATGCTTCAATTATGCCACGAAAAGTGTGGTATAATACTAGTTGTCATTTGTTTGTGTGTGGTATTTTAGCAGGTTGGTGCGGGTGGGCTTGTGGTCTCCCAGCGCACACATGGGAACAAAACTGAAATAACTGAAGAAAACGTCAGGTGCACACTGTGGGAGGAAAGGAACGTTGGTGGTCCGGTGGATTTGGGCAGGCGTCGTCATTTGGCCCCCATTCTCTTCCTAGTTAGTTCTAACCCCATGACATGAGCTCCGGAAGAGCACTGCCCTCGCTGATAAACAATGCAACAACAGTTGACAAACACCAGCTCTGTCAAACTACCACACTCTCACCAAAGAAACTCGCAGCTACTACTGGAAACTACTTGGAGAAAAGAACGCAGAACAGAGGACCGTTCAGTAAGACTTACGTCCGTGTGGGCAGTGTAATCGTACCAACCATCTGCATGCAAACAGAACATATAGTTCAGACAGTGTTACATGCAACACACTCGGACAGTAAAAGAGACTGGAAGAGGAACAGAAGCAAAGAAAGAAACTGACCAGGAGGCACGGCGCCGACAAGCCCGCCGCCGCAATGCACCATCAACCACGCGAGAAACACCACCGCATGGCCTAGAGCAAAGCTACCACGGCTCCTCATCTCGCACCAGCTAGCTAGCTAGCGCCGTGCTCTGCTCCCCCAGCTTCGTCTGCTCAAACACAGAGCTCCCCTCACAAGCTAGTAGCGAGTGGATGCTGAAGAAGAATGTATGTATGAATGTGTGTACCGGCTGCTGCTATGATCATTCAGGGCAAGGAGAGCTACTCCGTCCAGGGCTATATATAGCGGCTCCCGGGTAGAAGACGGCCGAGGCGGGGCACTTGGGCGCACCGTCGCTTGTGCGCGCCCGGGTGGCCGCTCCCCCCTCCCCGCACCTGGCGGGCCGCCATTGGCCGGCACCGGGTCACGGGCCGCCGGCCGTGGGCGCCCACCACGTCGGTACGCGCGGAGGAAGCGGTGCGTGCGCGCCTTCCTTCCATCCCCGGTTTGGTGCAGTGAGTGAGTGCCCTTGTGGTGCTCTCCAGCGCCGGGCCTAGCCAGCATGCCCTGCTCGCCCAGTGCCAGTGGGTTGGTTCACATGCGCGCGGTAAGATCGTATCACATCACAGGTCCTGCCTGTGAACAACCCCCGCCTCATTCCGCTGTCTCGTACCGGCCCCGTGCTCGTCGCCACGGGAGGGGAACGTACCCCTAAGAAAAATAAGACAGTGCTGGCCTGGAACTTTCTCATGTCGTTTCGTTCTTGGTTTTCACGGCCCGTGCGCGGGTTAAATTCTAGTGGTGGCGGCGTGGCGAGTTCACGGTCGCGGATGGCTTGTCACGTCTGTCGTGCGTGGTGCCGTGTCCGGGAGTCCGTGGAGTTAATAGAGGATGGGTTGCACTGTAGTCGTCCAGAGTTCATCGTTCGTGATGATAGGGGATCGCGTTCCCTGCAGGGCACAGCTAGGGTCGACGTTGCATTAACTAACCAGCAGCAAGCATGTGACGCAATTGAGATGGAAGGCAACATGTGACACGCCCGTCTAAGGAAGGGAAGCTGGTCATTAGTACGTACTCTAGATAGCAGCCAGTTGGTGGTTAGGTGTGGTCTATTACGAATTTACAGTTGACAACATTGGTATTCTGCCACAACAAATACTTTTATTTGAAAAGAAAGGCAGGTAGCCGGTAAAACAAAAAGCCTACCGTCCCGGCATATAAGATTAGTAGATTACACAAATAAGTTGCACCCGTTAACCCCTAATTTGCCTCGCATCTGATTTTGGCCATAATTACAGTTGACGTAGCGAACTTACTGTTGAAGATTCTTGAGTTGCACTCGTTCCACAACTGACATGACAAAAGCATTGTAATAGAAACCATAGCCTCATAACACACAAAGCCATCATGAACCATGGCGAACCAT
>NC_041386.1:78351279-78380848 GCF_002162155.2 Triticum dicoccoides | reverse complement strand
TTTTGAAAAAAAAATAAGGGTCTGTTTGGTTGAAGACTAATATGGCCAGCCACACAAATGTGGCTGAAAAATTGGACGCCAAACTTTGGCAAAAGTTAGCAAAAAATGCCTCCATGACAAGTTGGCCATATGGGCAATAAAGTGTGGCAAAAACCCTATTTTACTTCAAATTTTGAACTAAAACAACGGCTTGCTTTTGAACGGAGGACAATCTTTGAGTTCAGGACGAACAAAATGCATGACTGAACAACTTCGCCGGACCACGGGAAAGGAGGGCTAGGTTTATTTTTTGAAAGACAGCAGGGCTAGAATTTTTTTTTGGTCAAGACTTCATCATAATAACCCTAGCCTTCTCTTTCCTCCTCCATAAGAAAACGTCCTAAGCTTTCCTCTTCTTCCGTCGAAGCCGCCGGTCCGCCTTGTTGGGGATATACACGACGCGGCTAACCCACCCGTCCGCGCGGTTTGCCGCGCCTGCGATTGACTCGTCCGTCCGTACCGGCTTACAGCGTCGTGGCCGACTTGTCTGTCTGTGCCGCATCTGATGATGCGGCTGTCTTTATCGTCCATCTCTCGCGGGCTGGTCTACATCAACACACCGGATCGCATCTATCTACACGAGTTGTTTATTGAGTGCAAGCAAGTCACTGCTCGGGTAGCCCGGTTCTTTTTTCCAACAATTTGGAGGCAAATTATTATATATTGTCAGCCGTCATCTGCACCGGATGGCTCAATGGATAGGCGCACAATTCGCCGCCATTACAGTTTGGTTAACTTCAAATAGCCAGTTGGGATGAACCATTGGCCGAGTTACTGATACAGCTCATACGTGATCATTTATAACTCGGCGCAGTCGACCTCAACCTTCTATGGATTCACATTGTGTTATCAACGCCAAGGATATACAATGAGTAATACGAGGGTCATCAACTTGCCACCTTGCTTCCAGCTTCAACATATTCCAGCGTTCCGCTGTTCAACTATATGTCGGTTTATATCACGGTCAAACATGGAGAATCTCAAGACAACTCCTCGAGCCGTCTTAAGACTCGGGGGCTACAATGACATGGCTTGGCAAAATTGGTCGGTTTTAGTGAATTCAAGAACTCTGGGTCGTTGGAGGGAAAATAACCTGGTCCCGGAGGCTACTGCCACATTGGTGCAAATTTAACAGTCGTCAGAAAAATTTCCGGTTCAAGAGGAAAAAATTCCGGTTCAAAATCCGGCTAAGGGAAATCTGTCTCTCACAGAGCTTTGAAAGCTCTAAATATCCGGTTTAAAATTCCAGTTCAAAAAGAATCCATCTCTCGTGAGTTCGAGTTCTCAGGAAAAATTAAAGGTTGCCAAAGAGAACTTACTGCCATGATGCGCAGTTCAAACATGGGCATCCTACCTTATTGGCTTATCATACTATTGATACTTGGGGGCTTTCTGCTCACTGAGCATAGCTATGACTACCCTTTGATCCACCTTATAGGCTGGGCTGTAAAGATCACTTGGGGGTGAGGGAGTCCTGAATTAGGGGGTCTCCGGACAGCCGGATTATATCCTTTGGCCGGACTATTGGACTATGAAGATACAAGATTGAAGACTTCGTCTCGTGTCCGGATGAGACTCTACTTGGCGTGGAAGGCAAGCTAGGTAATACGGATATGTATATCTCCTCCTTTGTAACCGACCTTGTGTAACCCTAGCCCCCTCCGGTGTCTATATAAACCGGAGGGTTTTAGTCCGTAGGACAACAACAATCATACCATAGGCTAGCTTCTAGGGTTTAGCCTCTCTGATCTCGTGGTAGATCTACTCTTGTACTACCCATATCATCAATATTAATCAAGCAGGACGTAGGGTTTTACCTCCATCAAGAGGGTCCGAACCTGGGTAAAACATCGTGTCCCCTGCCTCCTGTTACCATCCGCCTTAGACGCACAGTTCGGGACCCCCAACCCGAGATCCGCCGGTTTTGACACCGACATTGGTGCTTTCATTGAGAGTTCCTCTGTGCCGTCGCCAGAAGGAAGGATGTCTTGTCTTGTCTTTAAAGACGGTACTACTGTTGGGGGAGCTTTGGCTGTCGGCCAAACTCTCCGGCTAGGCGGATTCATCATGACCGCCTGTTCGGCCGCCGCGCCGACGATGACTTCTCGGGTCATCGAAAACAGCCTCCACGTTAAATCGGCACTCACCGAACAGATGGATCCAATGGAGCTCGCCTCCTTAACGAGCTCTTGGATCGCACCGCCGCCTTGGGAGTCGCTACGGACTATGATCGGATTGGGCTTAAACCCGATCAAAGGGAGATTAACTCTCCACCGGTCACCCATCATATTGCAGTGGTGGAGGAACAATGCGGTGACCTTTCCTCTATCTTGAGGACCAACTATGTCCGGATTCCCGAGCTCTCCGAGCCGGACGCCCGTTCGCAGGAGGACAACATCCAATCCCTGAACTTAGAGTCAGGCAGCGGGCCAGGATTATCGGGTAACACCCCGGAATCGGAACTTCCAAAATTGGAAACTCCTCGGCCCCTGGATCCCAGATCAGGTATGGGTTCGGATTCAATTCGACCCACCCACCCAAACATAAGCGATCTTTCCCACATCAGGCAAGAGCCCCAGGAAACAGTACATCACTATTGGGCCAGATTCCTCCTTGCGATGAACAAGGTTAAGGACTGTCGCGAGGAAGATGCAATCCTATTTTTCTGTAATAATTGCACGGACAAGGGAATCCTTAATGCCATAAATCACCGTGAGATAACACGCTTCGCTGACTTGGCGTCCATAGTACGAAAGTACTGTGTGATGGAAAGTGCTTGGAAAACCGAAACAAACTTTTGGGATAATCCGGCCCTGAATACAAACCTAGTCCGAAATAAAAGGGTGCATTCTCACAACACACCCGGGTCAACTACCAAAAAGCAAAAACCCTCTACAGGGCACGGAACCGTACTGGAGGGTGACTCAACGGACCCTGCAAAATTCATAGTACAGCGGATACAATACCAACGCACAGCCTTAGAGCATGTTGGATACTCCGGTAGGTGGCCAAAAGTGGTGAGGATCTTCTTATCCCAAATACCACAGAGCACCATCTCGTGGATAACAATATGGTGTTAACAGTCTTTGAGACCTTCGCGTCAAATAATAGGCGCAAGCGAACACTCTGCAGCATGGCCGAAATCTGCCACGTAGCAGCAATAAATCCATGGAGTGACACGGCTATTACCTTCAATGCCAGTGACGAACCTATATTCCGAACAGCCCGAGCACCAGCGGCACTGGTCCTCAGTCCAATCGCGGATGGCTTTCGACTCACCAAAGTACTCATGGACGGCGGCAGCGGATTAAACCTCATCTATGAGGAAACTCTTCAAAAGATGGAAATAGACTGGAACCGCATTGAGCTAAGTAGCACAACCTTTAGAGGAATCATCCCCAGTCGGGAAGCACGCTGTGCTGGGAAAATCACACTAGATGTAGTATTCGGCACGCCGGATAATTACAAGTCCGAAGAAATTACATTCCAAGTGGCCCCGTTCAGCAGTGGTTATCACGCTCTTTTAGGACGGAAGGCGTTCACAATCTTCCAAGCCGTACCCCATTACGGGTACATGAAGCTCAAAATGCCCGGGCCCAACGGAATCATCACCCTCGCCTGCGATCCGGACATAGCACTCCGCGCCGAAAACAAAACAGCCACACTGGCCCTCGAGGCATTATCCGAAGCCCTCTCGGCCGAGGAATTAACCGCGCTACGCTCCACAGTGGACAGGGACGACGTGATACTCGACAAGAGATCCAAGTCCACCTCTTTTAAACCAGCGGATGAAATAGTCAAATTCCAAGTCCACCCAACGGACCCTACAAAAACAGCCTCCATCGGGGCACAGTTAAACCCCGCTGTGGACGCCGCACTACGAGAGTTCCTGCGCGAGAACTGGGACATATTCGCCTGGCATCCCTCAGACATGCTAGGAATCCCACGCAGGCTGGCCGAGCATAGCCTCAATATCCTAAAGGGATTCAAGCCGGTCAAGCAAGCTCTTCGGCGTTTCTCCGAACCTAAGAGACAGGCCATGGGAGAGGAACTAGCCAAGTTATTGGAGGCCGGATTCATCAGAGAAATAAAACACCCGGACTGGCTAGCAAACCTGGTGATGGTACCAAAGAAGGACAAATCCTGGCGCCTTTGTGTCGATTTCAAAGACCTCAATAAAGCTTGCCCAAAGGATCCCTTCCCCCTCCCACGCATCGATCAAATCATTGATGCTACCGTAGGACATGAGTCATTGTGTTTCCTCGACGCATACTCCGGTTACCACCAAATCAAGATGGCGGAGTCTGACCAAGCCGCAACGGCATTCATCACACCATACGGTCCCTTCTGTTTTAACACAATGCCTTTTGGGCTCAAAAACGCCAGCGCAACATATCAGCGCATGATTCAGACATGTCTAGAGAAACAAATCGGCAAAACAATAGAGGCATACGTAGACGATGTGGTCGTCAAAACCAAACACGTCGACTCTTTGATAGACGACTTGAGGCTCACATTCGACAACCTCCGAACATACGACATCAAGCTCAATCAGGAAAAATGCGTTTTCGGCGTACCAGCCGGAAAGCTCATGGGTTTCATTGTCTCCAATAGAGGTATTGAAGCTAATCCGGCCAAAATCCGAGCTTTGTCACAGTTGGCTACCCCAACAGACCTCAAACAAATCCAGAAGTTAACTGGATGCGTGGCGGCTCTAAGCCGCTTTATCTCCCGCTTAGGAGAAAAGGCTTTACCCCTTTATCGCCTCCTTTGGCGCACCGAACACTTCGAGTGGACGGACGCGGCCACAGCCGGATTGGAAGAAATAAAGGCCATCTTGGCAACCAACCCAATCCTGGCCGCGCCAAACATCGGCGAACCAATGCTGTTGTACATTGCGGCAACTCATCAAGTTGTAAGCGCGGTGCTCGTTGTCGAACGGGAGGCGGACGGACATAAATTCCCTCTTCAAAAGCCAGTATACTATGTATCCACTGTCCTCACTCCATGCAAATCACGGTACCCGCACTACCAAAAGATAGCATATGCGGTATTCATGGCATCGCGGAAGCTGCGACACTACTTTCAAGAGTGTTCGATTACAATAGCCTCGGAAGTGCCACTTAATGATATTATAAACAACCGCGACGCTACGGGCCGGATTGCCAAATGGGCCATTGAGCTCCTCCCGTTCGACATAACATACAAACCTCGACGAGCCATTAAGTCGCAGGTATTGGCCGACTTCATCATCGAATGGACGGTGGCCGAACTCCCTAAAGAGTACGGCGCATACTCCAATTGGATCATGCACTTCGACGGTTCTAAAATGCTGGCTGGTCTAGGAGCTGGCGTCGTCCTGACGTCCCCAACCGGAGATACCGTTCAGTACGTATTGCAAATATTGTATACAGACTCCAACAATGCAGCCGAATACGAAGCTCTGTTGCATGGTCTTCGGATGGCGGTCTCCATGGGCATTCAACGCCTGGAGGTGCGTGGGGATTCAAACCTCGCAATATCCCAAATAAATGGAGACTTTGACGCCAAGGATCCGAAAATGGCGGCCTATCGAAACGCCGTCCTAAAAATGTCAGCTCGGTTCAAGGGGCTCGAATTTCACCATGTGGCTCGGGAAAACAATCAGGCGGCGGATATCCTCGCCCGCACCGGCGCAAAACATGATGCGGTCCCCCAACATATTTTTGGAAAGGCTATTCAAGCCATCCGTAGTATGGGAAGGGGACACCGGTAACAACAGTCCGGACCCGGCTAAAATGCCCGATACCGAACTTTCTGACACAATCGGAGGCTCCGCCACCGAAATAACACCTTCAGCCCACGAAATAATGGCCATTATTGCCCCGTGGACAGAATCATTCCTGGCCTACCTAACTAGACAGGAACTTCCAGAGGACCAAAATGAGGCACGCTGCATAGTGCGGCGATCCAAGGCCTACAGGGTCCATGAGGGAGAATTGTACAAAAAAAGCACTACCGGAGTCCTTCAAAGGTGCATCTCTGAAGAGGAAGGGTGGAATCTTTTGGCAGAAATTCACGCCGGACTCGGCGGTCATCATGCCGCAGCCCGGGCTCTTGTAAGCAAGGCCTTCCGTACAGGATTCTATTGGCTAACGGCCCGGGCAGATGCACAGGACTTGGTCCAACGCTGTGCCGGTTGCCAGCTCTTTGCAAATCAAAGTCACATACCACCTACCGCCCTCCAAACAATCCCCATTACATGGCCATTTGCGGTTTGGGGGCTTCATGGTTGGACCCCTTAAAGGGGGAACCCACAAGAAAAAATACTTATTGGTCATGGTGGATAAATTCAGCAAATGGATAGAGGCCGAACTTGTTAAAATAGCCGAATCCAGACCGGTGATAGACTTCATATCCGGGGTTGTACACCGTTATGGCGTCCCCCACAGCATCATCACTGATAATGGCATGAACTTCACGGCCGACGAGGTAAAACTCTGGTGCAGCAAAATGGGCATCAAGCTCGTTTATGCTTCAGTCTATCATCCACAAACCAACGGTCAAGTCGAGCGAGCAAACAGTCTTACAATGAGTGGCATTAAACCCAGATTAGTGCGCTCCTTAACGGAGTCTAACACGCACTGGGTAGAGGAGCTCGACTGCATACTCTGGGGGCTGCGTACCACGCCGAATCGTAGTACCGGATATACACCCTTCTTTATGGTGTACGGCGCAGACGCAGTCTTGCCATGTGACATAATTCATGACTCACCTCGAGTGCGCATGTACGAAGAAAGAGAAGCCGAGCTCGATCGGCAGGACAGTTTGGACACCCTGGAGGAGGAGCGCGACGTAGCCAAAGCCCGTTCCGCATTTTATCAGCAACACGCTCGCAGATACCAAAGCAGAGAAGTATGGGCCAAAACTTATAACGTTGGCGAACTAGTTCTACGCCTGCCGGATAAGAAAAAGAACAAGCTCGAGCCCAAATGGGAAGGTCCCTTCATTATTGACCAAGTTCTGACCGGTGGAGCGTACCGACTGCGGGATGCATCGACTAGTCGACTCGAGCCGAACCCATGGAACGCGGCCAGGCTCCGAAGATTCTACGCCTAGCACCGGACTCTATGTTAGTCCCCTCCCTTTGTCCATTTTTTGCATATACATTATCTGTCTTGTTTCTCTTTCTTTCTTTCTATCTTTTATTATTCCTCTAGGCCTTCAAGGGTCACCTTGTGCCTCGCTTGCACATTACAGATGCGCTAGCCGCACTCTTCATACCTGGGGGACTTCTTTCACATAAGCTTAAATTATTTATCCGGGCCTCATGCCCCACACATGTGTCATACTTCCGCATGTACCTTTTTTCACCATTATATGCATCGATATGACTTAAGTTTTGGCCAAGCTGGGTTGCATGGCTCTTGTATTTATGCCCTACGTTCCTGTTAATTCGGCTAGGGCATAAGGGGAGCACCTCTGCGATTGTTACTGCTGGGTCAGCCGGATGTGTACCTCAGATTGGGTGAAGCCGAAAGCTAACGTTCTTAAGGGAATATTCGGTCGGTGAACAAAAGATGATTTTTATTTATTGTCCATATCTGCCCCCAGATGTTTTTCCTGCCTTTCCTATCGCAGTCCGGACATGCACTTTAGGGCATGCTTACCCAGGGAAAGGAACCCTTAACGGAACTATTCTCCGTGGAAGATGTTTCTTACTACCCATGTAATATAACATAACTAGTTGGGCACTTGTCTGATAAAGCACTAATGACCCCTACGCCTGGTCTCCATGCATACCCCGGTTCTTATATAACTGAGCGGGTATTTGGATACACTCCAGACTGTTGGGCCCGGAGGTTGAAGCGAACAGGTCCGCAACGACAAATGATCTACAATCCGGCTAGAAGGCATTATACATGTCACTTTAATTACATAGTCATGCAGACTGACTAAATTCCTCTTCCATACCATCCAACAGGCGGTCTAGCTTACAATCCTGTTGAGAATACTTTACGGCTAATTCTACTTGCCCATAAACTAAGCTAACGGGGATCTCTTTTCTGTCGGGCCCCACAGGTCCGACCTTGGCCATGTGATTTGGGTCTGCCTTGGTATACCGCGTCTTCACCATGGCCCAGGCTTCTCTGGCACCCTGTCGGCAGGCTGATATCTTCCATAATCGGAAGCACCGCCGTGCTCCCTTGAGCTTCTCCGCAAGCTCGGCAACACCCTCTGGCAGGGAGACGGACGGCCACAAGGCCTGGGCAACACCCTGCATCACCTGTCGAACTTGTTCGTGCAAATGTGACAGCTCGGACAGAAGATCACCCGTAGACCCGGGCATTTCCTCCGCGGGACGACCCGTCAGCATACCTACAGACATAACGCTGTTAGTCGGCTTCTTCGCCGAACTCCTTTAGAAGGATTCGTTCAAGCACTTACTGAAAATGCCGCGCCGAAGCTGCTTATTCTCCTTCTCGGAGTCTGCAAGCTGGCCCCGAACGTCTTTTAGTTCCACGCTTAGCTTAATGTTGGCATCTTGGAGATTGTTTTTCTCCCGCCTAACCTCACTCAACACGTGTTTGCCAGCCTCTAGCTGTCGCATAACATGCTGGTCCTCCGGATTCTCTCCGGATTCATCTGCAACATCTGTTGTTAGATCTGCAGCCATGCCGCATGTTATATGGTAACCATCATTCTTTAAAGTAAATGTTACCAGCAGGTGACTTTTTCGGTTCTTGCAATGCGGCCACAGCAGCCCGTAGTTGGATCTTGCATTCCTCCAGCTCCTGTGACAGCTTAGTATTCTTCTCTGTAAGAACCTGCACAATAAAGATAATCCTTAAATCAGTTCTGCTAACTGTTTCAAGTCTCAGGGGCTACTAATACATATAAATCGTCAGATTTACTCACCCGTACATCCTTTATACTGATATGTGGCTCTGGCTAAACCTTCTTGAGCAGCACGGAGGTACGCCTCTCTAGAATTGAAGGCGTCAAATGCCTCTGGTGAGAAACAAGCATCACGGAGTACGGCCCGGCGGCGCCTATGATTTATGGCGCTTTCCACTTATGAGTTTGTAGCGGATAATCTATCTGCATCCTCTGTAGGGGGATTATCCAGCGCCTGCCCCATATCGGCTTCTGCCTCCATGTCCGGTCCTGGCGCCCGACTGGTGGAAGCGTGATTGGCAACATCGCCGGACATATTCCGGCGAGCATTTTTTCTGTTAAAGAAACACGGGCATCATTACATTTTGAGAAAGACGGCAACCACAGAGCGGGGTTTTTCTTATACCTTTGCGCCGGCGTCTCCGTCCTGACCGCCTTCCTTTTTGGCCTACCCGGCCTCGGTGCCTCTTGTTGGCGAGTTGCTGCGGGTTCGGCAGGGCATCCCGAATGCCTTCCCTGTAAAAGATGCCATGTGTATATGGTGGGTGAAGTGCCTAAAAGGGGATCCTAGTTTGGGAGTTGGGATTTTTGGTTTTTCTTACTTGCGATGTAGGGAGCAGTCCGGGATAGTCGGCCATAATGGCCACCATGGCATCGTCGCAGCTTAACTGATAGAACTGCCGGTCTATCAGCTCCACGAATATAACCGAATCTTCTTCAAGTCCGGAATCGAGGGCCCGGTCAGGGTCCTCTGGTTGTGGAGAAGGGCTGCTGACCTCCTTTATGGCTTTTCGCAATTCCTGCCGCAAAGTGGCAAGGTGAATACTTGCGACAAAGAATGCGGGAAAAATAGGAGCAGGGAGATATAACTTACCCAGCTTGGAGGATTGTACATGGAGAATCCATCCCGTGGCTTGATGCGGGTGAACTCCTCTTCCTCACCCTTGAACAGTTCGGACAGAATTTTCGCTAGAGGCGGAAGCATTGTTCGGACCCTTAAGCCCGCAGCGGGTGGCATCATCCGCCCCGTTATAACACCACAAGGGGTGCCCACGATATTGAAGTGGCTGCACTCCCCGCATTATGCAAATCGACATAACTTCAATTATTGTCAATCCCGATTGAGCCAGTGCTTTGATCCGGTTCATCAGATAGAGGACTTCTCCGTTGTCTTCCGCCTGGGGGCTCCGTGGGCGCCAACTTCGGCGCTTCTTCAGAGGAGCATTGTTGAACTCAGGAAGACCCCGCCGAACAGGGTCCGGAAGGGGAACGCCCTCCATATAAAACCATTCTGAAGGCTAGTCTTCGGACGACTTCTTCGGGGTACCGGACAGGTATCTGGTATCGGCGATGCGCCATATTTCGGCTCCGCCCACTTGATAAAGTGATCTCCTCTGTATGCGAGGGACGAGGCAAAATAGCCTTTTCCATAGCTCGAAGTGAGCCTCGCAGCCCAGGAACAACTCGCAGAGAGCAACATAGCCGACGATATGTAGAATGGAGGCAGGGGTGAGATTGTGTAATTGGAGGCCGTAGAACTCCAGGAGCCCGCGGAGGAATAGATGAATTGGAAATCCGAGTCCCCTTAGTAAATAAGGAACAAGGCAGACCCGTTCCCCCATGGAGGGACAGGGAAAGCTCTCCGCTTGCTCCCTGCCATTGTAGGTGGCCAGCCCGGCTCGAACAGGCACCATATACGTCGGAGGGAGAAATCCCTTAGTCTGCAGTTTGACTAATCGACTGTGCGGGACTGAACACCTCTCCCAATCACCGGACTTAGGGCTACGGGGGCGGGAGGAGGAGCTGCGGAGGTCGGCCATGCTGGAATGGATCTTTCCGAGACGCGCTCCGATGGATTCTCGCTGGGGGAGGGTGGTATGGATCGGATCTAAGAATACCCATCCCTTTAATAGACAATTTATTTATCTGGCTAGGGGGGCGAATGTAAAAACGCCCTAGAGCCTCGTATTCATTCGATGCGTGGGAGAAAGCCCTTATTGGGCACAGAAGCCAAGAGGTTCAACATTTATGGAGCCGGACACTGCTTACGAACACTTGAAAATTGGAGAAGAACCCGCCTTGCAATGCCGAAAATAACACTGCGCGCCGGACTCATCTTCATTGAAGCCTGGTTCGGGGGCTACTGAGGGAGTCCTGGATTAGGGGGTCTCCAGAGAGCCGGATTATATCCTTTGGCCGGATTGTTGGACTATGAAGATACAAGATTGAAGACTTCGTCTCGTGTCCGGATGGGACTCTACTTGGCGTGGAAGGTAAGCTAGGCAATACGGATATGTATATCTCCTCCTTTGTAACCGACCTTGTGTAACCCTAGCCCCCTCCGGTGTCTATATAAACCGGAGGGTTTTAGTCCGTAGGACAACAACAATCGTACCATAGGCTAGCTTCTAGGGATTAGCCTCTCTGATCTCATGGTAGATCTACTCTTGTACTACCCATATCATCAATATTAATCAAGCAGGACGTAGGGTTTTACCTCCATCAAGAGGGCCCAAACCTGGGTAAAACATCCTGCCCCTACCTCCTGTTACCATCCGCCTTAGACGCACAGTTCGGGACCCCCTACCCGAGATCTGCCGGTTTTGACACCGACAGGGGGCTTCCTGTTCAAACATAGGTGTATTCACCAAAGAGAGCATAGCGTTACTACCCTCTTGACTGGCTTGGGACACCAGGTGTGTGACGCCCCGAGACCGTTGTGCCAGGTGTCTTCCAGTTATTCGCCATTGTTGCCATGTCATTCGCTTGATTGTTGCATCTTGCCATGTCATCATGTGCAGTGCATCGTCATGTTTTTCAAAACTTGCATCCGTCTCGGCCTCCCCATTCCTTCTGTTGTCCGTTCTGAGCCCGTCCACACTCGCACGCGCCCGCGGCATGTCCGAAATATTATTTTATAAGTGGCCGCAAAATGTTCTATAAATGGGTTGAAAGTTGACATGCGGTGTTGTTATGTTGTCAGTAGACCGCCTGTCAAGTTTCATCGCATTCGAAGCTCGTTTGATAGCCCAACCGTTAAACATATAGCGGCACTATAGCTGGTCACACGTTGGACGTTTTTGGTCTCCAGAAACCTTGCCGGGTTGCATTTCCGTTTGTCTCTTCTCAGCCCAAGACCTCTCTTGCACGGCCCACAAACCCCACCTAGTTCCCCCTCGGTTTGGAACCGCACAATCTTGATCGGAGGCTCCTAAATGCTCCAGAAACCTCCCTAGACCCAAATCCTAGCAAAACCTGCTATATATAGACCCCCTAGTCCATTTTCGAACTAATCCTAGTCTAAACCTACCCCTAGCCTCCCCTAACCCTTAGCCGCCGCAACCACCCCCCCTCTACCTCGTTTTCTGCTCCCGGCCGCATCGCCTCCGCCACTTGGCGTCACCGCAGCCGCCGCCCTCCACCATCAGGAGGCCGCCACGTTGCCCAACAATCCACCCACCTTCCTGTGGCCCTCCCGGCCCGTAGCAGGCCCGCTCGGGCCCGAAGCGTCGCGCTGCCGTCTGCGCAAGCCCGTCGCGCCGTCCTCCTTGTGCTCGATCTAGATCGAAGGAAGGAGCCCCTCGATCCCGAGCCGCCGTCCCGTGTGCTAGCCAGCACCGTTGCTCCACCTCCCGTTGGCGAGATCCACCACCGGAGCACCCACTAGGAGAGCCCCGCCACTGCAGATGAGCCCCGCCGCTCGCTCCCTTCCTCTCGTCGGTCTTCTTCTTCCTCCCTGCTCTCACGATCTCTTTCTCGCTCTCTTGCCCATGGCTCTACAGGAACCACCACCGCCATTTGTGAACGTCGTCACCGGTGCCACCAAATCTGGCCGGGAAGGGGCTCCCCGCGCCTGGATCTGCTGCCCTCGTTGGTTTTGCGCCTTCGTCGACCTCCCCTGCTTCTGCCTCGAGCAGGAGGAGACGCTCGCAGGCGTTCGCGCGCATCGCCGTTGACCGTGCTGGCCAGCGCGTGGGCCACAAGAGCGCCGAGGCCCAGCAGCGCCTGTTGTTGGGGATATTACTACTGGACATAAACCGGCCAGGAGTGGCCAGGTTAACTCTATGAGGATTAGAAGCCCAGGAAGACAAAGGATGGTGGCGCTTTATGAAGGCCCAAGGCCCAAAGGTGGCTTAAGGCCTGTAGATATAAATCGACATTATCATGTAACTTGTATTGTAATATAGGAGGAATAGAGATTGAGTTGGACATGTTGATGATCCGGCTTCGGGACTCTATAAACCGACGGGCGTCGACCTATGTATATAAAGGGATGACCCGACGGCGGTTTAGGGACAACACACAACAACTTGAGAGTCAAGCAAAGCGGATTCGCTCCCTGGTCATCGAAACCCTAGCAATTCCATCACAACTAGAGTAGGCTTTTACCTTGATCGTAAGGGGCCAAACCAGTATAAAACTCTTGTGTCCCTTGTCCGCTTTAACCCCTTTAAGCTAACCCGTAGCGATGGCTCCATGACTAAGTCCTTTCACAAGGACATCTGTCATGAGAAAACCACGACAGTTGGCGCCCACCGTGGGGCTATCGCACGATGGTTTCGAGTTCTTGAAAGGCAGCTTCGACGGACTCAAGGGATACATTGTGGGCCGGATGACTAAAAGTCATCGCAGCAAGCTCTACATCGACGACGCAGGATGGGGTCCCGAGGCCATTTCAGTAGAATACGGGTACCGGGTCCCCTTTGGTGGAATTCACGTCTTCATCGGCAAGATCGGCGAACCGGGCCCTGATCTGGACATCTGCATCGACATCATCGAGACGGCTCAGAGTGCAAGCTCTGCCCAGGTTCAGCCCACCGTAAAGCATGTCTTTGTGGGTGTTATCCATGGAGCAGAATATGAGGATAGATCGGCATCTGGTGGCGAAACTGTTGTCTGCTCTGATGACGAGTCTTCAACCGGAGAGACTGAGTCGTTGTACCAGCTGCAGGATGGCCGAATTAGTGGAGGTTCCGATGGCAATAGTATTCCGGACCCCCTCGATCTGCCAAGCTGGGTCGCGGTCTTCATGGCCGGTACACAACCAGTGCAGCACTCTTCTACCGCCGCGGCAATGATCTCCAGTTCAGCAACAACAACACCAGCGGGAGCAGGGAGCTCTGCGCCGCCTCTGGCTCAGGTTTTGCCTGATCTGTTTGATGCTTTAGCAATGTTACTGGCAACAGAGGTGGATGCGGCAAACCGGAATCAGCACAACACAGAGATTGCAAAGGTGAAGGATCAGATAACTCAAGCTAAAGCAGACCTGGCAGCAAAAAACACCAGGATGGCTACAGAGCGGGCCGGATTGGAGGCTCAGGCATACCGGCTTATGCTAGATCAGAGCGCGTTAGATGACGTCATGAGGAGAAGATACCGATCGCGCTTTCCGTCGGTCTTGGAGGCGAGGAATGTCTTTAACACGCCAGGAGCGGGCACCAGCAACCAACCTATGGTGAACCAGGCGGAGGCACATGGGACCGGGGCACCGGTTCATCCTCGTGCGACGGATCCACCGCCTCCACCTCGTCAAAACAACATTCCATCATGACACGTCTCAACACCTCCGGGTCATTACTCGAACCCATTGGATAACATCATTGCTGTCGCTTCACGATTGGCAGCTCTCTCGATTGATGGCGAGTCCCCCGTAGCAGTTGAGACACGATGGGCTAGGGAGCTCCTACAGATGGCTTTGACTCAACAGCAGGCCTATTCACATAGCCGCGAAAGGATTCATTCTACTCCCCGCCCAAGCCGGAGCTACAATAGGCATATCGATGAACCGACCATATCAAGCAGTGCGAGGAATCGTAATCCGCCCCGTGGCAGTAACCCGACGGGTGGCGGTGGCAATGCTCAGGATGTAGTGGATCGCGCTAGGGCACGTCGGGAAGCCGAGTTAGCAGCACAACACGAAGCTCCAGTTCGTCAGCTCACGCCGACTCGTTAATTCACTCCGGTTCGTCCAACAACATCGGTGGAACCAGGGGTTACTTCTAGCTCTTTGGGAGTGCCATGTCTTGTCCCAGCGCTGCGCAATGTACGATTACCCAAGGATTTCAAGGGCCCGCGTAAGGTGTCGAATTACACCACTGATTTATCCCCTGAGTCATGGGTGGAGAGTTATGAGATGGCAACGGAGATGCTGGATGTGGACGAAGCTGCGTGTGCCAAATACTTTACCATGATGTTGGAAGGAACAACTTGCACGTGGTTGAAAAATCTGCCGGCTATCTCTATTGGATCATGGGCCGAGTTAAGGGCCCAGTTTATCCAGAACTTCAAAGATACGTGCAAGCAGCCCATGTCCATCGTGGATTTAGCTGCCTGTGTCCAGGAGGAAGGAGAATCAACAACCCACTGGGTGCGTCGGGTTTCGGAGATTTTGCATTCGTCAGACCGCATCAATGCTGACACAGTCATTTTAACAGTGGAAGGCAATTGCCGGTTTGCGCCTTTGAAGCTGAAATTGGGACGGCTTAAACACCATTGTAATGACATGGGAACACTTATGGCGGCTCTGCTGAAATATGCCGACTCTGATAGTACCAAGGACCCCGAGTCTGAGGATGACAAGACCGAAAGGGAAAGAAGAGCGGCAACACCAAGGGGCAGCAGCATAATCCGACAGGACATGGGAACAATGGTAAACGCAAGGCAGATAATAGCTTGGACTTTGTGGCTAGCACCAGCGCCCAGGATAACGGTCAGCGACGTAAGGGTAAACCGCCCTAGCGGGGTAGAGGTCCAGGCCCCAATCTAGAGCGCATGTTAAATCAGCCTTGCCCGAAGCACGGATCAAAGGAGAGACCCGCTATGCATCTTTGGAAAGATTGCTTCATTATGCGGGAGTTCAAAAATTCAAATATTTTTCAATATGATAATGGACTGCCCGGCGGTTCAGGAGGCGGTTTCCATCTGCCGGGTTATGGTGGTGGCAGTTCCGGTTCAGGGTTCCAGGGCAACCAAACCGGACATGGCAATCAGAACAGCCAGGGCAACCAGGGAGGTTACAACCATTAGGGGAATCAACAGCAACTAGCTTATGTAAGCGCGATCAGAAGCTTCATAAAAGAGCCATGAATTCTGTTGAACCGGCAGTACCTCGTTATCTGCGCTGGTCTGAACAACCCATCCCGTGGAGTCAAGAGGATCATCCACCCCGGGTTGACAATCCGGGTCACCTGGCTTTAGTGGTAGCACCCCAGGTTGGGGGGTATAAATTTACCAAGGTGCTTATGGATGGAGGAAGCAGTATCAATATCCTTTACTATGAAACCTTTCATCGCATGGGGTTAACAGACAAGAATCTTAAACCGTCAAACATTGTGTTTCATGGGGTAGTGCTTGGTTAATCGGCATACCCAGTTGGTAAGATAGCTCTGGAAGTTGCTTTCGGAGACGATCATGATTCAAGATCAGAGGTGTTGACTTTTGAAGTGGTGAAAATCAAGAGTCCATATCATGCCCTGTTCGAACGGCTGGCTTATGCTAAGTTCATGGCAAGGCCTTGTTACGCTTATTTGTAGCTTAAGATGCCGGGTCATAAGGGGACCATCACGGTGCATGGAAGTCAGAAGATTGCTTTGGAATGTGAAGAAGGGAATGCAGCTTATGCTGAGTCAGTTTGTGCCACGGAGGAGCTGAAATTTTACAAAGACAATGTTGATCCGGCAGATATGACTTCTCTGAAAAAGCCAACTACTGAGCATGATCCGGCACTAAAGTTTAAATCGGCTGAGGAAACTAAACTGGTTGACTTTGTTCCTGGCGATTCATCCAAGCAGTTCAGCATCAGCGCTAACTTGGATCCGAAATAGGAAGGCGCGCTCATCAGGTTCATCCGTGAGAACCGGGACATCTTTGCATGGAAGCCTTCTGACATGCCAGGTGTACCGAGGGAACTCGCTGAGCACACCCTTGATATAGATCCTAAGTTTAAACAGGTCAAACAGTTTCTTCGCTGCTTCGACGAAGAAAGGCATAAGGCTATTGGTGAGGAGGTAGCCCGGCTCTTGGCAGCAGGGTTTATTGTGGAGGTCTTTCATCCTGAATGGCTAGATAATCCGGTGCTGGTACTTAAGAAAAAACAGCACTTGGCGTATGTGTGTGGATTACACAGACTTAAACAAAGCCTGTCCAGCTGACCCCTTTGCTCACCCTCGAATCGATCAAATTATTGATGCTACAGCAGGTTGTGACCGTTTGTGTTTTCTGGATGCTTATTCTGGTTATCATCAGATCAAAATGGCAGTTAAGGGCCAGGAGAAGACAACCTTCATAACTCCCTTTGGAGCCTTCTGCTATGTATCTATGCATTTCGGGCTCAAGAGTGCCCAGGCAACTTATCAACGCTGTGTTCAGAATTGTCTACATAAACAGATTGGGCGCAACGTACATGCATATGTGGATGATATTGTGGTGAAATCCAGAAAGGAGGAGACATTGATAGGTGACTTGAGGGAAACTTTTGATAACCTCTGGGTTTATAAGATGATGCTTAATCCGACCAAATGTGTCTTTGGTGTACCGGCAGGCAAGCTTTTGGTTTTTCTGGTGTCTAACAGAGGGATTGAAGCTAATCCGGAGAAGATCATAGCTATCACGTCTCTGGCTAAACCGGCGTGCATTAACGATGTTCAATGACTGGCGGGCCGGATTGCAGCCTTAAGCTGGTTTATCAGTCGCCTTGGAGAGAAGGCTATCCCTTTGTATCAGATGTTAAAGAAAACAGATCACTTCATCTAGAGTGATGATGCTGATGAAGCACTTGCAGAGCTGAAAAGACAGTTAGCCGAGCCACCTGTCCTTGCGGCTCCGGTTGATAAGGAGCCTTTATTGCTATATGTGGCTGCTAATGCCCGAGATGTTAGTGTGGCTATTGTTGTGGAGCGCAAGGAGGCTGGGAAAGAGTATCCGGTTCAATGACCGGTTTATTATATCAGCGAGGTGCTTATAGAGTCTAAACAGATATACCCATGTTGGCAGAAACTGGTGTATGGAGTTTTTATGGCAAGCCGGAAGCTCAAGCATTATTTTCAAGGTCATCCTATCACAGTGGTTAGTTCAGCCCCACTGGGAGATATCATCCAAAACAGAGAAGCAACTGGCCGGATTGCTAAGTGGGCTATTGAGCTTGGACCTCACGGGCTCAAATATACACCTTGCACATCAATCAAATCCCAAGCACTCATGGACTTCATCAATGATTGGACAGATTCGCAAGCGCCGGAGGAAAAGCCAGACAACACTTATTGGACTATTCACTTTGACGGGTCCAAGCAATTGGAGGGCTCGGGGGCTGGAGTCATATTAACTTCCCCACGAGGTGATAAGTTTTGTTATGTTCTTCGTTTAATGTTCCCTTGTACTAACAATGCAATTGAGTATGAGGCCTTTCTCCATGGTCTTCGGATGGCTAAGGAAATGAACTTAAGCCGGGTTAAGTGCTTTGGTGATTCAGGCCTGGTGGCTCAGCAGGTATCTGGCACTTGGGATTCCAAGGATCCACTTATGGCAGCATATAGACGAGAGGTGGATGCAGTGGTTGGTCACTTCAAAGGTTATCAAGTGGACCACATAGACCGGCGGAAGAATGAAGCAGCAGCCGCTTTAGCCGCTTAGGCTCTCAACATAAACCGGTGCCTCCCAATACCTTCCTCGATGTACTGCATAATCCGTCAGTAAAGATACCTACGGAAGAGGATTTGGCTGTGCCCGACCCGGAGGCTCAATTGGTGGCGGCTCTTCATGTTATTCCGGATTGGACGGTCCCGTACCTGGCATACATGAACCGGGGCGAGTTGCTAGATGGCGAAACTCTGGCCCAGTAGATAATCCGGTGATCCAAGTCAATGACCATTGTCAATGGGGAGCTACATCATTGTAGTGTCACAGGAGCATTTCAGTGTTGTGTCTCTTCTCAAGAAGGTTGTGAGATCTGGCGTGAGATCCACGAGGGAGATTGTGGTCACCACGCCGGTTCAAAATCCTTGGTGGCTAAGGCTTTTTGTCACGGCTTCTATTGGTTGACGGCTCATGCTGATGCTGAGGATTTGGTAAAGAGGTGTGATGGTTGTCAAAAGCTAGCACGCCGTGCTCATGTTCGGGCCCAAGAATTAAGAATGATCCCAATAACTTGGCCATTTGCAACTTGGGGGCTCGATGTGGTTGGACCTTTTAAGAGGTTCAATGATAAGAAGACTCACCTGTTGGTAGCAGTTGATAAGTTTACCAAGTGGGTAGAGGCAGAGCCAGTCAGTAAGTGTGATGCAGCCACGACGGTTCAATTAATCAAAAATGTGATATTCCGGTTTGGTTTTCCGCACAGCATTGTCACTGATAATGGTACTAATCTGTCCAAGGGTGCTATGGAGGAATTTTTTCAACAAGAGCATATCCGGCTTGACGTGTCATCAGTGGCTCACCCCCAATCTAATGGTCAGGTAGAAAGGGCCAATCAAGAAATTTTGAGAGGTATCAAACCCCAACTTATGGTTCCTTTAAAGCGGACGTCGGGTTGTTGGGTGGAGGAGTTACCTTCCGTGTTATGGAGCATCAACACGACACCAAACAGATCTACGGGTTACATGCCTTTCTTCATGGTTTACGAAGCAGAAGCAGTTCTCCCTAGTGACATACGTCATGACTCACCCCATGTGGCGGCTTATGTTGAAGCTGATAACGAGAAAGCATGTCATGACTCACTGGACCTGTTAGATGAGGAGCGTGATCTTGCGGCAGCACGTTCGGCGATTTACCAACAAGATCTGCGACGTTATCACAGCCGCCGGGTTAAAACCAGGACTTTTCAAGAAGGCGATCTGGTGCTCTGGCTCATCCAGGATCAGATTGATATGCACAAGTTATCCCCACCTTGGGAAGGGCCTTTTGTGGTCAGCAAAAATTTGCACAATGGATCATACTACCTTATCGATGTTCGAGAGCACAAAGACTCACATAAATCAGAGGAGGAGACCCAGCGGCCGTGGAATATAGCTCATCTTAGGCCTTACTATACTTGAGCCATAGGCTCTTTTTCATGTACATAATTATGACAATGTATATATTATAGTTAATATAATAAACCGGAGCCTCGGCTAAAGTGGGGTCTCTGTTTGTTTTACATGATGTGTTTTCATGGGTGCTTCTGTTTACAAAGCGGAGTTCTATTGATCTGGCTTGTAAAGCCACACATATAAAAGGAAATCACTAGGGGGCTTGGTCATATCTGAACCTTAGCTACACCTCTTGATAGGCTTAAAGCCAAAGGTAAATCACTAGGGGACTTGGTTGTATTTACACCATAGCTACACCTCTTGATAGGCTTAAAGCCAAAATGAAATTATGTGGGGCCAAAGAGAGTGATGCACGAGCACAACTCAAACATAGGCACCCACAGAGCACAACTCAAATGTTGCTTAGGGGCTCCTTGCTTCTCAAAGAACAAAGAGTCTGCACCTTTGCAATAGGCTATCAAGCCAGGCTTGGAAGCCAGGTGTATTCACCTAAAACCCTGGGTTATCCTGCCTCTTTAAGTAAGCCACTCCGTCTAGGTAAACCTGGTATGACCCGTCGAACGTTTGACAAGTCAATCTCATAGACCCTGAACTTGTCAAAGTTAAAAACGATGATTGGTTAAAGATTGAGGTCCATCTTAAAAGGCTTTGAAAATGGTTTAACTCAGTGGCCTGGCAGCCCATGAAAAGCCTCAATTTAGGGCCTGGCGGCCCATGAAAAGCCTTGCATATTCTTCTTGTGTTTTTTTCAAAGTTTTTCTTTTTTGATATTCATAAGTGTTTTATGATAAACCGGTGTTTATTACAACCCGGCGTGGCTTACAATGCTAAATTGTTAGTACATGATCAGATATAATCCGGTGCTTATTGCTCCGGTCTGGTTTTGACTACAAGTCATCAGTATTATATGGTTAAACCAGTGTTTATCATAACCCGGTACAGTTTTATTGTAAACCGGCAAACCTGGAAGGAGTCATCTATTCTCCAGCTTGGTTTTATCACCTCTTTTACACAGCCATGGGTGAAAGGAATGAGGTAACAAGTATTTTTTCTATGTTATAAACAACCTTAGTCCTACATCCAGGTTCTATATTTGGGTATCATGACCCGTCCAACGGTCAACCGCTAGGACCTTTTTTCAATCTCTTGTATGCAGGAACAAGTTAACATACAGCCACTGCGGATTATGCATATAATAACAATCCCAAAAGCATGGCGAGTTATCAGTATCCAGCAACATAAGTATGCTCGATGGCATAACAGACAAAGTGTTCGAATTAGCCTATTACAAGGCGTTTTTTCTGCCCACACAGGATAAATGTTTCAGCAAGAAAGGGTAGGCTATGACGGGCTAAAGCGGCTCTCCGGTTCAGGATTCGTCACCAGGGCGACTTGAAGATTGCGGATCATCTTGAGTAGGTGCATCCTCCTCCTCTCTACCCAGTGGCTGGAAATCAATTGTTGTCCAATCGATTCCGGTTAAAGCTTGGAACATGGCTTCTTCACTTATAAGGGGGGAAGGATCAATGTCAGGGGCATAAGCATGCTTATGAATTGGTGGAACAAGATCCTCTATATCATGTATCGGCGTGGGATATCTTTTCTGATCAACATCATAAACCGGCTGATAATGAGACATATCCGTTTCATCCGCCAATTTGCTCGCTATGGGTCACATTTCCCTTGTTAGTCTTCGGAGATCATCATTGTTGAATTCTGAACCGTCTTCCTTTACGCTGGGGTAGCCTTGGCCAATATGTGTCGATTCAAGATCTGGAATCCATGCCTTGGCCCGGATTAGCGCAGTTAGTGCGCCTGACCTTGCAGCTGATTTTTTTCAGTTCATCCAACCGGGCAGGCAGCATTGACAACTTCTCGATGGTTTCTTTTATCAACGTTGGAGGAGGCCTGTTGTAAGCAGCAGTGCAGATAGCTCGTTGGGATCCGGAATATAGCTACTCTATCAACGTATAGGCAGCCCTAAGCTTCATCCGACTATCAGAGCCCAGATGGGTAATGCGGGTCCCTGTGACATTGTAAGCATCAGTAAACCGACGGCTGATTGAAGGAAATATGTCCTAGAGGCAATAATAAAGTTATTATTTATTTCCTTATATCATGATAAATGTTTATTATTCATGCTAGAATTGTATTAACCGGAAACATAATACATGTGTGAATACATAGACAAAACAGAGTGTCACTAGTATGCCTCTACTTGACTAGCTCGTTGATCAAAGATGGTTATGTTTCCTAACCATAGACATGAGTTGTCATTTGATTAACGGGATCACATCATTAGGAGAATGATGTGATTGACTTGACCCATTCCGTTAGCTTAGCACTTGATCGTTTAGTTTGTTGCTATTGCTTTCTTCATAACTTATACATGTTCCTATGACTATGAGATTATGCAACTCCCGTTTACCGGAGGAACACTTTGTGTGCTACCAAACGTCACAACGTAACTGGGTGATTATAAAGGTGCTCTACAGGTGTATCCAAAGGTACTTGTTGGGTTGGCGTATTTCGAGATTAGGATTTGTCACTCTGATTGTCGGAGAGGTATCTCTTGGCCCTCTCGGTAATGCACATCACTCAGGCCTTGCAAGCATTGCAACTATAAGATTAGTTGCGGGATGATGTATTACGGAACGAGTAAAGAGACTTGCCGGTAACGAGATTGAACTAGGTATTGAGATACCGACGATCGAATCTCGGGCAAGTAACATACCGATGACAAAGGGAACAACGTATGTTGTTATGCGGTCTGGCCGATAAAGATCTTCGTAAAATATGTAGGAGCCAATATGAGCATCTAGGTTCCGCTATTGGTTATTGACCGGAGACATGTCTCGGTCATGTCTACATAGTTCTCGAACCCGTAGGGTCCGCACGCTTAAAGTTCGGTGATGATCGTAATTAGGGTTTTTGTGTTTTGATGTACCGAAGGTTGTTCGGAGTCCCGGATGTGATCACGGACATGACGAGGAGTCTCTAAATGGTCGAGACATAAAGATTGATATATTGGAAGCCTATATTTGGATGTCGGAAACGTTCCGGGTGAAATCGGGATTTTACCGGAGTACCGGGGAGTTACTGGAACCCCCCCGGGTTATTGGGCCTACATGGGCCATAAGGGAGAAGAGAAGGGCCGGCCAGGGCAGGCCGCGCGCCCCCTTTCCCCCTAGTCTGAATAGGACAAGGAAGGGGGGGGGGGGCGCCCCCCTTTCCTCTTTCTCCCTTCTTCCTTTTCCAACAAGGCAAGAGGGGGGAGTCCTACTCCCGGTTGGAGTAGGACTCCTCCAGGCGCACCCATAGGGCTGGCTGCACCTCCCCCTCTCCCTCCTTTATATACTGAGACAAGGGGGCACCCCATGACACACAAGTTGATCCTCGTGATCTTTCCTTAGCCGTGTGCGGTGCCCCCTTCCACCATATTCCACCTCGGTCATATCGTAGCGGTGCTTAGGTGAAGCCCTACATCGGTAGAACATCATCACCGTCATCACGCCGTCGTGCTGATGAAACTCTCCCTCAATGTTTTGCTGGATCAGAGCTCGAGGGACGTCACCGAGTTGAACATGTGCAGAACTCGGAGGTGCCATACGTTCGGTACTTGGATCGGTCGGATCGGGAAGACGTACGACTACTTCCTCTATGTTGTGTCAACGCTTCCGTTGCCGGTCTACGAGGGTATGTAGACAACACTCTCCCCTCTCGTTGCTATGCATCACCATGATCTTGCGTGTGCGTAGGAAATTTTTTGAAGTTACTACATTCCCCAACAGTGGTATCAGAGCCAGGTTTTATGCGTTGATGTTGTGCACGAGTAGAACACAAGTGAGTTGTGGGCGATATAAGTCATACTGCTTACCATCATGTCATACTTTGGTTCGGCGGTATTGTTGGATGAAGCGGCCCGGACCGACATTACGCGTACACTTACGCGAGACTGGTTCTACCGACATGCTTTGCACACAGGTGGCTGGCGGGTGTCAGTTTCTCCAACTTTAGTTGAACCAAGTGTGGCTACACCCGGTCCTTGCGAAGGTTAAAACAACACCAACTTGACAAACTATCGTTGTGGTTTTGATGCATAGGTAAGAGTGCTAAACCCGTAGCAGCCACATAAAACATGCAACAACAAAGTAGAGGACGTCTAACTTGTTTTTGCAGGGCATGTTGTGATGTGATATGGTCATGACATGATGCTAAATTTTATTGTATGAGATAATCATGTTTTGTAACCGAGTTATCGGCAACTGGCAGGAGCCATATGGTTGTCGCTTTATTGTATGCAATGCAATTGCGCTGTAATGCTTTACTTTATCACTAAGCGGTAGCGATAGTCGTGGAAGCATAAGATTGGCGAGACGACAACCATGCTACGATGGTGATCAAGGTGTCACGCCAGTGACGATGGTGATCATGACGGTGCTTCGGAGATGGAGATCACAAGCGCAAGATGATGATGGCCATATCATATCACTTATATTGATTGCATGTGATGTTTATCTTTCATGCATCTTATCTTGCTTTGATTGGCGGTAGCATTATAAGATGATCCCTCACTAAATTATCAAAGTATAAGTGTTCTCCCTGAGTATGCACCGTTGTGAAAGTTCTTTGTGCTGAGACACCACGTGATGATTGGGTGTGATAGGCTCTATGTTCAAATACAACGGGTGCAAAACAGTTGCACACGCGGAATACTCAGGTTTAACTTGACGAGCCTAGCATATAACAGATATGGCCTCGGAACATGGAGACCGAAAGGTCGAGCGTGAATCATATAGTAGATATGATCAACATATTGATGTTCACCATTGATACTACTCCATCTCACATGATGATCGGACATGGTTTAGTTGATTTGGGTCACGTGATCACTTAGAGGATTAGAGGGATATCTTTCTAAGTGGGAGTTCTTAAGTAATATGATTAATTGAACTTAAATTTATCATGAACTTAGTACCTGATAGTATCTTGCTTGTCTATGTTTGATTGTAGATAGATGGCTCGTGCTGTTGTTCCGTTGAATTTTAATGCGTTCCTTGAGAAAGCAAAGTTGAAAGATGATGCTAGCAATTACACGGACTGGGTCCGTAACTTGAGGATTATCCTCATTGCTGCACAGAAGAATTACGTCCTGGAAGCACCGCTAAGTGCCAAGCCTGCTGCAGGAGCAACACCAGATGTTATGAACGTCTGGCAGAGCAAAGCTGATGACTACTCGATAGTTCAGTGTGCCATGCTTTACGGCTTAGAACCGGGTCTTCAACGATGTTTTGAACGTCATGGAGCATATGAGATGTTCCAGGAGTTGAAGTTAATATTTCAAGCAAATGCCCGGATTGAGAGATATGAAGTCTCCAGTAAGTTCTGTAGCTGCAAGATGGAGGAGAATAGTTATGTCAGTGAACATATACTCAAAATGTCTGGGTATCATAATCACTTGACTCAACTGGGGGTTAATCTTCCTATTGATAGTGTCATTGACAGAGTTCTTCAATCACTGCCACTGTCGGTGTCAAAACCGGCGGATCTTGGGTAGGGGGTCCTGAACTGTGCGTCTAGGCCGGATGGTAACAGGAGGCAGGGAACACGATGTTTTACCCAGGTTCGGGCCCTCTTGGTGGAGGTAAAACCCTACGTCCTGCTTGATTAATATTGATGATATGGGTAGTATAAGAGTAGATCTACCACGAGATCAAGGAGGCTAAACCCTAGAAGCTAGCCTACGGTATGATTGTTGTATAAGGAGTTGATTGCCTACGGACTACAACCCTCCGGTTTATATAGACACCGGATAGGGTTAGGGTTACATAGAGTCAGTTACAATGATAGGAGATCTTGAATATCCGCATCGCCAAGCTTGCCTTCCACGCCAAGGAAAGTCCCATTCGGACACGGGACGAAGTCTTCAATCTTGTATCTTCATAGTCCAGGAGTCCGGCTGAAGGTATAGTTCGGCTACCCGAACACCCCCTAATCCAGGACTCCCTCAGTAGCCCTTGAACTAGGCTTCAATGACGACGAGTCCGGCGCGCAAATTGTCTTCGGCATTGCAAGGCGGGTTCCTCCTCCAAGTCCTTCATAGAAGATTGTAAATACCAAGAGTAGTGTCCGGTTCTGCAAAATAAGCTTCCACATATTGCCATAGAGAGAATAATATTAACACAAATCAAATCTGCTGACGTATTCCGCAGTGCATCATCACACTACAGCCAAGTCCTTCACTCGAATCGTTTTCACTCTTCCACCTCAGCGTGTTTTGCGAGGCGGTTTCCTTGGCATGTCTTATCAAAGCAGAGATCGTGTGCCCCCCTTTTACGGGATTCTCATCTCGATTAAAGGCGAGTCCCAAACGGTTACGGGGAGGGCTCCTGGTATTCAACCTCTTATAAAGAGACCAGGGCCTTACTCCTTTTCTCCAATCCCAAAACAAGTTCGCCCGTCGCCTTGAGTTCCAACACCCTAGGCTCCAGATTCCGGGCGCCTCAGACCTTCGACAATGTCCGGTTCCGACCTTTAAGGCCGATGGATGCCCTCCTCCGTCACGGAGGAGGACGTGCTAAAGTTGAGAGAGGCTAAGTTCTTGACCGCCGAAATTTCGCACAGGTTGCCTGTTCAAAGGCAGGCTATCCCCAGTCCCCAGCCCGGTGAGAGCGTAGTGTTCGTGTCTCACTTCCTTCGGGGGTTAGGCTTCCCGATGGACCCCTTTGTGAGGGGACTGCTGTTTTATTACGGGCTGGAATTCCACGACTTAGCTCCGGAGTCCATCCTCCATATCTCCTCGTTTATCATTGTATGCGAAGCGTTCCTCCGTGTTACCCCTCACTTCGGATTATGGCTCAAGACTTTCAGAGTGGAGCCGAAGATGATCAAGGGACGGCACACAGAGTGCGGAGGCGCTGTTATAAGCAAAAATGCTGATGCTCCATGGCCCGAGGGCTCTTTTCAAGAGGAGCTAGGCTTGTGGCAATGAGAGTGGTTTTATATCACCGCTTCCCGGAGCACCAAGTGGGTGGCGCTTCCTGCCTTTCGCTCGGGTCCCCCACCATGGCTAGCGTCATGGGTTAACAGAGGGTTAGATTGGGGTTTGCCCAAAGATGTGCCCCTGTTATAGGGCCGAATTAAGGATCTTTTGGAAGGAGACCTCAGCTTGGTCAAGGTGACGCAGGTCATGCTGATTCGCCGAATATTGCCCGGCAAACGTCGCCCCTTCGCCTGTGGGAGTTTAATCCAGAGGGACCGCGAGCTCTCCAGAACTTTATGGGCGCAACGCCCACGGAGATGTATAGACTGTTCTTCGGATCACAAGAGATGTGTCCGGATTTAACCGAGGACGCAGGCCTAAGCTGCAATCGCCTGGATACTCAAGTAAGCAACCTTGTGCCCGGACCTTCTATCTGTATAATTGTCATAAACTTGCCCCTAAAAGAGCCGTCCTTTTAAACAGGAGTGGATAGCGAAGGCGAAGCTGATCAAGTGTCCGGCTCCCCTTCCTGAAACCAGGCCGGATCCCGTGCTGGTCAGGATGCTGGAGATAATGCCTTTGGAGGGAGAGGACAAGGAAGCTATGGCCTCCTCGAAGGAGGCTTCTCCGAAGGGAGGAACCAAAAATTCCTCTCCTAAGGGGAAGAAGAGAGCCGCCTCTGACGACCCGGAAACCATGGCCTCGAAACGGGGGAGAAAATCCTCGTCAGAGGGTCCGACGCCGGGGAGTTCCTCGGCCGGACTACGCTCTCAAGGGGATCAGCCCTCCAGCGAGCCGTAAGTCGAGAAAAGATTTTCCTTTTGAGGGACGAGGGAAGTCCTTGATTTATATCTGAGAAGATTAATCAAACCTTTATCTTGTAGATCGGACCTCAGCCCTTCTTAGCAGAGCTCGTCTACGGGGGATCTCCTTCCGGAGATGATGGAGAGCGGGACGCCTCCCCCTGCCGTGCCGCCTAGCGAGGCAGGCGACCCTGAGGTGTTGTCGCAGAGGGTTTCTCCAAATCCGGCAGGGGCGGAAGGTGGCTATGCGGCCCCCCGAGGTTCTCCGCGTCCGGCCTTCGAAAGAGGTCATGGGACGAGCCCGGCACCGTCTGGTGCTTGGCCGGAGGAGCTAAAGATTCTGCTGGGGCGAGCTTCTATCTCAGAGGAGCACCGCGCATTGATGGGCATGGTGATTGAAAGGATTTCATCCGTAGAGAGCGGATTGTATGAGGCCGTCAAAATTTTACTGACGGGTTTCGAGGTACATTAGATAATGTATACTTTTGTCAGTTGCACATGAATAAGATGCGCCTTGTGTAGATAGTAGCCCCTGAGACTCTGCGCATCGTCAAGAAATGATGGCACGCGGAGGATCATAATCCCAGGTCTAAGATGTCGCCTTTGAATGTAGGCGGCAGGGTGTCCGGAATCGAGCCGAACTGACGGTTTTGCCAAACTAAAGCGGCAACTGGACGTGGCAGATGCCGACATCACGCTTGTCGATAAGCGGCTTGATGAGGCTCAAGCTATGTAATTCCTCAGGCGGCATCAGGTAAGAACAGTTTTATGCCTGTGTCTTACGATGTGTGTGCTTGACGCAGATGGTGCGGCCACCGTGGAGAGTCTTAGGGCAGAACTTGCCCGAGCTAAAGAACAAGCCAGCAAAAGTGATGCGGCTACCAGGAAAGCCCTTGAAGAGCTAAGAGCCGAACAGGCTGCTCATTGCCGAAGCAAAGAAGAGACGGCCGAGATGGCCGAAAAGTTAAAAAGCGCTACAGACCGTTGCAGACTTCTTGAAAAAGAAGACCAGGCGAAACAGACGGACTTAGAGAAGGCTATTGCCAATGCCAAGGACGCGCTCTCTTTGATGAGAGCTGCGAAGGAGGAGCTGCGTCAAGCCAAACAGATTGCGGCTGGAAAGCCCTTTATGCTGCGAAGGAAATTTTGTGATCCGAAGTTTGCTCTGTTGGACCGGATGTGGAGTGTGGAGGATACCTATCTGGACTTGGCAGCGAGTGCTGCTGATGCGACCGAACACTTTCGAGATCAGAAAGATCGCGAAGTGGAAAAGCTTTTCTGGTCGTAGTTTCACAATCCAGAGCGTCCACTGGCAGTGGATGATCGTTTGGCTCAATGGGCCGAACTGAATAGGTTGTCTGGACTCGCCATGAAGTACGTAATGGGTCACCTGTGGCCGGGGAGATCGGAGCCAAGAGTTATTTCAGCTTGGTGCAGCAATTCCTTGATGCGGTGCCGCGTATAAATGCAATGAAGAGGTCAGCATGCATAGAGGGCGCTAGGATGGCTCTTGCCCGTGTTAAGACATACTGGGCAGAGATGGAGACCACCGTTGTTGCGTCCCGAGATTCGGACAAAAGCCGAGTACCCTCCGAGCACTATTTTCAGGAAGTTCTTGAAGGCGCTCGTGTAATAGAGATGCAGTGCCCGAAAGATGCTATGTTATGATAGCATATGTAATTATAAAGTAATATTTTGATAAACTATAGTGGCCTTTTTTATACTTGTGCTTCCAAGTATTGGGAACACCTCCTGTGCGGCCGTTTTAAGATATATATATATATATATATATATATATATATATATATATATATATATATATATATATATATATATATATATATATA
>NC_041386.1:78274769-78350908 GCF_002162155.2 Triticum dicoccoides | reverse complement strand
AGTGCGGGGGTGCTCGCAGAAGACGCATTTTCACACTTAACCCAACGTCTTGGTCCTACAAAGGAGGTTATAGCGCAGCGGGCCAGACAACCGAACTATAATGCTTTAACACTTTCACTTAGCCATAGGAGTTTGACAGTGAGACTATTTAGGTAGCCCCTTGGTGGCAACTGCGCTCGTTCGAGTTCGGGCGCGTATGTGCCTGACCGGGAAGCGGCCCTTCGTTAAAGCGGAGGAATCCGATAGATTTCGATAGGTCATCGAGTGGCTGACCAGTCGCACGCTACATCATGACAGTCAGTTTTCGGCTTTCTCTACTGAGGTGCTCGCCCGACCGAACTGGGGCACAATCGCAGTAGTTCTCCTGGTGCTACCTTAGCCGATAGAGCGGAACATAAGGTAGCCGAACTCAGGAGCCGGGCAACCCAACATTTGACCAAAGACATGATTCGGAGCTGATGCATATAATGCCAAAACTCGCGACGCCGAACACTCCCTAAGGTGTTCGGTCTTTATGAGTGCGGGCGAAACAACACTCTTTATTAAAGAAGCCCCTAGTGTCCAGGTATGTGCAAAAATTCTGACGTGGCCACATGCCAAGACGCCAGCCTCCTCCTTGGTTATATCAGAAAGAAAAAACCAAGGGATGTGTAGCAACAAGAGACAGTAAAAAAGGTTTACGCAGGGTCTTAATCTAAAAAGAATCCTTTAGGACGGGTCCCTACTGCACGTCTGCGCCTGTGTCTCCGTTGTGCCGTATCCTGGACGGGCGCCGCACGACGTTCATCTGTAAAAGAGAGGAACTGAGTTGAAAACGGGTCGTGCCGAAAAAGTTTAAAATAAGCAAAGTATAAAGTAAGATATATAAGATTGAGCTTTATTGTCTCTTATTGTATATGCGTGGAGCCCCTAGTGCGGGGGTATATGGCTTCTAGGCCTGCATCAATGATGATTTTGCACCGAACTCGTCTATCCGCGTTCGTGGTCTTGAATGACCTATTTCGAAGTTTTTTTTGGCCGGTGAGGCCATTTTGCTGTGGGGCTGTCAAAGCGGCCGCACAGTCCACCGCTTGGGGAGGCGCACTTTAGTGCTTCCCCTTCAAAGAGATGATGCCTCGTGGACCGGGCATCTTAAGCGTAAGAGATGCATAATGCGGTATTGCGTTAAAGCGAGCGAAAGCTTCGCGTCCCAATAGTACTTGATAGCGACTTGAGAATGGGACGATATGAAAGGTCAGCTTTTCACGGTGGAGGTTATCGGCAGAGTTGAATATGACTTCGAGTCGGAGAAAACCCATACAATGGGTGTCCGGACCAGGTATTACCCCTTGAAAGGAGGTTTTGCTGCAGCAGATTCTTGCTGGGTTTATCCCCATGTGCTGGATTGTATCCTGATATATCAGGTTTAGTCCACTACCGCCGTCCATAAGTACATTTGAAAACCGGAGTCCGCCAATTATTGGATCGAGTATCAAGGCAGTCCAGCCTACATTCTTGATATTCCTAGAATAATCTAGCTGATTGAAGATGATCGGTTTTGACAACCAGTGGCAGGACCCTTTGGGGATGGGCCGTGTGGTGCGTACCTTTACGGGCGCCGCACGTTTTGTTATGTGAAGTGAGTTCACTGTTTTTACTTCTTGTGGGAAGTTCTTTTGTTTCCTGGTGCTCTGCTTTTGGGGTTCGTCCGCGTCTTCGCTTGGTGTGTCGAGCCCCTTGTGTTCGGCATTGAGTCTGCCGGATTGTTTGAAAACCCAACAGTCTCTGTGGGTATGGTTAGCAGGCTTCCCGGGAGTACTGTGTATCTGACATATCCTGTCCAAGATTTTATTTAGGTTGGATGGATCGTCCCTGTTATCCTGGGGGGCGATTTTTCCTGATTTTGTCGTGAGCCTTTGAATCCGGCATTGACTGCCGTGCTCTTCGGACTTTTGTACTTAGTCCAGCGACGGTCCTTGTTGCGTCACGGTTTTCCGTTTCCATCCCTAGTTTCGGATGTACTTGGGTCACTGGGGCTGCACCTTGCCAAACAGTTGTCCTCCCCTGCACAAAAGCGGGTCATGAGGCTTGTTAGTGCGGCCATTGTTCTTGGCTTTTCTTGGCCGAGGTGTCTGGCGAGCCGTTCGTCTCGGACGTTATGCCTGAAAGCTGCTAAGGCTTCGGCGTCCGGACAGTCGACTATCTGATTCTTTTTAGTGAGGAATCTATTCCAGAACTGCCGAGCTGATTCTCCGGGTTGTTGAGTTATGTGACTAAGATCATCTGCATCCGAAGGGCGGACATAGGTCCCTTGAAAGTTTGCTCGGAAAGCATCCTCGAGCTCTTCCCAACTTCCAATTGTGTTTTCGGGAAGGCTTTTAAGCCAATGCCGGGCTGGCCCTTTAAGCTTAAGGGGTAGATATTTTATGGCATGGAGATCATCTCCTCTAGCCATGTGTATGTGGAGGATATAATCCTCGATCCAAACTCCAGGGTCTGTTGTTCCATCATATGCCTCTATGTTGGGTTTGAATCCCTCTGGGAATTCATAGTCCAGGACCTCATCGGTGAAACATAGGGGGTGTGTGGCGCCCCTGTATTTGGGTGTGCCGGATTCTGATGATGGCTTCATAGCGTTGCTTATGAGAGCTTGCTTTCTTGTCCCATAAATGGACCTGACTGGGCCATGATACGAATCCTTAAGTGGGTCGCATGCCGATTTAGGTGCGACGCCGCTTGCTGCTTTACGGGGTCGTCTATCCGACCGTGTTGCTTTTTCATTTTTTGAATGCGAGGGCTGTAGGGCCTCTTCGTCGAATTCAGGCAGTAGCTTTCTTTTTGGATAGCTTTTAGTGCGGCGACTGTCGCCGTACTTATCTGTGGTATTGATTACTTTGCTCCATCTAATCCGGAGTGCATCTTCTGCTGTTTTTAGCTTCCGCTTCTGCTTTTTTAGGCTGCGTGCAGTTGCAACGAGCCTCTCATGGAGATTCTTCTACTCCATAGGTTTATTCGGCGTGAGGTCATCCGGAATGCCGTTTTCACCGGAGGAGGGATGTTCGGTTTCTCTATCCGTGTTGCCCTGTTCGGACGATTGCTCTAAGGCCTGCTCATCGTCTACCGGCTCGTCCTGCTCTATGGCTGGGTTTTTGTCGAGGCGAGGCTTGGGTCAGTGTTTACGCCGACGCTTTGATTGCTTTTCGGGGGGTCGATCTCCCGTCCCATCCCCTTTTTCCTCGTTGTCGCTTCCTTTAGGGGTATCCACCATGTACACATCGTGAGATGAGGTGGCTGTCCAATGCCCTATGGGCGTTGGTTCGTCGGTATCTCCTGCATCGTCATCCATGCTGTCGATGTCTCCGGAGTCGAAGTTGAGCACGTCGTTTAAATTGTAGACAGTGGCTACCAAGTGGGTGGTGGGTGGGCTTTGGATTTCTTCATCGTCTGTATCCCATCCTCGCTGACCGTAGTTCGGCCAAGGCTCTCCTGATAAGGAGAGAGACTTGAGAGAGTTCAGGATATCGCCACAAGGCGAGTGCTGAAAGATGTCTGCGGTGGTGAACTCTATTATCGGCGCCCAATCGGATTCGATCGACAGGGGCGCGGGGGGTTCGGAGTACGGAAAGGAGTCCGGATCCTCGGAGTCACGGATCATGCAGAGTGCGGGGCTAGCGTTCGGCTCGATCGCCTTTGAGATTGAAGCCCCCGAGGTGACGTCCAACCGCTCATCCTCGATTGGCGCAATAGGCTCCGAGTTAGGGGTCGGAACCGATGCGTGTGCGGCCTCCAGGACACTGTCCGGAGGCAGAGCTAGGTCATGCCCCTCGAGATAGTGCGGTGCGCTTGGCCGTGGCTCGAACCCGTCGAAGATCAAGTCTCCGCGGATGTCACCCGTGTAGTTTAAGCTTCCAAACCTGACTTGATGGCCAGGGGCATAGCTTTCGATCTGCTCCAGGTGGCCGAGTGAATTGGCCCGCAAAGCGAAGCCACCGAAGACGAAGATCTGTCCGAGGAGAAAAGTCTCACCCTGGACCGTATCGTTGTTGATGATCAAAGGAGCCATCGGGCCTAAAGGCGACGACACAGAGGAACTCTCAATGAAAGCACCAATGTCGGTGTCAAAACCGGCGGATCTCGGGTAGGGGGTCCCGAACTGTGCGTCTAGGCCGGATGGTAACAGGAGGCAGGGAACACGATGTTTTACCCAGGTTCGGGCCCTCTTGATGGAGGTAAAACCCTACGTCCTGCTTGATTAATATTGATGATATGGGTAGTACAAGAGTAGATCTACCATGAGATCAAGGAGGCTAAACCCTAGAAGCTAGCCTACGGTATGATTGTTGTATAAGGAGTTGATTGCCTACGGACTACAACCCTCCGATTTATATAGACACCGGATAGGGTTAGGGTTACATAGAGTCGGTTACAATGGTAGGAGATCTTGAATATCCGCATCGCCAAGCTTGCCTTCCACGCCAAGGAAAGTCCTATCCGGACACGGGACGAAGTCTTCAATCTTGTATCTTCATAGTCCAGGAGTCCGGCTGAAGGTATAGTCCGGCTACCCGAACACCCCCTAATCCAGGACTCCCTCAGCCACCAAGCTACAAAAGCTTCGTGATGAACTATAATATGCAAGGGATGAATAAAACTATTCCTGAGCTCTTCGTGATGCTAAAAGCCGCGGAGGTAGAAATCAAGAAGGAGCATCAAGTGTTGATGGTCAATAAGACCACCAGTTTCAAGAAAAAGGGCAAAGGGAAGAAGAAAGGGAACTTCAAGAAGAACAACAAACAAGTTGCTGCTCAGGAGAAGAAACCCAAGTCTGGATCTAAGCCTAAGACTGAGTGCTTCTACCGCAAGCAGACTGGTCACTGGAAGCGGAACTGCCCCAAGTATTTGGCAGATAAGAAGGATGGCAAAGTGAACAAAGGTATATGTGATATACATGTTATTGATGTGTACCTTACTAATGCTTGCAGTAGCACCTGGGTATTTGATACTGGTTCTGTTGCTAACATTTGCAACTCGAAATAGGGGCTACGGATTAAGCGAAGATTGGCTAAGGACGAGGTGACGATGCGCGTGGGAAATGGTTCCAAAGTCGATGTGATCGCGGTCGGCACGCTACCTCTACATCTACCTTCAGGATTAGTATTAGACCTAAATAATTGTTACTTCATGCCAGCGTTGAGCATGAACATTATATCTGGATCTTGTTTGATGCGAGATGGTTATTCATTTAAATCAGAGAATAATGGTTGTTCTATTATATGAGTAATATCTTTTATGGTCATGCACCCTTCAAGAGTGGTCTATTTTTGATGAATCTCGATAGTAGTGATACACATATTCATAATGTTGAAATCAAAAGATGCAGAGTTGATAATGATAGTGCAACTTATTTGTGGCACTGCCATTTAGGTCATATCGGTGTAAAGCGCATGAAGAAACTCCATACTGATGGACTTTTGGAACCACTTGATTATGAATCACTTGGTACTTGCGAACCGTGCCTCATGGGTAAGATGACTAAAACGCCGTTCTCCTGTACTATGGAGAGAGCAACGGATTTGTTGGAAATCATACATACAGATGTATGTGGTCCAATGAATGTTGAGGCTCGTGGCGGATATCGTTATTTTCTCACCTTCACAGATGATTTAAGCAGATATGGATATATCTACTTAATGAAACATAAGTCTGAAACATTTGAAAAGTTCAAAGAATTTCAGAGTGAAGTTGAAAATCATCGTAACAAGAAAATAAAGTTTCCACAATCTGATCGTGGAGGAGAATATTTGAGTTACGTGTTTGGTCTACATTTGAAACAATGCGGAATAGTTTCGCAACTCACGCCACCCGGAACACCACAGCGTACTGGTGTGTCTGAACATCGCAATCGTACTTTATTAGATATGGTGCGATCTATGATGTCTCTTATTGATTTACCGTTATCGTTTCGGGGTTATGCTTTAGAGACGGCTGCATTCACGTTAAATAGGACACCATCGAAATCCGTTGAGACGACGCCTTATGAACTGTGGTTTGGCAAGAAACCAAAATTGTCGTTTCTGAAAGTTTGGGGCTGCGATGCTTATGTGAAAAAGCTTCAACCTGATAAGCTCGAACCGAAATAGGAGAAATGTGTCTTCATAGGATACCCAAAGGAGACTGTTGGGTACACCTTCTATCACAGATCCGAAGGCAAGACTTTTGTTGCTACATTCGGAGTTTTTCTAGAGAAGGAGTTTCTCTCGAAAGAAGTGAGTGGGAGAAAAGTAGAACTTGATGAGGTAACTATACCTGCTCCCTTATTGGAAAGTAGTACATCACAGAAACCGGGTTCTGTGACACCTACACCAATTAGGGAGGAAGCTAATGATAATGATCATGAAACTTCAGATCAAGTTACTACCGAACCTCGTAGATCAACCAGAGTAAGATCCGCACCAGAGTGGTACGGTAATCCTGTTTTGGAAGTCATGCTACTAGATCATGATGAACCTACGAACTATGAAGAAGCAATGGTGAGCCCAGATTCCGCAAAATGGCTAGAAGCCATGAAATATGAGATGGGATCCATGTATGAGAACAAAGTGTGGACTTTGGTTGACTTGCCCGTTGATCGGCAAGCAGTTGAGAATAAATGGATCTTCAAGAAGAAGACTGACGCTGACGGTAATGTTACTGTCTACAAAGCTCGACTTGTTGCAAAAGGTTTTCGACAAGTTCAAGGGATTGACTACGATGAGACCTTCTCACCCGTAGCGATGCTTAAGTCTGTCCGAATCATGTTAGCAATTGCCGCATTTTATAATTATGAAATTTGGCAAATGGATGTCAAAACTGCATTCCTGAATGGATTTCTGGAAGATGAGTTGTATATGATGCAACCAGAAGGTTTTGTCGATCCAAAGGGAGCTAACAAAGTGTGCAAGCTCCAGCGATCCATTTATGGACTGGTGCAAGCCTCTTGGAGTTGGAATAAACGCTTTGATAGTGTGATCAAAGCATTTGGTTTTGTACAGAATTTTGGAGAAGCCTGTATTTACAAGAAAGTGAGTGGGAGCTCCATATCATTTCTGATATTATATGTGGATGACATATTATTGATTGGAAATGATATAGAATTTCTGGATAGCATAAAGGGATACTTGAATAAGAGTTTTTCAATGAAAGACCTCGGTGAAGCTGCTTACATATTGGGCATTAAGATCTATAGAGATAGATCAAGACGCTTAATTGGACTTTCACAAAGTACATACCTTGACAAGGTTTTGAAGAAGTTCAAAATGGATCAAGCAAAGAAAGGGTTCTTGCCTGTGTTACAAGGTGTGAAGTTGAGTAAGACTCAATGTCTGACCACCGTAGAAGATAGGGAGAAAATGAAAGATGTTCCCTATGCTTCAGCCATAGGCTCTATCATGTATGCAATGCTGTGTACCAGCCTGATGTGTGCCTTGCTATAAGTCTAGCAGGGAGGTACCAAAGTAATCCAGGAGTGGATCACTAGACAGCGGTCAAGAACATCCTGAAATATCTGAAAAGGACTAAGGATATGTTTCTCATATATGGAGGTGACAAAGAGCTCATTGTAAATGGTTACGTTGATGCAAGCTTTGACATTGATCCGGACGATTCTAAATCGCAAACCGGATACGTGTTTTTACTGAACGGTGGAGCTGTCAGTTGGTGCAGTTCTAAACAAAGCGTCGTGGCGGGATCTACATGTGAAGCGGAGTGCATAGCTACTTCGGAAGCAGCAAATGAAGGAGTCTAGATGAAGGAGTTCATATCCGATCTAGGTGTCATACCTAGTGCATCGGGTCCAATGAAAATCTTTTGTGACAATACTGGTGCAATTTCCTTGGTGAAGGAATCCAGATTTCACAAGAGAACCAAGCACATCAAGAGACGCTTCAATTCCATTCGGGATTTAGTCCAAGTGGGAGACATAGAAATTTGCAAGATACATACGGATCTGAATGTTGCAGACCCGCTGACTAAGCCTCTTCCACGAGCAAAACATGATCAGCACCAAGGCTCCATGGGTGTTAAAATCATTACTGTGTAATCTAGATTATTGACTCTAGTGCAAGTGGGAGACTGAAGGAAATATGCCCTAGAGGCAATAATAAAGTTATTATTTATTTCCTTATATCATGATAAATGTTTATTATTCATGCTAGAATTGTATTAACCGGAAACATAATACATGTTTGAATACATAGACAAAACAGAGAGTCACTAGTATGCCTCTACTTGACTAGCTCGTTGATCAAAGATGGTTATGTTTCCTAACCATAGACATGAGTTGTCATTTGATTAACGGGATCACATCATTAGGGGAATGATGTGATTGACTTGACCCATTCCATTAGCTTAGCACTTGATCGTTTAGTTTGTTGCTATTGCTTTCTTCATAACTTATACATGTTCCTATGACTATGAGATTATGCAACTCCCGTTTGCCGGAGGAACACTTTGTGTGCTACCAAACGTCACAACGTAACTGGGTGATTATGAAGGTGCTCTACAGGTGTCTCCAAAGGTACTTATTGGGTTGGCGTATTTTGAGATTAGGATTTGTCACTACGATTGTCGGAGAGGTATGTCTGGGCCCTCTCGGTAATGCACATTACTCAAGCCTTGTAAGCATTGCAACTAATAAGATTAGTTGCGGGATGATGTATTACGGAACGAGTAAAGAGACTTGCCGGTAACGAGATTGAACTAGGTATTGAGATACCGATGATCGAATCTCGGGCAAGTAACATACCGATGACAAAGGGAATAACGTATGTTGTTATGCGGTCTGACCGATAAAGATCTTCGTAGAATATGTAGGAGGTAATATGAGCATCCAGATTCCGCTATTGGTTATTGACCGGAGACATGTCTCGGTCATGTCTACATAGTTCTCGCACCCGTAGGGTCCGCACGCTTAAATTCGGTGATGATCGTAATTAGGGTTTTTGTGTTTTGATGTACCGAAGGTTGTTCGGAGTCCTGGATGTGATCACGGACATGACGAGGAGTCTCTAAATGGTCAAGACATAAAGATTGATATATTGGAAGCCTATATTTGAATGTCAGAAACGTTCCGGGTGAAATCGGGATTTTACCGGAGTACCGGGGAGTTACCGGAACCCCCCCCGGGGGTTATTGGGCCTACATGGGCCATAAGGGAGAAGAGAAGGGCCGGCCAGGGCAGGCCGCGTGCCCCCTTCCCCCCTAGTGTGAATAGGACAAGGAAGGGGGGGCGGTGTCCCCCCTTTCCTCTTTCTCCCTTCCTCCTTCCTTTTCCAACAAGGCAAGAGGGGGGAGTCCTACTCCCGGTTGGAGTAGGACTCCTCCAGGCGCACCCATAGGGCCGGCCGCACCTCCCCCTCTCCCTTCTTTATATACTGAGACAAGGGGGCACCCCATGACACACAAGTTGATCCTCGTGATCGTTCCTTAGCCGTGTGCGGTGCCCCCTTCCACCATATTCCACCTCGGTCATATCGTCGCGGTGCTTAGGCGAAGCCCTGCGTCGGTAGAACATCATCACCGTCATCACACCGTCGTGCTGAGAAACTCTCCCTCAATGTTTTGCTGGATCGGAGCTCGAGGGACGTCACCGAGTTGAATGTGTGCAGAACTCGGAGGTGCCGTATGTTCGGTACTTGGATCGGTCGGATCGGGAAGACGTACGACTACTTCCTCTATGTTGTGTCAACGCTTCCGTTGCCGGTCTACAAGGGTACGTAGACAACACTCTCCCCTCTCGTTGCTATGAATCACCGTGATCTTGCGTGTTCGTAGGAATTTTTTTGAAATTACTACGTTCCCCAACACTGATAAGGAAAAGGTGACTTGAAAAACGTTAGATGAGGACGCTTACCAAACACAGCAGAAGTCATAGCGTTTATTTGCCGCTTTAACCCGATGAGTTCCTCAACCACCGGTTTCAGGGCTGCTTCTGTGTCTTCGGCCTTCTTTTCTAAAGAGGCCTTCTCTGTGTCCCAATCTGCACGCTCCTTCGTAAAGGTTTCCTTCAGCTTATCCATGGTTGCTAAGGCATTAGTCAGTTCTTCCTTGGCTTTGGACACCTCCGCTTGCTGAGATTTAATGTTCTCCTGAAGGTCAGCAGTTCGGGCGTCCTTCTTACTCAGCTCGGCCTACAAAGACAAGATATATCATCAATGGGCTATGTATATTTGAAGTACCAAGCGTATAACAAGTTATGCACTTTTGCACTTGTGGGCTAATGCCTATTCGCTTCATTCTAGCAAATTATTTCAAGTCCCAAGCGTCTAATACAAGCATTATTCTTGGCACTTGGGGGCTAATGTACATCTACTCAAAAGTAACAGTAATTAAAGTCCCGGTTCACCTTGGAAAGGTAAACCGGCCCTTGGGGACTACACAGGCGAAAGTTACAAGGATACCATGCTAAAGTACTAGTTCATTTTTAAAGGATCAACTAACCCTTGGAGGGTAAGTATGCAGAAGTATGGTATTATAAAGTCCTGGTTTTTTATTATTATCATAAATCGGTCCTTGGGAGCTACTGGAATTGGTACTTACAATTGGACTTAAGAGAGAAGAGGATTTGTACCTACTTCATAACGTTCCTTAATCAAATTCACTAAACCGGCTTCATAGTCACGGTTTGAGTACAGACGGTTCAGAAAACCAGAATGGAGCTCTTGGGCATTAAGGTGGGCATAGCTTGATAAATCGGTGCTCCACTTGCCTTTCTCCATGGCAGCATGCTCTTCTTTGGCACTATGTTTTGCCAATATAACAGGATGGCCAGGAGAGGTGTGGCCAACACCAGTAATGATAACCTCATCTTCCTTGTCACCAGCAACCTTTTCTAGAGTTGATGGAATGTCAGTAGCTTTCATTGGACTAGAAGGTCCGTCATCAGTCCGGACCAGACATGTCGGTTTATCATCTTGCACAGCAGTATCAACTTTTGCTTGTTCATCAACATTATGATCTTGAGGGGGCGGTTCACCAAATGTGGCCTTAGTATTTGGACCTTCCGATTCCGTAGTCAGCTCCGGTTCAGTCACCACATGGTCTTCAGACGGGTTATTCGCCCGAGCCTTCTTACTGGGTCTGGCTTTGGCTCTAAAAAGAACAGATGCAAAATTTAGCATAGCATATAAAATTTGAAACATCAAAAGATTGAGTTGAAATACTTACCCAGCAACGGTCTTAAGAGGAGGGAGTTGTGTGGCCGTTGATTCGCCGGATGATGAAGGAGGTGTCACCTGATAATTCAAATCGGACGGATTAAGAGGTTGTCGGAAATAGCCTGCCTTGGGATAAGAAGTGTCAGAAGTGGGTGAGACCTCAGGTCGGCGTTTTCAAACTGGGGTGTTCGGTAAACCGGTCGAAGTGACCATTTGGCTGTTGTCCCGGGTTGTGCGGCAAGCCTCGTGCTGCTGCTTCTTCAAAAGAAATTTTGGATCCAAGTGAGCAAGAGGGTGAGAAAATCTTACCTTCTAGACTGATTGACGAATTTTTTGTGTTGGCAGAGGGTCTGAACTGGAGGAAAGGATAATTACCTTTGCATCGTCAGCTTCGCTGCCCTCAGCGTCCTCCTGATAAATATCATTATCAATGAGGTGCATGAAAAGTGATCCAAGTGAATCAAGTTCTACCTCTGCTTCCGGTTCATCAGGGTCGTCATCAAGCTCTAAACCGATGGGTTCAGTGGCCTCCCTCTTCGTGGTTTTCTTGACAGCTTCCGTTTTAGGTCGAGAAGGCTTCACCGCTTTCTCCTGAGGTTTCTTTTTCCAGAACGGATCATCGCCCTGTTTAAAAATGGTCAGAGGGTATTCATAGTTGCATAGTTCAAAAATATCAGGTGTAAAGCGGAAGCAAAAACAATACTTACAGCAGGCGGTTTGTTCTGTGTGTAAAAGGGACTTAACCTGGTCTTGCTACAGACAGCTTCCGGTTTATTCAGCATTTTCTTGACAGACTCAGTAACTTCCTCATCTGTGAGCTGAATGTCAATATGACGTTGGGAGTCTTTTACGTCACCGGTGTACTCGCACATTAAACCGGAGCGGCGACTTAACGGCAAGATACTCCAGGATATCCAACAACAACGAAGTCCACACCTGTTAAATTGTTGGCCATGAAAGCTCTAAGATTGGCGAGTTGTGGTGCGTACGAGGCCCGTTCCTTGGCACTTAGTCATTGTGGAAGCGGATGAGTATTGGCGAGCCGGTGAGCATGGTAACCCGGCAAAGGGTTCTCCTCTTCAGGAGAGTTGTCCTTGCAGTAGAACCAAGTTTGATTCCATTCCTTTGGGTGACTATGAAGTTTGGTGTGAGGAAAACTAACGTCCTTCCTTTTCTGAATGGAGATGCCACCAAGTTCAGTATTGGGCCCGTCTACAAATTTAGTGCGACGGTTTAAGTGGAAGAAATCCCGGAACAACTCGACAGTTGGTTCTTCTTGTAGATACGCTTCACAAAAAACCTGAAAGTTGCAGATATTGGATACAGAGTTGGGTCCAATATCTTGAGGGTGGATCTGAAAGCTGGCAAGTACATCTCGGAAGAACTTGGATCCATGCGGTTTAAAACCACGGCCTATATGATCAGCAAACACCACTACTTCACCCTCTCTGGTGGTAGGAGGATTTTTCGGCCCAGGAACTCGCCATCGGATTTCATTTTTCTTCGGTAAGGTACCAATTTTGACCATTCCGTTCAGTTGCTCCTCAGTAACCCGGGAAGGGACCCAGTTACAGTAATAGAACTGTTTGGCCATTGCAAGTGAAGAGCTGGAAAGAAAATAATGCCGGTTTATGATTCATTAATGACAAAGCGTACGGTACAATAGGTTGAGGAAAAAGGAATTCAAGCATATAAAATTGATAAACCGGAGTAAGTTATAAACCGCCTATGACAGAGTGTTTATAAGTGGTAAAGTGATGAACGGTTTACAAGGGGACTAATGGCATATGACAGATTATTTTCTACATAGATAAACCGCCTGTGCAGGTAAAGATGGTACAGATCTGAAGAAGCAAAAATGGCTAAGTGAAGAAAAACAGGTTTCACAGAATCATGTTCGCGTTTTGGATCTACTACAAGTCAGGAAAAGAAAAAGATTTAGATCTAAAAAAAAGGTTGGTCCTGGAGCAGTTCATTAAGGTACAGATCAAAGTTTTTATGTGTACAAAGGCTTGATTTAAACAACCAAGAAGGGGAGCACTAGAACTATCGCACGGAGCGTATCAAGCCTAAGGTCTACTGTCTACGGACTGGTGAAGAACAAGAAAGGAACGCCATGAACCTGTGGGAACCCTAAAAATGGATCTAGAGAGGAAGGAAGGAAGGACTTATTGTGGCCGCGGAAGCAGCGGAGGTGCGCTGCGGTGCTCTGGTACGAACAGGATGATGCAGTGGCCGACGGTGAGGCAGAGGCGAGGCTTGACGATGGCGGCGGCGTTCGAGTGCGGAGACGTCGCGAGGAAGAAGAAGGGATGAAGACGCAACGGAAAGAAAATAATGGGGGTCCTCCGCCTCTATTTATAAGGGTAAAGAGATAAACGACAGGCGCGGGAATCGAGGAGCCCAAAAAATGGATAGATAACGAGATTGTTGCCTCGATTGTTGGATGCTCATTAATAAAAGGGGTATCTTCGGCTTTAAATAAACAGGTGATGTCATGGCGGTTTACTACAAATCTGGAGGATGACGTCAGGGCGGTTTACAAGATCTATGCGAAGGTGCAAGGGCAACAAATTTTCTAAGTGTTGAAGATTGACATGAACAAGTTCAAATCAATCTGGGGCCTAATGTTGGGGATATTACTACTGGACATAAACCGACCAGGAGTGGCCGGGTTAACTCTATGAGGATTAGAAGCCCAGGAAGACAAAGGATGGTGGCGCTTTATCAAGGCCCAAAGCCCAAAGGCGGGTTAAGGCATGTAGATATAAACCGACATTATCATGTAACTTGTATCGTAAGATAGGAAGAATAGAGACCGAGTTGGACACGTTGATGATCCAGCCTCAGGACTCTGTAAACCGACGGGCGTCGACCTATGTATATAAAGGGACGACCCGGCGGCGGTTTAGGGACAACACACAACAACTCGAGAGCCAGGCAAAGCGGATTCACTCCCTGGTCATCGAAACCCTAGCAATTCCATCACAACTGGAGTAGGCTTTTACCTAGATCGTAAGGGGCCGAACCAGTATAAAACTCTTGCGTCCCTTGTCCGCTTTAACCCCTTTAAGCTAACCCGTAGCAATGGCTCCACTATTGAGTCCTTTCACAAGGACATCTGCCGTGAGAAAACCACGACACATGTCCTTCGCCCGCTCCTCCGGCCCAGCTCCCGCGTCAAGCCTGCCAGCCTTCGCGGGCCAAGGCCCATGGGTGAGGCAGCACCCGAGCCCCCCTGCACTGTTGGGCCGGCCTCTGATTCGGCCCGTTCGTTTTTTTCTGTTGTCAGTGATTTGTTAATTTCTCAAAGCTTTGCATATTTACAGAACTGGCCCTATTTTAATCTGCTAATAACTTTTGAACCATGCATCCAAATAAAACATGTCATATATATAACATGCTTAGAATTTGATCTAGTTTCACAATATCCAACTTTCATGCATGTTTAAAATGTTGTTTGTTTTAATTTGCATAAATACCATGTTTAAATGGTCTATTTCATAACTAAATAACCATAGCTCCAAACTTAATAAACTTTATATGTAAATGGGGTAGAAAAATGCCTAGTTTAACATGGTGGCTTTACTTTGCATGTTTAATAACTCTAAAATTGTGTATAGGGCAGAACAGTACCAACTCTAAAATATGCACATGAGGATTTTCTGGAATTGTTGTTTGTTGTTTCCGGCCTCATTTAAACTTGACTAGATAGTTAGTTTATGTATGCTTCACCTCTTGCCATGTTAATAAACATTTAATATTGTTGGATACATAAACGAGATCGAACTAAATAACTTGAATGTGGTGTTCCATCAATATGCAACACCAGATCTCGTTGCATATTGAGCTCCACTTAATTTGTAGTATTGTTTGTGCACTTTGCCATGCCATGCCTCATTAAACCGGACATGCATCATACCTGGTTGTGCATCATGCCATGATTATGTGATGGTTGTTTAATATGTTGTTTTCTTCTTTTCGGGTTGCTTCTCTCGTTAGCTTCGGTTTTGATCCGGAGTTGTGAGGATTCGTTCGACTCCGTCCGTTTGTCTTATTCATGGACTCGTTCTTCTTCCTTGCGGGATCTCAGGCAAGATGACCATACCCTCGAAATCACGTCTATCTTTGCTTGCTAGTTGTTCACTCTATTGCTATGTCGCGCTACCTACCACTTGCTATATCATGCCTCCCATATTGCCATGTCAAGCCTCTAACCCACCTTCCTAGCAAACCGTTGTTTGGCTATGTTGCCGCTTTTGCTCAGCCCCTCTTATAGCGTTTCTAGTTGCAGGTGAAGATGAAGTTTGTTCCATGTCGGAACATGGATATTGTTAGGATATCATTATTATATCTTATTTACTTTAATGCATCTATATAATTGGTAAAGGGTGGAAGGCTCGGCCTTATGCCTGGTGTTTTGTTCCACTCTTGCCGCCCTAGTTTCCGTCATACCGGTGTTATGTTCCTTGATTTTGCGTTCCTTATGCGGTTGGGTGTTATGGGAACTCCTTAACAGTTCGCTTTGAATAAAACTCCTCCAGCAAGGCCCAACCTTGGTTTTACCATTTGCCTCACCACCTACCTTTTCCCTTGGGAGTCGCGCTCCTGAGGGTCATCTTTATTTTAACCCCCCCTCGGGCCAGTGCTTGTCTAAGTGTTGGTCTGAACCGGGCAGCCTGTCGGGCCACCTCGGGGCAACTCGAGGGCTGGTTTTACTCGTAGCTTGACCTATCCGGTGTTGCGCTGAGAACAAGATATGTCCAGCTCCTATCAGGATTGTCAGCACATCGGGCGGCTTTGCTGGTCTTGTTTTACCATTGTTGAAATGTCTTGTAACCGGGATTCCAAGACTGATCGGGTCTTCCCGGGTGAAGGAATATCCTTCGCTGACCGTGAGAGCTTGTGATGGGCTAAGTTGGGACACCCCTGCAGGGTTTGAACTTTCGAAAGTCATGCCCACGGTTATGTGGCAGATGGGAATTTGTTAATATCCGGTTGTAGAGAACTTGACACTTAACTTAATTAAAATACATCAACCGCGTGTGTAGCCGTGATGGTCTCTTCTCGGCGGAGTCCGGGAAGTGAACACGGTTCTTGTGTTATGCTTGAACGTAAGTAGTTTCAGGATCACTTCTTGATCACTTCTAGTTTCTCGACCGTGCGTTGCTTCTCTTCTCGCTCTTTTTGCGTAAGTTAGCCACCATATATGATTAGTGCTTGCTGCAGCTCCACCTCACTACCCTTTCCTACCCATAAGCTTAAATAGTCTTGATCTCGCGGGTGTGAGATTGCTGAGTCCTTGTGACTCACAGATACTTCCAAACAGTTGCAGGTGCCGATGATACTAGTGCAGGTGACGCAACCCAGCTCAAGTGGGAGCTCGATGAAGATCTTGATCGTTGTTTTATTTCGTTTCCTGTTGATCAATAGTGGAGCCCAGTTGAGACGATTGGGGATCTAGCATTTGGGGTTTTCTTCTTTTATTTTGGTTCTGTAGTCGGACCTAGATTGTATTCTGGATGATGTATGTTTAATTTGTATTTGTGTGAAGTGGTGATTGTAAGCCGACTCTTTATCCCTTTCTTATTCAGTACATGGGATGTGTAAAGATTACCCCTCTTGCGACATGCCTACCATACGGCTATGCCTCTAAGTCGTGCCCCGACACGTGGGAGATATAGCCGCATTGTGGGTGTTACAAGGTGTATCCACCAAAGTTTCCGGGTTATCCTGTTCAAACATAGGTGTATTCACCAAAGAGGACATAGCCTTTTAATTGGTTTGGAATGCCAGGTGTATTCACCAAAAAAATCCGGGTTATCCTGCCTGTATGCAAGATGCTTCTCCACCAGGTAATCCTGAATGACCTGCCGTACTCTTAACAGTCAATCTTTTAAATAAGACCCTGAACTCGTTACGGTTGAAATGGTGGTTTGTCATGCGAGCGTCGGCTTACGGATAGTGAGGATGACCCAAGGCTATTAAGCCGCCTTCATTGAAACTTGGTTAAACCTGCCTGTTTGCATGATGCTACTCCGAACCCCGTTTACTCTCGATAAGTCAATCCATATGGACCCTGAACTTATCAAGGTTAAAACATTGATTGGGTCAAGTGAGAGCCGGCTTACGGAAAGTGATACGTCTCCGTCGTATCTACTTTTCCAAACACTTTTGCCCTTGTTTTGGACTCTAACTTGCATGATTTGAATGGAACTAACCCGGACTGACGTTGTGTTCAGCAGAATTGCCATGGTGTTATTTATGTGCAGAAACAAAAGTTCTCAGAATGACCGGAAACTTCACAGAACATCTTTTCGGAAATAATAAAAAATCCTTGCAAAAGATGAAGACCAGGGGGCCCACACCCTAGCCACCAGGGTGGGGGCGCGCCTGCCCCCCTAGGGTGCGCCCTCCTACCTCGTGCGCCCCCTGGAGCTCCTCCGACCTCAACTCCAACTCTATATATTTGGTTTCAAAGAGAAAAAATAAAGGAGAAAGATCCATCACGTTTTACGATATGGAGCCACCGCCAAGCCCTAAAACCTCTCAGGAGGGCTAATCTGGAGTCCGTTCGGGGCTCCGAAGAGGGGAATCCATCACCATCGTCATCATCAACCATCCTCCATCACCAATTTCATGATGCTCACCGCCGTGCGTGAGTAATTCCATCGTAGGATTGCTGGACGGTGATGGGTTGGATGAGATTTATCATGTAATCGAGTTAGTTTTGTTAGGGTTTGATCCCTAGTATCCACTATGTTATGAGATTGATGTTGCTATGACTTTGCTATGCTTAATGCTTGTCACTAGGGCCCGAGTGCCATGATTTCAGATCTGAACCTATTATGTTTTCATCAATATATGAGAGTTCTTGATACTATCTTGCAAGTCTATAGTCACCTATTATGTGTTATGATCCGTTAACCCTGAAGTGACAATAATTGGGATACTTACCGGTGATGACCGTAGTTTGAGGAGTTCATGTATTCACTATGTGTTAATGCTTTGGTCCGGTACTCTATTAAAAGGAGGCCTTAATATCCCTTAGTTTCCGCTAGGACCCCGCTGCCACGGGAGGGTAGGACAAAAGATGTCATGCAAGTTCTTTTCCATAAGCACGTATGACTATATTCGGAATACATGCCTACATTACATTGATGAATTGGAGCTAGTTCTGTGTCACCCTAGGTTATGACTGTTACATGATGAACCGCATCCGGCATAATTCCCTATCACCGATCCATTGCCTACGAGCTTTCCATATATTGTTCTTCGCTTATTTACTTTTCCGTTGCTATTGCTATCATCACTACAAAATACCAAAAGCATTGCTTTTTCTATCATTACCTTTTTCTACCTTTACCACTACTATCATATTACTTTGCTACTAAACACTTTGTTGCAGATACTAAGTTTCCAGGTGTGGTTGAATTGACAACTCAGCTGCTAACACTTGAGAATATTCTTTGGCTCCCCTTGTGTCGAATCAATAAATTTGGGTTGAATACTCTACCCTCGAAAACTGTTGCGATCCCCTATACTTTTGGGTTATCAAGACTATTTTCTAGCGCCGTTGCCGGGGAGCATAGCTCTATTCTTTGAGTCACTTGAGATTTATATCTACTTATCATTATGAAGAACTTGAGAGATCCAAAAACCAAGATTTATCCCTTAACTACGAGGGGAGGTAAGGAACTGCTATCTAGCTCTGCACTTGATTCACGTTCTGTTTTGAGTAAGCTTGCGACACCTAAACCTGCTTCTGCTATTCGTTCTGATATGTCGCATGTTATTGATGATGACACTTTTGCTATGCATGATACTTATGATGAAACTACTTCTATGCTTGATACTACTATGCCACTTGGTGAATTTCTTGATGAACAACTTGCTAGGGTTAGAGAGAATGAAAATATTGAATCTGATAATATTGATGAAAGTGATGATGAAGACTCTCCCTCTAATGAATATGAATCACCTGTTATTCCTGAGGGTTATGTTTTTGAAAAAGAAGCTGCTCTAGCTATTTTAGCTTGCAAAGATAGATATGAGCTCAAGAGGTTATTATCTAAATGGAAGCAGCAATCTCTTAATGCTAGAATGAAACCTGACCCTGCTTTTGCTACTTCACCTATCTGTGTTACTGATAAGGATTATGAATTTCCTGTTGATCCTGATATAATTACTTCGGTTGAATCTGATCCTTTTCATGGCTATGAATCTGAAACTGTTGTGGCACATCTTACTAAATTAAATGATATAGCTACCCTGTTCACTAATGATGAGAGAACTCGTTACTTTTATATCCTTAAAATATTTCCGTTCTCATTAAAGGGTGATGCTAAGATATGGTTTAATTCTCTTGATCCTGGTTGTGTGCGTAGTCCCCAGGATATGATTTATTACTTCTCTGCTATATATTTCCCTTCTCATAAGAAACAAGCTGCTTTGAGGGATATATATAAATTTGTGCAAATTGAAGAAGAGAGTCTCCCAAAAGCTTGGGGGAGGCTTCTCCAATTACTTAATGCTTTGCCTGATCATCCTCTTAAGAAAAATGAAATACTTGATATCTTTTATAATGGACTAACCGATGCTTCCAGAGATTACCTGGATAGTTGTGATGGTTCTATTTTCAGGGAAAGAACACCGGATGAAGCTGAAATTCTATTAAATAATATGTTGACAAATGAAAATAATTGGACACTTCCTGAGCCTATTCCTAAACCAACTCCGAAGAAAAGAGGTGTTCTATTTCTCAGTCCTGAAGATATGCAAGAGGCAAAGAAATCTATGAAAGAAAAAGGTATTAAAGCTGAAGATGTTAAGAATTTACCTCCTATTGAAGAAATACACGGTCTTAATTTACCGCCTGTTGAAGAAAAACATGATCTTAATCCATTACCTATTGAAGAAATACATGGTCTTGATAACCCGACACGGGTACTAAAGGTAAATCTCTCTATAGATATGATAAAGCTGAAATCCCATTTACTAAGTTTGCTAGCCCATGCTTAGATGAGTTTGATAAATTTATCACTAAGCAAGAAGATTTTAATGCTTATTTTGGTAGACAATTGAAATATAATTCAAATATGCTTGAACACTTGGGTGATTATATGGCTAATGTCAAAGGTGAACTTAAACTTATTAGTAAACATGCTTCCATGGTTACCACTCAAGTAGAACAAGTTCTTAAGGCTCAAAATGATTTGCTCAATGAATTGAATAGTAAGAATAATGATAATGTTGTTAGAGTTATGACTAGAGGTGGTAGAATGACTCGGGAACCTTTGTATCCTGAAGGCCATCCTAAGAGAATTGAGCAAGATTCTCAGAGAAATAATATAGATGCACCTAGTCCTTCTAAAAGGAAGAAAAAGAAAAATGATAGGACTTTGCATGCTTCTAGTGAACCTATTGCTGAAACACCTGAGAATCCCAATGATATTTCTATTTCTGATGCTGAAACACAATCTGGTAATGAACCTGAAACTAGTGATAATGCTAATAATAATGCTCATGATGATGCTCAACCTAGTAATGATAATGATATAGAAATTGAACCTGCTGTTGATCTTGATAACCCACAATCAAAGAATCAACGTTATGATAAGAAAGACTTTGTTGCTAGGAAACACGGAAATGAAAGAGAGCCTTGGGTTCAGAAACCCATGCCTTTTCCTCCCAAACCATCCAAGAAAAAGGATGATGAGGATTTTGAGCGCTTTACTGAAATGATTAGACTTATCTTTTTGCGTATGCGATTAACTGATATGCTCAAAATGAATCCTTATGCTAAGTATATGAAAGAAATTTTTACAAATAAGAGAAAGATATCGGAAGCTGAAATTTCCACCATGCTTGCTAATTATACTTTTAAGGGTGGAATACCAAAGAAACTTAGAGATCCAGGAGTACCCACTATACCATGCTCCATTAAAAGAAACTATGTTAAAACTGCGTTATGTGATCTTGGAGCCTGTGTTAGTGTTATGCCTCTCTCTTTATATCATAGACTTGATTTGAATAAGTTTACACCTACTAAAATATCTTTGCAAATGGCTGATAAATCAACTGCTATACCTGTCGGTATTTGTGTGGATGTGCCTGTTGTAGTTGCAAACATTACTATTTTAACGAACTTTGTTATTCTTGATATTCCCAAGGACGATAGTATGTCTATTATTCTTGAAAGACCCTTTTTGAATACTGCAGGGGATGTTATTGATTGCACTAAAGGCAATGTCACTTTTCATGTTAATGGTAATGAGCATACGGTACACTTTCCGAGGAAACAACCTCAAGTTCATAGTATCAACTCTATTGGAAAAATTCCATCGATTATATTTGGAGGTTTTAAATTTCCTCTTCCTGCTGTCAAGAAGAAATATGATATTCTTGTTATTGGGGATGTGCATATCCTCGTTGAGGTAACATAGTGTTATTCGAAATTTCTCCGGTTCCATGTTATTCGGAATGACTTCGTTAACAAGAATTGGTCAACCTTGTTAGTGGATTCCTTTTGATGATCATGAGATGGATGAAACTAGAAGGCACAACTCTCTGTACCCTCTTTCTACTTTCTGTTATTTATATTAAATAAAATAAAAATAAGCATTTTCCGTCTGTTATCTGAATTATTCGTGCAATATAAAAATACCCCGAAAATAAAAGTTCTCCAAATGCCCTGAAATTTAAATATGATATTTTCTAGAACATTTGAGAATATTTGGCACCGAGAACACAACACGGGGTCATCCACCTGGCCACGAGGGTGGAGGGCGTGCCCCCCTGCCTCGTGGGCCCATGGTGGCCCCCCTCCACTTATTCCTGCACCCACACACTTCTTCTTCCTCCCACAAACACGAATATCCAGCTCAAGCATGAGGTCTAGCTCCTTTTGCTACCATTTTCAATCTCCTTGCTCAAAGCACCTCTCACAAAACTGCTTGGGGAGATTGTTCCTTGGTATGTGACTCCTCCATTGGTACAATTAGTTTTTGTTCTAGTGCTTTATTCATTGCAAATTTTTGCTGCTTAGGTGACCCTATTCTTGAGCTTGCATGTCAAATTCATATGGTCAAAAGTAGTTTTGATGCATGATATAGGCTCTATGCACTTGTAGGAGTAGTTGCTATCAATTTTATTGAGTTTGGTTCACTTTTATTTTGAAGTTACTAAAAATTTCAGAATTTTTCAGAAAATAATGAAGAGATTTTTTAGGGGCTCATCGAGCCAAAGCTCGAAGGAAAAGCAAAATGAAGAAGCAAAGAAGCCCAAATATAATCTGCCCCGCACCGCTAAGGTTCAGCCGTGTGAATGGCCTTCTGATGATTTCTTGAGAGCAGTCGGAATTTATGATGATTTTTATGAATTGACTGAGAATGCAGGCCTCACCGCCTTCCTCCATGACCAACGCGACCAGTATCTCTTACTCACCAATATCTTTGTGCAAAACTTTCATTTCCATTCTAGGAGCTCACCACCTACGGTGGAGTTTTATTTATATGATGAGCATAAGGAGATGTCACTTTATGATTTTTGTCAGGTTTGTTTGGTCCCTTTCGAGGGCACGACAGAGGAACCACATCGCGGCGATGTGGATGGGTTTATTGATACCATCACTGTAGGGGAAACGAGGAAGGTTTTCGATGCACGAATCACTAGCATACATTTTCCTGTTTTACGCTACTTTGCAATATTTGCTAGCGGTTGCTTAATTGGTCGCAGAAACTGTGGGAATCTTAGTGTTCCTGATATTATTATTTTGTTCCATAGTTTATTCAGTGATAACTCTGTTAGTATGGGCAATATTATTGCTAAACGGTTAAGTCTGAACCGTACAAAGGGCCCCATCTTTGGAGGCATCTATGCTTCACGCCTAGCTGCACATTTTAACATACCTATTAGGCATTATGAGAAGGAAGAAAAATTGCTGCCTCGTGTTTATTTAGATTATAAGAGTATGGTGGCACACGATTTTATTGTTAAGAATAGGGAACAGGAGCTTAAATACAAATTTTTCTTTCATAAACATCATCCTGAGACTATTACCCTGCCTACTCCTTCCTTGTTTGATTTATCTTCAGGCCAGTACCTTGTTCTGTTAGAGGCTATTCACGCCTATTGGAACCCTACATCAGCAACAGAGCCAGAGTCGGAACCACAAGTTGATCCTCCACGACAGTCTAATTACCATTGGGATCTGGAGATGATTGCCAACCAATGATAATCAGAGTCTTCTTCATCGCAGTACGACCCCAACTATTACTATGGATATCCGCTAGGCCAACCGTGGCCATAGACCAACTTAGGCCAAAAGCCTAAGCTTGGGGGGGGTACGTATTTCTCACCGACATTACATTCATGTTCACACACTCATTGCTAGATGTCGGCGTTCATACTTTTTCATTGTATCATCCATGCTAGTTTATTTTCCTTTTTATGCTTTATTCTTGTGTGTTTAATAAACGTTAAGAAAAACAGAAAAATTTAGTTGTAGCTTTTAATTAGTTTACTTTCCATGCTTGTAATAGTAATTAAAAAGAAAACTCAAAAAGATTTCCTGTTCTTCTTTTGCTTGTTGGGAGCTTTCCCGTGTAAATAGTTTTATTTCTTTTCTTTGGGGGTCGATAGGAGAAGACCATAATTAAATTGTTGAAGTGGCTCTTATATGCATTGTTGTCGATCTGACAAAAGAGCCCATATTGCCTTGTCTTCTCTTGTTTACTGAATGCTTGCAGATTCCAGCTTAGTCCAATGCACGTGCACTATTATTATTATCCACATCATTCGGTCGTGCAAGTGAAAGGCAATTATGACGATATATGATGGACAGATTGAGATGAGAAAATCTGGTATGAACTCGACCTCTCTTGTTTTTGTAAATATGATTAGTTCATCGTTCCTGATTTAGCCTATTATGAATAAACATGTTTGCAATGACAACTAGAGATCATAGTTTCTTGTGCCATGCTTGATTAGCTAGGAGCTTATAATGGTTTACCTTGCGTGCCAACATGCTATTAAAATGGTTGTGATGTGGTATGATAGGGTGGTATCCTCCTCTGAATGATCTAGGTGACTTGACTTGGCACATGTTCACGCATGTAGTTGAAACAAAATCAACATAGCCTTCATGATATTTATGTTCATGGTGGATTATATCCTACTCATGCTTGCATTCGGTGTTGATTAATTTTAATGCATGTTCATGACTGTTGTCGCTCTCTAGTTGGTCGCTTCCTAGTCTTTTGCTAGCCTTCACCTGTACTAAGCGGGAATACTGCTTGTGCATCCAACTCCATAAACCCCAAAGTTGTTCCATACGAGTCCACCATACCTACCTATATATGATATATACCTGCCGTTCCAAGTAAATTGGTATGTGCCAAACTCTAAACCTTCAAATAAATATCATGTTTTGTATGCTCGAATAGCTCATGTATCAACTAGGGATGTCCGTATCTTCCATGTTAGGCGGGTTATTCTCAAGAGGAGTGGACTCCGCTCCTCACTCACAAGAAAATGGCTGGTCACCGGGATGCCCAGTCCCATGCTTTATGCAAACTAAATCAAAATAATTGCAAACAAAACTCCCCCTGGGACTCTTGTTAGTTGGAGGCACTCGTTGTTTCGAGCAAGCCATGGATTGATGCTTGTTGGTGGAGGGGGAGTATAAACTTTACCATTATGTTTGGGAACCGCCTATAATGTGTGTAGCATGAAAGATATCACCATCTCTTGGTTGCTATGTTGACAATGAAAGTATACCGCTCAAAATATTATTCACCTCTATTTCAAAAACGAGCTCTGGCACCTCTACAAATCCCTGCTTCCCTCTGCGAAGGGCCTATCTATTTACTTTCATGTTGAGTCATCATCCTCTTATTAAAAAGCACCAGTTGGAGAGCACCGCTATCATTTGCATCCATTACTGTTAGTTTACATTGAGTATGACTTGAGTGGATCTCTTTTACCATGAATTACAATGTTTAGTCAGTCCTTGATCTTTAAAGGTGCTCTGCATTTATGTTTTGCGGTCTGAGAAAGGGCTAGCGAGATACCATCTTGTTATATCATATAATGATTGTTTTGAGAAAGTGTTGTCATCCGAGATTTATTATTATTGCTCGCTAGTTTATTATGCCATTGATTTGAGTAAACATGAGACCTATGCATTATTGTGAATATGGTTAGTTTATAATCTTTGCTGAAAACTTGAATGCTGGCTTTACATATTTACAACAACAAGAGCAAACAGAGTTTGTAAAAGTTTTTCTTTATCACTTTCATTTTATCAACTGAATTGCTTGAGGACAAGCAAAGGTTTAACCTTGGGGGAGTTGATACGTCTCCGTCGTATCTACTTTTCCAAACACTTTTGCCCTTGTTTTGGACTCTAACTTGCATGATTTGAATGGAACTAACCAGGACTGACGCTGTTTTCAGCAGAATTGCCATGGTGTTATTTATGTGTAGAAACAAAAGTTCTCGGAATGACCGGAAACTTCACGGAACATCTTTTCAAAAATAATAAAAAATCCTTGCAAAAGATGAAGACCAGGGGGGCCACACCCTAGCCACGAGGGTGGGGGGCGCGCCTGCCCCCCTACCTCGTGGGCCCCCTGGAGCTCCTCCGACCTCAACTCCAACTCTACATATTTGGTTTCGAAGAGACAAAAATCAGGGAGAAAGATTCATCGCATTTTACGATACGGAGCCGCCGCCAAGCCCTAAAACCTCTCGGGAGGGCTGATCTGGAGTCCGTTCGGGGCTCCGGAGAGGGGAATCCATCGCCATCGTCATCATCAACCATCCTCCATCACCAATTTCATGATGCTCATCACCGTGCGTTAGTAATTCCATCATAGGCTTGCTGGACGGTGATGGGTTGGATGAGATTTATCATGTAATCGAGTTAGTTTTGTTAGGGTTTGATCCCTAGTATCCACTATGTTCTGAGATTGATGTTGCTATGACTTTGCTATGCTTAATGCTTGTCACTAGGGCCCGAGTGCCACGATTTCAGATCTGAACCTATTATGTTTTCATCAATATATGAGAGTTCTTGATCCTATCTTGCAAGTCTATAGTCACCTACTATGTGTTATGATCCGTTAACCCTAAAGTGACAATAATCAGGATACTTACCGGTGATGACCGTAGTTTGAGGAGTTCATGTATTCACTATGTGTTAATGCTTTGGTCCGGTACTCTATTAAAAGGAGGCCTTAATATCCCTTAGTTTCCGCTAGGACCCCGCTGCCACGGGAGGGTTGGACAAAAGATGTCATGCAAGTTCTTTTCCATAAGCACGTATGACTATATTCGTAATACATGCCTACATTACATTGATGAATTGGAGCTAGTTCTATGTCACCCTAGGTTATGACTGTTACATGATGAACCGCATCCGGCATAATTCTCTATCACCGATCCATTGCCTACGAGCTTTCCATATATTGTTCTTCGCTTATTTACTTTTCCGTTGCTATTGCTATCATCACTACAAAAATACCAAAACATTGCTTTTGCTATCATTACCTTTTTCTACCGTTACCACTACTATCATATTACTTTGCTACTAAACACTTTGCTGCAGATACTAAGTTTCCAGGTGTGGTTGAATTGACAACTCAACTGCTAATACTTGAGAATATTCTTTGGCTCCCCTTGTGTCGAATCAATAAATTTGGGTTGAATACTCTACCCTCGAAAACTGTTGCGATCCCCTATACTTGTGGGTTATCAGAAGCGAGGATACTCCAGTGGCTATCATGCTAGTTTCATTGAAGTAAGACTCGAGCTTCAAAAGCTGACGTTTTTTATACTCTGTTATCATACACATACATCATCATATATTGCATCATACATTGCATCATCATAGCATGCATCATATGTGCATGGATATACTGGTTTATATGGAAGGAATCGGTTTTCAAGCCGGGTTATATTATTCATACCTTTAATAGCCAACATGGCTGGATTTTTTTATGGTTATCAATAACCAGTATTATGATTGAGGTTTTCAAAGCCGCTCCAGAGTAATGGCTATTCTTTCTTCATTCAAGAATACCAGCTCACAACAGAGAGCAAGGTTCAATATTGATATGCAAGAATTTCAGTAATATTATCTGGACAATGGATATGAATTATAATGAAAGGAATAGTCCCGAGTCGCTGCAGGCTTACGACCCAGCACTTGGGGGCTACATTATTCAAATCATGATTATACCAAATATGGAAGTCCCATGTCGATGCAAGCATGCACCATGAAACTTGGGGGCTAATGCAAGGTCATTTTTTACTTGTCTTATTGAAGACCCGACTCATCACATCGTAATGAGCCGGCCCTTGGGGGCTCCTAATTGCTCCTGTCAAAATTTCAAAGTACACAAGCTTTAATCCATTATATTGAAGGGTCCATTGCTCAGTTGGTAGAGCACAAGACTCTTAACCTTGTGGTCGTGGGTTCAAGCCCCACGATGGGGTCTACATCATACGATGTTATTTTCAATGATCATATCTGCAAAGTCTCTGCTCATTATTGCATAATGACCCGACCCTTGGGGGCTACACTGATTGCAATTTTTATGAGCATAAGGCAATTACAAGTCTCAGGTTGCTGCAAAGCATGACAACCCGGCACTTGGCGACTACATATGTGGAATATCCAATTTTGATTAGTGATTGAGATGAACAACCTGGATTTCTTTAAGGTTGCAACATTTCTATTGAAGCAAGTCTTAAGCTGTTACTACGCTCCCTTCTTAAGACTTGGGGGCTACAAGTGATATGCATATAAGGGAGGTACGCTTTCAAGCTTGATGTTAGCAACAATTATGACCCGGTGCCAACAATATTTACAAACTGGCAATTTTGGCAATGATAAACCGGCAGGTTCTACATCTTCAAGCCGGCTGAAAATCAGATGAGTATTTCAAGACCAACATTTTTTTGGTGAAGCATTGGGAGCTGAATCAAATGAATTATTCTTCACAATATTTTTCTGTGAGAGACCAATGTCAGCAAATTGATTATGAGGCTGGCCTATTGACCCGGACTTTTCAGAAGGAGGAAATAACAAGGACTTAAGGATGATCAGGATGAGTTTAACATGGATAAATCCAAATTACACTGGGGGCTAATGTCGGGGATATACCCCGCGGTGTAACCCGGTCGGATGTATGACCCGGCCGAACTTGGCGACTCACTAGTGACCTGTCCTGACCCAGCGACTGACTAGTAACCCGCCCAGAGTTGGCGGTTCATTGGTGACCCGGTAGACGGGTCAGAGGAGCGACAAGACCTGGTGGCCCAGAAGGCGGCTCATGGAAGGCCGACTCATGTTATGATGGGCCGGTTTAAGGCATAAGGAATATTCTCTTACAAAGGGAGCAAGACTAGGATTCCACTTGTAATAGAGTAGTCCTAGTCCTACTAGGACTCCACATGTAACCCGCCCCTCCAACTTATATAAGGAGGGACAAGGCACCCCAAGATGGACAAGTTCCCTCAAGTTGGACAGATTAAGGGTTAGACAAACAAGTCTATAGCTTTCGAGATAGAGCATCCTTGTAATCATGTTCATCATCATCAATATCAATGAAACAGGATGTAGGCTTTTACCTCCACCGTGAGGGGCCAAACCTGGGTAAAATCTCATGTCTCTCGGTTCCGACCAACCCCTCTCAAGCTATCACATAGATGTGTTGGCCTCACGACTAAGTCCTTTCAACAAGGACATCTGCCATGACAAATCCATGACACACCCCATCTCTGATGACAATTTGGGCGATGGAGGTGCGGAGGATTTCGGGCCCCCGTTGGCGTGAGGTACCCCATTCACGTTCTTGTTAGGTTCAGTATCTTGGCAAGGGCTATGCCGCAACAATGATGTCCCTCTATAGGAATATTGTTGGGGAACGCAATATTTCAAAAAAAATCATACGATCACGCAAGATCTATCTAGGAGATGCATAGGAACGACCGAGGAGAGTGTGTCTACGTACCCTTGTAGACCGAAAGCGGGAGCGTTTAGTAACGCGGTTGATGTAGTCGAACGTCTTCACAAACCAACCGATCAAGTACCGAACGCACGGCACCTCCGCGCTCTGCACACATTCAGCTCGGTGACATCCCTCGAACTCTAAATCCAGCTGAGGCCGAGGGAGAGTTTCGTCAGCATGACGGTGTGGTGACGATAATGATGAAGTTACCGACGCAGGGCTTCGCCTAAGCACTATGACAATATGACCGAGGTGGAAATCTGTGGAGGGGGGCACCGCACACGGCTAAGAAATCAACTTGTGTGTCTATGGGGTGCCCCCCTCTCCCGAAGGAGGGGAGGAGGAGGAGGGCCGGCCTCAAGGGGCACGCCCAAAGGGGGGATTCCTACTCCTAGTAGGAGTAGGTTTCCCCCTTTCCTAGTCCATGTAGGAGAAGAAGGAAGGGGAGGAGAGGGAAAAGGAAAGAGGGGGCCACCGCCCCCTCCCTAGTCCAATTCGAACCAGCCCATGGGGGGCACGGCCACCCCTTGAGGCCATTCTCTCCTTTCCCGTATGGCCCATTAAGGCCCACTACTTCCTCCGGTGAATTCCCGTAACTCTCCAGTACTCCGAAAAATACCCGAATCACTCGGAACCTTTCTGATGTTCGGATATAGACTTCCAATATATCGATCTTTACGTCTAAACCATTTCGAGACTCCTCATCATCTCCGTGATATCATCTGGGACTCCGAACAACTTTCGGTACATCAAATCACATAACTCATAATACAAATCGTCATCGAACGTTAAGCGTGCGGACCCTACGGGTTCGAGAACTATGTAGACATGACCGAGACACATCTCCGGTCAATAACCAATAGAGGAACTTGGATGCTCATATTGGGTCCTACATATTCTACGAAGATCTTTATCGGTCAAACCGCATAACAACATATGTTGTTCCCTTTGTCATCGGTATGTTACATGCTCGAGATTCCATCGTCGGTATCCTCATACCTAGTTTAATCTCGTTACTAGCAAGTCTCTTTACTCGTTCCGTAATGCATCATCCCGCAACTAACTCATTTGTCACATTGCTTGCAAGGCTTATAGTGATGTGCATTACCGAGAGGGCCCAGAGATATGTCACCGACAATCAGAGTGACAAATCCTAATCTCGATCTATGCCAACTCAACAAACACCATCGGAGACACGTGTAGAGCATCTTTATAATCACCCAGTTACGTTGTGACGTTTGATAGCACACTTAGCGTTCCTCCGGTATTCAGGAGTGGCATAATCTCATAGTCATAGGAACATGTATAAGTCATGAAGAAAGCAATAGCAATAAACTAAACGATCATAGTGCTAAGCTAACGGATGGGTCTAGTCCATCACATCATTCTCTAGTGATGTGATCCCGTTCATCAAATGACAACACATGTATTATGTTTCCGGTTAATACAATTCTAGCATGAATATTAAACATTTATCATGATATAAGGAAATAAATAATAACTTTATTATTGCATCTAGGGCATATTTCCTTCAGTCTCCCACTTGCATTAGAGTCAATAATCTAATTCACATCGTCATGTGAGCTAACACCAATAGTTCACATATTTATGTGATTAGTGCACATCTCCATGTGACTAATACCCAAAGGGTTTACTAGAGTCAATAATCTAGTTCACATTGCTATGTGATTAACACCCAAAGAGTGATCATGTTTTGCTTGTGAGAGAAGTTTAGTCTACGGGTCTGCAACATTCAGATCCGTATGTATTTTGCAAATTTCTATGTCTACAATACTCTGCACGGAGCTACTCTAGCTAATTGATCCTACTTGCAATATGTATCTAGATCGGTGTCAAAAGCTTGCATCAACGTAACTCTTTACGACGAACTCTTTTATCACCTCCATAACTGAGAAATATTTCCTTAGTCCTCTAAGGATAATTTTGACCGCTGTCCAGTGATCTACTCCTAGATCACTATTATACTCCCTTGCCAAAATCATGCTAAGGTACATAATAGGTCTGGTACACAACATAGCATAATTTATAGAACCTATGACTAAGGCATTTCTATTTTCTATTGTGGTCGGGTTTTGAGCCTTTTCTCAACTTTACACCTTGCAACACAGTCAAGGACTCCTTCTTTGACTATTTCATTTTGAACTACTTCAAAAACTTGTCAAGGTATGTACTCATTGAAAATTTTATCAAGCATCTTGATCTATCTCTATAGATCTTGATGCCCAATATGTAAGCAGCTTTACCGAGGTCTTTCATTGAAAAATTCTTATTCAAGTATCCTTTTATGCTATCCAGAAATTCAGTATCATTTCCGATCAACAATATGTCATCCACATATAATATCAGAAATGCTACAGAGCTCCCACTCACTTTCTTGTAAATACATGCTTCTCCAAAAGTTTGTATAAAACTATATGCTTTGATCAACTCATCAAAGTGCATATTCCAACTCCGAGATGCTTACACCAGTGCATAGATGGATCGCTGGAGCTTGCACACTTTGTTAGCATCTTTAGGATTGACAAAACCTTCTCATTGCATCATATACAACTCTTTTTTTAATAAATCCATTAAGGAATGTAGTTTTGATATCCATTTGCCAGATTTCATAAAATACGGCAACTGCTAACATGATTCGGACAGACTTTTAAGCATCGATACGAGTGAGAAAATCTCATCGTAGTCAACACCTCGAACTTGTCGAAAACCTTTTGTGACAATTCGAGCTTTGTAGATAGTAACACTACTATCAGCGTCTGTCTTCCTCTTGAAGATCCATTTATTCTCAATGGCTCGCTGATCATCGGGCAAGTCAATCAAAGTCCATACTTTGTTCTTTATACATGGATCCCATCTTAGATTTCATGGCCTCAAGCCATTTTGCGAAATCTAGGCTCATCATTGCTTCCTCATAGTTCGTAGGTTCGTCATGATCAAGTAACATGACCCCCAGAACAGGATTACCATACCACTCTGGTGCGGAACGTACTCTGGTTGACCTACGAGGTTCAGTAGTAACTTGATCCGAAGTTTCATGATCATCATCATTAACTTCCTCACTAATTGGTGTAGGCATCACTGAAACTGATTTCTGTGATGAACTACTTTCCAATTCGGGAGAAGGTAAAATTACCTCATCAAGTTTTACTTTCCTCCCACTCACTTCTTTAGAGAGAAACTCCTTCTCTAGAAAGGATCCATTTTAAGCAACAAAGATCTTGCCTACGGATATGTGATAGAAGGTGTACCCAATAGTTTCTTTTGGGTATCCTATGAAGACGCACTTCTCCAATTTGGGTTTGAGCTTATCAGGCTGAAACTTTTTCACATAAGCATCGCAACCCCAAACTTTAAGAAATGACAACTTAGGTTTCTTGCTAAACCACAGTTCATACGGTGTCATCTCAACGGATTTTTAGATAGTGCCCTATTTAACATGAATGCAGTTGTCTCTAATGCATAACCCCAAAAACGATAGTGGTAAATCGGTAAGAAACATCATAGATCGCACCATTATCTAATAAAGTACGGTTATGACGTTCGGACACACCATTACGATGTGGTGTTCCAGGTGAGGTGAGTTGCGAAACTATTCGACATTGTTTCAATTGAAGGCCAAACTCGTAATTCAAATATTTCGTCCCCGCAATCAGATCGTAGAAACTTTATTTTCTTGTTATGCTGATTCTCCACTTCACTCTGAAATTCTTTGAACTTTTCAAACGTTTCACACTTGTGTTTCATTAAGTAGATATACTCATATCTGCTCAAATCATCTGTGAAGGTCAGAAAATAACGATACCCGCCGCAAGCCTCAACACTCGTCGGACCGCATACATCGGTATGTATTATTTCCAATAAGTCAGTGGCTCGCTCCATTGTTCCGGAGAACGGAGTCTTAGTCATCTTGCCCATGAGGCATGATTCGCAAGCCACAAATGATTCATAATCAAGTGATTCCAAAAGTCCATCTGCATGGAGTTTCTTCATGCGCTTTACACCAATATGACCTAAACGACAGTGCCACAAGTATGTTGCACTATTATTATCAACTTTGCATCTTTTGGCATCAATATTATGAATATGCGTATCACTACGATCGAGATTCAATATACCATTTATATTAAGTGTATGAACATAGAAGATTTTATTGATATAAAAATAATGACTATTAATCTTTGAATTAAATGAATAACCGTACTGCAATAAACATGATCCAATCATATTCATGCTCAATGCAAACACCGAATAACATTTATTTAGGTTCAACACTAATCCCGAAGGTAAAAGGAGTGTGCGATGGTGATCTTATCAACCTTGGAATCATTTCCAACACACATCGTCACCTTGCCCTTAATTAGTCTCTATTCATTTTGCAACTCCTATTTTGAGTTACTAATCTTAGCAACTGAAACGGTATCAAATACCTTGGGGTTACTATGAACACTAGTACACATCAATAACATGTATATCAAATATTCTTTTGTTCATGCCATCCTTCTTATCCGCCAAGTATTTGGGGTAGTTCCGCTTCCAGTGACCATTCCCTTTGCAGTAGAAGCACTCAGTTTCATGCCCAGGTCTAGCTTTGGGCTTCTTCACAGGAGTGGCAACTTGCTTGCCGTTCTTCTTGAAGTTCCCTTTCTTTCCCTTGCCCTTTTGCTTGAAACTAGTGGTCTTGTCAACCATCAACACTTGATGCTTTTTTCTTGATTTCTACCTTTGCCAATTTCAGCATCGCGAAGAGCTAGGGAATCGTTTTCGTTATCCCTTGCATATTATAGTTCATCATGAAGTTCTAGTAACTTGGTGATAGTGACTAGAGAACTCTGTCAATCACTATCTTATGTGGAAGATTAACTCCCACTTGATTCAAGTGATTGTAGTATTCAGACATTCTGAGCACATGCTCACTAGCTGAGCTATTCTCCTCCATCTTGTAGGCAAAGTACTTGTCAGAGGTCTCATACCTCTCGACTTGGGCATGAGTCTGAAATACCAATTTCAGCTCTTGGAACATCTTATATGCTCCGTGGCGTTCAAAACGTCTTTGAAGTCCCGGTTCTAAGTCGTAAAGCATGGCGCACTAAACTATCAAGTAGTCATCATACCGAGCTTGCTAAACATTCATAACGTCTGCATCTGCTCCTGCAATAGGTCCATCACCTAGCGGTGCATCAAGGACATAATTCTTCTGTGCGGCAATGAGGATAATCCTCAGATCACGAAGCTAGTCCGCATCATTGCTACTAACATCTTTCAACATAGTTTTCTCTAGGAACATATCATAAATAAAACGGGGAAGCTATACGCGAGCAATTGATCTACAACATAGATATGCAAATACTATCAGGACTAAGTTTATGATAAATTTAAGTTCAATTAATCATATTACTTAAGAACTCCCACTTATATAGACATCCCTCTAATCATCTAAGTGATCACGTGATCCATATCAACCAAACCATGTCCGATCATCACATGAGATGGAGTAGTTTTCAATGGTGAACATCACTATGTTGATCATATCTACTATATGATTCACGGTCGACCTTTCGGTCTTAGTGTTCCAAGGCCATATCTGCATATGTGAAAGCACAAGTGCTCCCTGGGTGGTTTTGGTAATTAATGTCAACATATCTCTTGTTGGACTAACACTTTTACCTAGTATGTTTCAGATAAGTTCAACAATGGAGTGGCATGGACTAGAGGATGTGGAACCCCTTCAAGATGCTAAGGACAAAGGATTGGCTCAATCTTCAAGATCAAGACTCTACATTTTCTATTTTAGTGGTCCAAGATCACATTGAGTCTATAGGAAAAGACAATACTATCAAGAGGGGATGAGGTGTTTCTTAATGGCTTGCTTGCTCAAAGTGCTTAGTGATATGCTCCAAAACCCTCAACTACCTTCCCACATCCACATATGACCTAAACCAAAAGTCAAACTCGGCCCCACCGATTCTATCTATCCGGAGCCACCGAGTTTCAGATGTCATAGCCACTGCCACAAACCCTAGCAAATCGGTCTCACCGAGATGGGATTGTAATCTCTCTGTGTATGTCCATTACCAAAATCGGTCTCACCGAGTTTGAGCAATCGGTACTATCGAGATTACAATGAAAACCCTCTGGTTAGCTTATTATCAAAATCAGTCCCACCGAGTTTGTGTAATCGGTCTCACCGAGTTTGCCGGACCAACTCTCTGGTTAGCTTATTACCAAAATCGGTCCCACCGAGTTTGTGTAATCGGTCACACCGAGATTACGTTATGCCCTAACCCTAACCATATCGGTCCTACCGAGTTGCATCTCAGTCCCACCGAAAATCCTAACGGTCACTAGGTTTGTTGAATCGGTCCGACCGTGTTTAACCATTCGGTCCCACCGAGTTTGGCAAATTGTGTGTAACGGTTAGATTTTGTGTGGAGGCTATATATACCCCTCCACCCACTCTTCATTCGTGGAGAAAGCCATCAGAACATACCTACACTTCCAATACACATTTTCTGGGAGAGAACCATCTACACTTGTGTTGAGGTCAAGATATTCCATTCCAACCATATGAATCTTGATCTCTAGCCTTCCCCAAGTTGCTTTCCACTCAAATCTTCTTTCCACCAAATCCAAATCATGTGAGAGAGAGTTGAGTGTTGGGGAGACTATCATTTGAAGCACAAGAGCAAGGAGTTCATCATCAACACACCATTTGTTACTTCTTGGAGAGTGGTGTCTCCTAGATTGGCTAGGTGTCACTTGGGAGCCTCCAACAAGATTGTGGAGTTTAACCAAGGAGTTTGTAAGGGCAAGGAGATCGCCTACTTCGTGAAGATCTACCGCTAGTGAGGCAAGTCCTTCGTGGGCGACGACCGTGATGGAATAGACAAGGTTGCTTCTTCGTGGACCCTTCGTGGGTGGAGCCCTCCGTGGACTCGCGCGACCATTACCCTCCGTGGGTTGAAGTCTCCATCAACGTGGATGTACGATAGCACCACCTATCGGAACCACGACAAAAACATCGTGTCTCCAATTGCGTTTGAATACTCCAAACCCTTCTCTTTACATTCTTGCAAGTTGCATGCTTTACTTTCCACTGCTCATATACTCATTGCATGCTTGCTTGATATGTATTGTGTTTGTTAAACTTGTGCTTAAACTCCACTTAAACTTAAGAATATTAAAAACTGCAACTTTTGGCACTTAGTGTCTAATCACCCCCCTCTAGACACCTCTTCTCGATCCTTTCAATTGGTATCAGAGCTTTGGTCTCCATTGACTTGGTTTAAACACCATTAGAGGAAGATGGATGTGTCTACTTTCGGGAGTCTTAGACATAGAGTGCCTATTCTTGATGGAGAGTATTTTCATGAGTGGAAAAATGAAATGCTTGAGATTTTCAATGAATATCATTTGAACAAGTACATTACTAGCCCTTGTGCACCTCATGTTGATCCTTTGCACCCTACGCTAGATGAAGATATTGACATGATTCGCAATCTTAGAACTATTGAGCTCATCATTAGAGGCTTGCCTAGAAACTTGATTAGATGTTTGCCTACTCTCAAGTGTGCCTACACCATATGGAGATTTCTTGAGGAACGATTTCCAGATTATTCCTTGAAAAATTTAGACGAAATTCTCCATAAGTCTATTGCCTTGAGTAAGATGAACTCTAGTGATCCTAGCTTTGGTGATTGTCTATTTGAGCTTACCAATCTCATGCGTGCTAAAGGAAATGTTGGAATCATTAGCGATATCATATCTGAAGCTATTAGAATTCATAAAGGTAACCATTGTGATGATCATTTATCTAATGAATTACCCTCTCTAGGAATTGATCAATCACAAGATGATGTTGAACATGGATACTATGATGAAGATGATGATAGTGACTATGATCTTGATGATGCAATGAGGCATTTTGGTCTTATGGCAAATCTTCGTGGCTACATGGCTGGAGGAAAGGAATGGGTCCTTGATAGTGGATGTACTGATCATATGACCGGAGATAAAGATATGTTCCGTGAGCTTGCTGAAAACGACGACCCTTGAAAATATGTCACTTTTGGTGATAATTCAAAGGGTAAGGTGGTTGGCCTTGGTAAGGTGGCCATCTCACATGATAGCTCCATACAAAATGGCATGCTCGTTGAATCCCTTGGATACAATTTACTTTCAGTTTCTAGACTCGCGGATTTCGGTTTCAATGTCTTATTCACTGAAGTAGATTGCCAAGTGTTTCGTAGAGACAATCATAAAATGGTCTTTACCGGTATACGTAGAGGAGATCTTTACATTGTTGATTTCACTAAAAAAGGCTCAACCTAGAACTTGCTTAATTACCAAATCTTCTAAAGGCTGATTGTGGCATAGAAGACTAGGTCATGTTGGTATGCGAAATCTTGATAAGCTTATTAAAGGTGATCATATCCTTGGAATAAAAGATATCATATTTGACAAGGATAGACTTTGTAGTGCTTGTCAAGCAGGGAAACAAGTTGGAGGAAGTCACCGCGTGAAGAACATCATGACCACAAGAAGACCACTCGAGCTACTTCACATGGATCTCTTTGGTCCAAATGCCTACAAGAGTCTCGGTGGTAACTCATTTGGTCTAGTCATAGTTGATGATTTTTCAAGATTTACGTGGGTGTTCTTTCTTGATGACAAATTGCAGGTCCAAAAGATCTTCAAAAACTTCGTTAGGAAGGCCCAAAATCAGTTTGACGTGAAGATCAAGAAGGTTCGGAGCGACAACGGAACGGAGTTCAAGAACGCAAATGTGGACACCTTTCTTGACGAAGAAGGGATTTCACACGAGTTCTCGGCTACGTACACACCTCAACAAAATGGAGTTGTTGAAAGGAAGAACCGGACTCTTATCGAGATGGCAAGAACGATGCTTGATGAGTACAAAACGCCAAAGCACTTTTGGGCGGAAGCGGTTGAGACAGCTTGTCATGCAACAATCGCTTGTATCTTCACAAGCTACTCGGCAAGACGGCATACGAGCTCCTCACCGGTAACAAACCCCAAGTTGGATACTTTCGAGTATTCGGCTCAAAGTGCTACATTCTTGATAAGCATCATCGTTCTAAATTTTCTCCTAAATCTCATGAAGGTTTCCTACTTGGTTATGGCTCAAACCCTCACACTTACCGTGTCTACAACAATTTCACCCGAAAGGTTGAAGAGACGGTAGATGTGAAGTTTGATGAATCTAACGGCTCGCAAGTAGAGCAATTGCCAATTGATGTAGGAGACAAAGACCCTTCGGAAGCAATTCAAGACTTGTCCATTGGCAAGATTCGTCCAACGGAAGTGAAGGAGAGTACCTCGTCTGTCCAAGTGTAAGCTTCTACCTCACGACAAGGTGAACCAAGAGTTGATACGGAAGCATCCACAAGTGGGACACACCAAGATGAACATCAACAACCTCCTTCTCCACCACGACAAGAGAACGACAACGTCAACAATGAAGAAGGCCAAGAAGAAGCACAAGATGAAGAGGATGTTCCACCCCGACCCAAGCAAAAGCTTTCATGAGTTCGAGCAAGAATTTCTAAGGATCATCCCGTCGAGCAAATCTACAATGATATCCAAACCGGGAGAATCACTCGCTCTAAAACTCATTTAGCTAACTTTTGTGAACATTACTCATTCATCTCTAGCATTGAACCTATGAAGGTTGAAGAAGCATTGGAGGATCCGGACTGGATAAACGCTATGCATGAAGAGCTACACAACTTTGAGAGAAATCAAGTGTGGACATTGGTCGAGAATCCCGACAACAACCACAACATCATTGGTACCAAATGGGTGTTTCGCAACAAGCAAGATGAAGATGGACAAGTGGTTCGCAACAAAGCATGTCTCGTCGCCCAAGGCTACACACAAGTTGAAGGTATGGACTATGGTGAGACATATGCTCCCGTTGCTAGACTTGAGTCCATTCGCATCTTACTTGCTTATGCTAATCACCATGATATCACCTTGTACCAAATGGACATTAAAAGTGCTTTTCTAAATGGCAAAATTGAGGAGGAAGTTTATGTTAAGCAACCTCCCGGCTTCGTCAATCCTAAGAAACCTAATCATGTTTACAAACTTCACAAAGCCCTTTATGGTCTTAAACAAGCTCCTAGAGCATGGTATAAATGCTTGACCAAGTTCCTTATTGAAAAAGGCTTTGAAATTGATAAAATTGATTCTACTCTTTTTACTAAAAGGGTTAAAGGAGAACTATTTGTGTGCCAAATATATGTTGATGATATCATATTTGGTTCAACTAACCCTCATTTTAGTGAGAAGTTTGGAAAGCTAATGTCGGAGAAGTTTGAGATGTCTGTGATGAGTGAACTCAAATTCTTTCTCGGTTTGCAAATCAAGCAAACTAAGGAAGGTACCTTTGTCTCTCAAACGAAGTACACCAAGGACTTATTCAAGAAGTTCAATATGCAAGAATGCAAAGGTATGACTACACCCATGCCTACTAGTGGACATCTTGATTTGACCAAAGATGGCGAACCGGTTGATCAAAAGGTTTATCGCTCTATGATTGGTTCATTGTTATATCTATGTGCCTCTCGTCCCGATATTATGCTAAGTGTGTGCATGTGTGCACGATATCAAGCTGCTCCTAAAGAGTGTCATCTTAAGGCTGTGAAAAGGATAGTGAGATACCTAATCCATACACCAAATTTTGGCATTTGGTATCCGAAGAGGTCCTCTTTTGATCTTGTTGGCTACTCCGATTCGGACTATGCCGGAGACAAGGTTGGTAGAAAATCCACTTCGGGTACTTGTCAATTCCTTGGTAGATCTCTTGTGTCTTGGTCTTCCAAGAAACAAAACTCGGTATCATTATCCACCGCCGAAGCAGAATAAATTGCCGCTGGTTCATGTTGTGCTCAATTACTTTGGATGACCCAAACTCTTAAAGATTATGGGATATATGTGAAACATGTTCCATTGCTATGTGACAATGAAAGTGCTATTAAGATTGCTCACAATCCCGTGCAACATTCTCGAACTAAGCATATTGAAGTTCATCATCATTTCATTCGAGATCATGTTGCAAAAGGGGACATTAACCTTAAGCATGTTCACACCGATAAGCAATTGGCGGATATATTCACTAAACCACTTGATGAGAAAGTGTTTTGCGGGTTGAGAGGTGAATTGAACATCATTGATGCTTCAAACTTGGAGTAGGAACTCCATTTGATACATGCGGGGCATGAGCCTATGACTAATCCTCGATATTTCTCTTATGATGCTATTCATATGTCTTGGATATATTTGTACCTTGCATGTTATCTAACCCGTGTAGGTACTTGGTTGAATCTAAATCTATGAGATTGCAACTCACTCACATCTTGAGCAATCTCTACATCACCAAGTCTCTACACAATGGTGGTTGAAGACAAGGAAGCACGAAACCATTCAAACATATCCTTTGGCAAATTCTATGTTGAGTCTCATGATTGTCATTTTGGATACACAAGTGCTCTTCCTTTCAAAGCTAACCCATGTAGGTAGATGAACTCAAACTCCAAGTGGTGCTCCCAGCCCTTGATGAACTACATCAACCTTGAGCAACCCACACAAGTTCAACTACATGAGCAAGATCAACACCACCACCCAAGGTATGTTATTCCATCTTAGAGAAGCTTTACTCCAAGTCATGAGTCAAAGCAACTCGACAAGATGTGAATACATCAAAAGGCTTAAACAAAAAATGGAACCCCATTTTGAGCTTAAATGATGAGTATGACCTATGATCAAGTGCTCTCACTTGACTCCTAAGTCAATATACTCTAACATAGGTGACTTTGTCGCCGACCATCTCTAGATGAAGTTCTCGTGTGTCTCTCCATGCTTTTGTCTCTTGCATATATGTTTCCCTTCATCTAGAACTTTTAGTTTCTTTTCTTTCCTTTTTGTTCTGCATTTTCTGCATCCAATTCATTGCAAATCTTTCAGTAAATTCTTTGCATATCCTTGTGAGATCTTACTTGTCTAGTGAGCTGAGGTGACAAGTGGTTTCACTCTAATGAACTCGGTCACACCGGTTTGTTCTCTTCGGCCCAACCGAAATCTTTCGGTGCAACTGAAGCACACAACTCGGAGTCACCGATTCCACCATAGGAAAACCAACTTGCCACTTATTCCTGATTTCTGTTTGCTCCAGCTCCACTCAATGATTCTTGTCCTCTACTAGCATCATATTAGACATGCTGCTTTGCTCTGTGACTCGAGGACCAACCCATTTGTATCACATGTCCAGAAGAGCCCTTCTTGGAAATTGATGTCAAAGGGGGAGAGAGAGATCACATCAAAGCTTAATCCTTCCTATAGGGGGAGAAAGAGAGAATACTCAGGGGGAGAGAGTTTCTCAACTAGGAGAAAGTAATATCATCAAATACCCCAGATGCTTGGTGTTCAAGAGGAGAGATGTCACACGTCTTTAAGAGGGGAAAGACATGTTTGGTTGCTTGCTTTAGCTCAAGCTCTGTTGTTTCCTTTTTTGTTGCTCTGATTTTCTATTCCCTATCTTCTCCCAATATCCCATGCAGATTCAGGGGGAGCAAGACATCTAAGGGAAGGAAATCTCTGATTTTATTGGATATCTTTACCTTTGGGGACATGTCTATATCCAATGTGGTACTTAGTACTCACTCTACATGTCATCCCAGTCTTGGTTCTCTTGTGGTTTCTCTTGCTTGCTCTGGTTAGTAGGTGTATCTGTGTTATTTAACCTTGTTTGCGCAGGTTCATCCCATCCTAAGCCAACTCAAGACCACAAGGTAAGTATATGCATCACAATCATGTGAATGAGAAGTTCTTGCTGATGTACATATTATTTGCAAGAAGGATTCATGAGCATGAATGTACATTTCTCACATTCACATCATTTTCTCTGATGCATATAGCCAAGATACATGTAACACATTGCTTACTCTATCATGTTTACGCATTCACATGCTCCTATATTCAATATTCACATGATTGCATACATGTAGGGGGAGCCTACGCATGTTACATGTCTTTACAAAGCTTTACTTGCTATTCTCTATATCTTTATCTAAAGCTTTGATGTATGTTGTCATCAATTACCAAAAAGGGGGATATTGAAAGCACAAGTGCTCCCTGGGTGGTTTTGGTAATTAATGTCAACATATCTCTTGTTGGACTAACACTTTTACCTAGTATGTTTCAGATAAGTTCAACAATGGAGTGGCATGGACTAGAGGATGTGGAACCCTTCAAGATGCTAAGGACAAAGGATTGGCTCAAGCTTCAAGATCAAGACTCTACATTTTCTATTTTAGTGATCCAAGATCACATTGAGTCTATAGGAAAAGCCAATACTATCAAGAGGGGATGAGGTGTTGCTTAATGGCTTGCTTGCTCAAAGTGCTTAGTGATATGCTCCAAAACCCTCAACTACCTTCCCACATCCACATATGACCTAAACCAAAAGTCAAACTCGGCCCCACCGATTCTATCTATCCGGCGCCACCGAGTTTCAGATGTCATAGCCACTGCCACAAACCCTAGCAAATCGGTCTCACCGAGATGGGATTGTAATCTCTTTGTGTATGTCCATTACCAAAATTGGTCTCACCGAGTTTGAGCAATCGGTACTACCAAGATTACAATGCAAACCCTCTGGTTAGCTTATTACCAAAATCGGTCCCACCGAGTTTGTGTAAGCGGTCTCATCGAGTTTGCCTGGCCAACTCTCTGGTTAGCTTATTACCAAAATCGGTCCCACCGAGTTTGTGTAATCGGTCCCACCAAGTTTGTTTAATCGGTCACACCGAGATTACGTTATGCCCTAACCCTAACCATATCGGTCCTACCGAGTTGCATCTCAGTCCCACCGAAAATCCTAACGGTCACTAGGTTTGCTGAATCGGTCCGACCGAGTTTAACCATTCAGTCCCACCGAGTTTGGCAAATTGTGTGTAACGGTTAGATTTTGTGTGGAGGCTATATATACCCCTCCACCCACTCTTCATTCATGGAGAAAGCCATCAGAACATACCTACACTTCCAATACACATTTTCTGAGAGAGAACCACCTACACTTGTGTTGAGGTCAAGATATTCCATTCCAACCATATGAATCTTGATCTCTAGCCTTCCCCAAGTTGCTTTCCACTCAAATCTTCTTTCCACCAAATCCAAATCCTGTGAGAGAGAGAGTTGAGTGTTGGGGAGACTATCATTTGAAGCACAAGAGCAAGGAGTTCATCATCAACACACCATTTGTTACTTCTTGGAGAGTGGTGTCTCCTAGATTGGCTAGGTGTCACTTGGGAGCCTCCAACAAGATTGTGGAGTTGAACCAAGGAGTTTGTAAGGGCAAGGAGGTCGCCTACTTCGTGAAAATCTACCGCTAGTGAGGCAAGTCCTTCATGGGCGACGACCGTGATGGAATAGACAAGGTTGCTTCTTCGTGGACCCTTCGTGGGTGGAGCCCTCCGTGGACTCGCGCAACCGTTACCCTCCGTGGGTTGAAGTCTCCATCAACGTGGATGTATGATAGCACCACCTATCGGAACCACGACAAAAACATCCGTGTCTCCAATTGCGTTTGAATACTCCAAACCCTTCTCTTTACATTCTTGCAAGTTGCATGCTTTACTTTCCGCTGCTCATATACTCATTGCATGCTTGCTTGATATGTATTGTGTTTGTTAAACTTGTGCTTAAACTCCACTTAAACTTAAGAATATTAAAAACTATAACTTTTGGCACTTAGTGTCTAATCACCCCCCTCTAGACACCTCTTCTCGATCCTTTCAATATGCTAGGCTCGTCAAGTTTAACCTGAGTATTCTGCGTGTGCAAAACTGGCTTGCACCCGTTGTATGTGAACATAGAGCTTATATCACCCGATCATCATGTGGTGTCTCGGCACGACGAACTATCACAACGGTGCATACCCAGGGAGAACACGTGTACCTTGAAATTTAGTGAGAGATCATCTTATATCGCTACCGCCGTACTAAGCAAAATAAGATGCATAAAGGATAAACATTACATGCAATCAATATAAGTGATATGATATGGCCATCATCATCTTGTGCCTTTGATCTCCATCTCCAAAGCACCGTCATGATCACCATCGTCACCGGCTTGACACCTTGATCTCCATCGAAGAATCATTGTCGTCTCGCCAACTATTGCTTCTACCACTATCGCTACCGCTTAGTGATAAAGTAAACCAATTACATGGCGATTGCATTTCATACAATAAAGCGACAACCATATGGCTCCTGCCAGTTGCCGATAACTGTGTTACAAAACATGATCATCTCATACAACAATTTATATAATCACGTTTTGACCATATCACATCACAACATGCCCTGCAAAAACAAGTTAGACGTCCTCTACTTTGTTGTTGCAAGTTTTACGTGGCTGCTACGGGCTTAGCAAGAACCGTTCTTACCTACGCATCAAAAACCACAATGCGGTATAGTGATTGCTTTTTGATCTTCAGAAAGAACCCTGTTCATTGAATCCGATTCAACTAAAGTTGGAGAAACTGACACCCGCCAGCCACATGTGTGCAAAGCACGTCGGTAGAACCAGTCTCATGAACGCGGTCATGTAATGTCGGTCCGGACCGCTTCATCCAACAATACCGCCGAATCAAAAGACAACTAGTGACGGCAAGAAATATGTATATACCCACGCCCACAACTCCTTTGTGTTCTACTGGTGCATCTAACATCTACGCATAGACCTGACTCGGATGCTACTGTTGGGGAACGCAGTATTTCAAAAAAAAATCCTACGATCACGCAAGATCTATCTAGGAGATGCATAGCAACGAGCGTGGAGAGTGTGTCTACGTACCCTTGTAGACTGAGGCGGAAGCGTTTAGTAACAAAGTTGATGTAGTTGAACGTCTTCACGATCCAACCGATCAAGTACCGAACGCACGGCACCTCCGCGATCTGCACACGTTCAGCTCGGTGACGTCCCTCAAACTCTAGATCCAGCTGAGGCCGAGGGAGAGTTTCGTCAGCACGACGACGTGGTGAGAGTGATGATGAAGTTACCAACGCAGGGCTTCACCTAAGCACTACGACAATATGACCGAGGTGGAAATCAGTGGAGGGGAGCACCGCACATGGCTAAGAAATCAACTTATGTGTCTATGGGGTGCCCCCCTCTCCCGTATATAAAGGAGGGGAGGAGGAGGAGGGCCGGCCTCAAGGGGCACGCCCAAAGGGGGGATTCCTACTCCTGGTAGGAGTAGGTTTCCCCCTTTCCTAGGAAGGCGAGGAGAGGGAGAAGGAAAGAGGGGGGCGCCGCCCCCTCCCTTGTCTAATTTGGACCAGCCCATGGGGGGGGGCACGCGGCCACCCCTTGAGGCCCTTCTCTCCTTTCCCGTATGGCCAATTAAGGTCCACTACTTCCTCCGGCAAATTCCCGTAACTCGCCGGTACTCCGGAAAATACCCGAATCACTCGGTACCTTTCCGATGTCCGAATATAGACTTCCAATATATCGATCTTTACGTCTCGGCCATTTCGAGACTCCACGTCATGTATGTGATCTCATCCGGGACTCCGAACAGCCTTCAGTACATCAAATCACATAACTCATAATACAAATCACCATCAAACATTAAGCGTGCGGACCCTACGGGTTCGAGAACTATGTAGACATGACCGAGACACATCTCTAGTCAATAACCAATAGCGGAACCTGGATGCTCATATCGGCTCCTACATATTCTACGAAGATCTTTATCGGTCAAACCGCATAACAACATACGTTGTTCCCTTTGTCATCGGTATGTTACATGCCCGAGATTCGATCGCCGGTATCCTCATACCTAGTTCAATCTCGTTACCGGCAAGTCTCTTTACTCGTTCCGTAATGCATCGTCCCGCAACTAACTCATTAGTCACATTGCTTGCAAGGCTTATAGTGATGTGCATTACCGAGAGGGCCCTGAGATACCTCTCCGACAATCGGAGTGACAAATCCTAATATCGATCTATGCCAACTCAACAAACACCATCTGAGACATCTGTAGAGCATCTTTATAATCACCCAGTTACGTTATGATGTTTGAAAGCACACTAAGTGTTCCTCCGGTATTCGGGAGTTGCATAATCTCATAGTCATAGGAACATGTATAAGTCATGAAGAAAGTAATAGCGATAAACTAAACGATCATAGTGCTAAGCTAACGGATGGGTCTAGTCCATCACATCATTCTCTAATGACGTGATCCCGTTCATCAAATGACAACACATGTCCATGGCTAGGAAACTTAACCATCTTTGATTAATGAGCTAGTCAAGTACAGGTATACTAGGAACACTTTGTTTGTCTATGTATTCACACATGTACTAAGTTTCCGATTAATACAGTTCTAGCATGAATAATAAACATTTATCATGATATAAGAAAATAAATAATAACTTTATTATTGCCTCTAGGGCAAATTTCCTTCAAATATTGTCTTCCACGTTCTATCCACGTCCCGATAATGTGTCTAGCGTCGTCGGGGGCGCGTGGAGGTGTGTCTCCGTCGGATCTCACGGGATTCGGCCGGTGATGGTCTTCGGTGGATCCGTTTGGATCCGGTCTTCTTCTTCTTTACAAAGGGTAGATTTTATTGACCCAGAATGAATCATCGAGCATTCATCTTGGTTTGGGTGTTTACAGGTTTGATGCTTTCAATCTACGGCTTTCTTCATCGGCGATGGTTGCTGCTCTGATGCACTGGTCTTACGAGGCCTTAGCACAACAACTACACGGCTGTCTACTACAATAAAGTTTGTGCGAGTCCAGCGAGGGAGGGATGATGACGGCGGCGCATCTTCGGCTCGCTCCATAAAATTTAGGATCATTAGAGTTTTCATTAAAATAGACTTCGTTTGGTAGTATCTTTTCCATTTTTTTTACAATAAACTCTTGCTTTGCCCAGCTCGGTTGGTAGAGCTCCGCTCTTGCAGTTGGGTCGTTGCGATTACGGAGATTGGCGTAATTTTTCTACCGCGTGTACAGCCCCATAATAATAGTGTTTCTCCAAAAGAAAAGTGCTTGTTGTCGCTAGGTAGTTCACGGACCTGATTGTAATTTTATTACCTCTGGTGTTCTTTGTACTCCCATGATTGAAGATGAATAGACCGAAAGTTTTTTCATGCAAAAAAAATTAATTGTTTTAGCCCTTTGGCACAGTTGCCATGATGCCGTGAAACTGATCCTTTGTATGCCGAGGCCGCCAAATAGTGATCCGAGGTGGTAAGCTTCCAAATGATGGTGTCATGTTGATAGTCATGAAGATGCACTTGGCAATGCAATGCTTGAACTTGTACTTGTACCTGCCGGACAGAAATACAGTACAACCTTTAGCTTATTCAGCTAGTACTACCAGTGGCTTTGCCTGTGGTGCATCCGTGATTGATCCTTGTGTTACGCGAGAATATTTCACACTATCTTCACCAAAAGACCCTAAAAAAAATCTTCACCAAAAGAAACGTAGAAAAACAAACAAGGGAGGATTTGAACCCAGGCAGCCCAGCTAGCTGTTCCACACGAAGAAATGGTCCAAAGTCCAAAAGCACCGCACGCCTCACCGGTTGGTAGACCGAAACTCGATCGACGGACCGAATAATGCCCGAGTTTCCCTGCGAGCCGAAATTATTGTCGCGCTTTCCGGAGTGGCTTGCCAAAAAGGAGAGCCCGAAGCATGCATCCATGCACGCACGAACGAACGCACGCTACGACACCCATCGCCCAAAACTACTGTACATGCCACGGACACGAGCACTGTTCATCCATCCATGATCCATCTACTCGCCAGCGCTATCCTCGCGGTTTCTGCCGCCACGGCCGTGCGCACGCCACGGAGTGGGGCGCTCGCATGCGCGGCGCGCGCGCAAAAGTAGCCCGACCGGGCGCCACCACAAGCGAAAGGAGAAGCGCAACCCTTGGCATAATCTGCGTGGTCTGTCCACCGCCTCTCGATGAGCCCGTCCGTGCCCTGTACTGGTAGCTCCCCCGGCTTGGCGGTTGCCGGGTCGCGGCGCGCCTGTCCGTTCTGGCACTGCGCCGGCCTTGTTCGGCGCGGCGGGTTCACGGGCGCGCATCGGCCGGACGAGGCCACGGGGCGCGCTTGACTCGCCGTGCCGCGGTGGGCTCCTTTCCCTTGGCCCTCGTCCTGTGGGTCATGTGACTCGCATGGATCCTTTGGTGCTGCGCCAAGCGGCATACGGCCAGCGTGCTGCAGAGTGTGGTACATGCGTGTTCCCTCGACGTGTCGAAGCTCCGGTTGGCCACGCCGATTCGCGCGGTCCTTCTGTCTGTCCCAAGGTAAGGCTGTCGCGAGCCATGTCAAGCGCACGGTCCGTGTCAGGCATTTATTCCGGAGAGAGATATGGGTTCACGTGATCCATGAAGGGCCATCGTTGGTCCTTGCAATCTGGCCACTTCTCCGTCGGAAGGCGCAAAAATCCAACCCTCTGGTCTAGGCGTGCAGGTGCGGCCAACGCCCTCGGGACCTTGGTGGACATGCGGGAGCCCATTCCGCTTCGGAAAATGATGGAACGCCACGACCACGACACATAACCCGCAGGCCGCAGCATCGTTATCTACCACACAAGGAACTGAACCGTCCAACTGAAGAAGATAAGGTGAAAGTCATGGGGAGAATTCCAACTCAAGAAAGGGTGAAAGTCATCGGAAATCCGTTGGTGCTCCTCCCCAGAGCACGCGCTCCCGCGCTCGAAAATATTTTTTGAAATATCAAAAAAGTTCAACAAAAATTCTAGGTTTTCTTTGTCACATTCAAATGCTACATACAAATTTATAGGCAAAAATATTAAACATTTTTGGCCTGTGCAAAAAAAGGAAAACACCAAATGTTACCCCAAAATGTCACTCTAAATTTGTTTTTTTCACCAGCAAGACACCATTGCTCCGTTTCGCATAAAAAATTTCAAGGATGCTTGCGACACTAACACAAATACCTATAAAAAAATCAGAATTTTTTAAAACATTTAGTATATTTTTTGTTTACTATTCACGCGGGAGCAAAACGCCATTCTCTCAAAGTCATGGAGAAAAGCATGCATGTCCTACAAATGAGATGATTCCAGTGCGAGACTGGTAGGGCTTTTTCTTCAACCACTTAATTCCTCGTCCCAAACAGCGAGATGGCATACAATTACCGCTTACCACAGATACTGTTACACAGACTAAACCTGGCGATAAGATGATTTCAGTGCGAGACTGGTAGGGTTTTTTCTTCAACCACTTAATTTCTCGTCCCAAACAGCGAGATGGCATACAATTACCGGTTACCATAGATACGGTTACACAGACTAAACCTGGCGATAAGGTTGATACTGGCCGATACACAGGCGGCAGGCGGTCGTTGTGGGATATATATACAGTCATATACATTACACGTACCAACACCCATTACAGCACTAATATTAGCACAACCACAAAAACTGTACAAACCTAATCTTATGAGGAAGGCATCAGCAGCGATCTCAGCAATGCGCTGATATCACCGATGCAAGAAATACTCGATGATGACCGTTACGTTCATTCGGCAGGGACGTCAGAGCTCTGCCCTGAAAATTTACAGGGTGGACTTGATTGATAAACCATAATCAAGTGCGCAGACAGAAAATCAAACTGATTGGCAAATGAAAGGTTCAAATTCAGCTACTTGGGTTGGTTAGGGTTATGATGAATTTAGAATCAACAGCCAGAAATACATATTGCTACAAACAGCTGTCGGAAAATTTAACATCACTGCAGCTTATTTTATTTCCTAGGAGTAAGCCAATGGAAAATATATGTGAAGCATGTACCTATTTCTGGGTTAGGAGGACTTGTTAGTGGACCTTCATCTATGCTAGCACTACCTTCATTCCTGTCAAGAAATTCATCGACACCAGCAAGTCAGGGTCATAATCAATTGATAGAAGTCATAAAACAGGGTTACCATACCAGATCGTTGTGCATACTGCCATTGGAAACAACTGGTACAACTACAGTGCTGGAAATTTCACCGAAATATTCCTGTACCAGCACCAATACATACCAGTCCAATGGCAAATACAACACCGATATGTAACCCTGTTGTCATTTTGCTACGCTCCACAAGTCCACAATTCAGTAATTAGTAAATTACCCTTGATTGATCTGTGGGTCGCTTGTATGAGTAGTCATTGTTAAAAGGGCCCCTTCAGAATCAACATCAACTTTGTGTTTCTCTGTGCTCTATATTATGATATTCATAAATCATTAGCTCTGTTATCTAGTTTAAACTGAACAAAGAAGCAAAAAAATTACGTTGCGGTAAACCTAAGTTATACATTTTAACAAAAGAAAAGCTTACCGAGGTTGCGTCTCCCATCCATCCAGGAATAAATTCTGACAGAAGATTCATGTATTTTTCCATAGCAATCTCAGGATGCATGTTTCCTAACTTTTGCCAAGAGACCCTGACAGAACAACGAGTGGCTGTTACCAGCTAAGCATGGTGCACCTACACAGAACCCCTCAGAATACAAAAGTATAAAATTTATTACCAGCAACTGGTAGCACATCATTGTCAAATAATCACACCAATAGATGTCTAACCATTTTTTCTTTAAGGTGTTCCACACTCAACACTAGAAGTCTAAAATTGTAGAATGATTGTCAAGTCAAAATCAGTACAAGATTGTATATCTCTTATTGGATTTCGTGTGCGTATTTTCCTCATGTCATTTTCTTACTCATACTTTCCAAGTACTTTGACACATTCAACAGAATTATTGGAAATAAAATACATGTATGTAGCACATTCATAATTGTTGCAAGTACAACTCCAGCATCAGTTCTTTGTAAATAAATATGATTGACAGATCACACATCAGAAATAGCTGCAAGATATCTGCCATGACCATGTCATGTCATGTATATCAGTTAGGTGTGTGTTAGTACGTCAACATTTCAGTAGTACACTTTTGACCAGCATTCCATATTTTAACATCTATGAAACCTTCTCGTTCCAAAACAGGTAAGTTTGGTTGTTAGATGTGTACCACCACTGGTTGGCAGTGGTCTGTTTAATTAATCAATATATAAGGCTTATAGATTTGGCCAACAAGACTCTAAAGACAAATCTACCAGCTTCTTTTCTCACATTTTAAAGCATATGCTTGCATTACAAGAATATCACTCTGCAGTATACGGTTTATTGCTCGCAACTCATAAGATAATGACTATCAGGATACAACATCTCTCAACTAATGCTCTACCAGATAGCTCTTCAAAGTGAAAAAGAAAAGGAAAAACACTCATGGATAACAACGACCTAGGATATCATCACAGCTGGGTTCAGAACTTAGGATCTCAGGCAGTATTTGCAGCTCCAAAACAGGGTGTTTGTGCCGCGTTAACAGGTAAGGACAGGTATCTTCCCATTGAAATGGACTAAATCACAACAGTACACTCTAGGTTTAAACATAAGATATGCATGTTTGCAGACAGGCTTCTCATGTTATGACACCATTCTGAAGATATGATCACAGGGCCACCAGCTAAATTTGCACAAGAATCTATAAGGTATACATTAAAATTCTTTGCTACAGCTGTACCTTACCCCCAAAAAACTTAGGCAAGAGAGGTTGTCCAGTGCCTACTTGCTGTCAATTATGCCAAATTAGAGAACAGATCGACAGAAGGTAAATCACTTGTTGTAGAATTGTCAATTCAGTTTACAGAGGAAATTGCACCAGACCAACCTATAATATTGAGTTTACGCAAAGCCCAACAGTACTTGTCATAATGGCACAAGATTTACAATTTCGTACGTGGTCCCAAACTAAAAGGTGGTTAAATCGTTTTTTTATTAAGAATATCTTTTGTTGCAAAAATTTGAAAACACGCGTGGTATCTCTAGTGGGATTTCCTCCACTTTGCAGGTAAGGGCTATAATCCTTTTGTCACGTGCCAATTCCAGGAAAGGTGGAGAAGATAGATGGGTACACTGACAGGTGAGACCCGCCTGCCAGTCCATCATTTCAAATTTCAAATGGTTTCTAACTGATGAGGTCTATAGAGATATAACAAACAATTTATATGCCAACATATTACTTAAATGTGTTATGTGTACGATGTTAAAGTTTTAGCAATTTATTCAGAACATTTCAACAATGTCAACCTAGCTGCAAAATTTATCCTGAGAACTGCTTCTATTAGTTTCATCATGCCCATTTTTGGTTTCTTGACTTCCTAATAACAGACAAGAATCCTCTCAGAATTAGCTACAAAACCTTTGAGGCAATTACTGATCATATATCGACTATGATGACACTACATGTATCTTGATACATATGCTTTGGTTGCAATGCTTGATTCATGTTGTGCATATACATAAAGATAGTGTTTCGTCTGCTTCTATTAATGATTAAATTGCACTCTGTCAAATAATGCCAGGTTCATCTGTTCATGTATAGCTTAGTCAAAAAACTCAAAAAGATTCCTGTAAATCATGCAGCCTTATCCATTGACGAAAGAACACTATAGGAGAGACATCCTTACACACTACACATTAAATCACTTGGTTTAAGTGCACCATGTTTCCCCATTAGAAGTAATAGACACGGTACCAGATATATTTGATTGCCATTATGGTGTAGCTACCTTTTTGGTCTTCTGCCAACTTGCAACAGCCAAGCACCAAACAATTCAATTGTCCATGTTATTTCAGCTTTATGCATTGACAGATCAATGTAGCAGGAGACATCCTTACACACTACGAAGTTAGTTACCTGGTTTCAGTGCACGACTTTTAAGCTAGCTTTTAATCATAGTCCCCATTAGAAGTAATAGGCAAGGTACCAGATAAATTTGATTGCCATTATGGTGTAGCTACCATTTTGGTCTTTTGCTAACTTGGAACAGCCAAGCACAAAACAATTCAGTTATTCATGTTATTTCTTCCTTACTGAGATTTAGTACCCCCACATTCCTTGAAGAAATATAGAAATGGTCCAATGTTATTACCATTGGCAGGGGGTTGGGTACTCAAGCGTGTTTTGTAAAAGTATCATTGACTAATACGTATGACTTGCTGCATCATAAGAAAGATAAGTGGAACCAGAGTATCAAAGAGAGATAAAAACACAAACCATTTTGCACGAGAAGAAGGTCTCAGTGTAAGGGGTTGTGCAGCGTCATAACAGGGACCATCAACTGCAACCTTGAGAAGTCCCTGCAGCTGCAGCTGCACATCGGTATTCAGCTTCGACAGAGCAGCCGCCCCAGTGTCACTAGCTGCAAATGCCGCTGCTGCACCAAATCTCTTCTCCACTTCACTTCTCTCAATCCCTTCCCACTCTTCAAACTCCATGCTCGCTCTAGCCTCGTCTTCCGGCATCCCTAGCAATGTGGTATCCTTCTCGGGTAACTGAACATCCACTTTGTCATTAGGGCTGTCTTCTTGGCTGACACTTAGATCATCCGATTTCTTAAGAGCCGGCTCGTCCTTAGGGACCAGTTCTTCATGCTGATCATCCCTGCCGGCCTCACATTGAGCTTCCTCCTTACTGTGAACTTCTTCCTGTGGAACAACAACTTCTTCCACAGATTGTTCTTTCATTTCCTCATCCTTTGCTGCGGCGTCGGGAATCACTCTTGGAGCCACAACGAGAGGCAATTCGTGCTGACTCGCTTCAATGACTTGCTCCTCCTGCTTCCCAGGTATAACGTCAAGAACATCCGAGGGTAGAGTCTCGGGAGCCAGTTCACGCGGAATCACTTCAGCAGCTTGCACTCCCTCCTCCCTCTCCTCCGGTCCTGCATCAATAACTTCTGCAGGAGCAGCCCCCACATCCAGATGGAGCTGCTTCACTTCAACAGCTTCCATGGCATGAAATTCCTGCTTCTGCAAGCCCGCATCAGGGACTTCACTCGGGGCAACTTCAGCGCCCAGATCATTCCGCTGCTGGGTTGTCTCTTCCTCCAACTCCACGCCAAGAACCTCTCTGGGAGCAGCCTCATCGCCCGAATCCCGCGGCTTCACTTCGACAGCCGCCTCCGCGGCGGCGGTCAAATCGCAGTGCTTCTTGCCAACTTCACCCTCCTCCTTCTGCTCCCGCGACACGGTGCCAAGGAACAGCTCCGGAGCAAGAAGCGTCGCCGGAACCCCCTCTTCTTCCGCGGCCACCCACTCGGTCATCCCCTCCGCGACGGCCGCGGGGGCCTTCTCCACCTCGACCCACCCCTCGGCGAGAGCCGGAGCCGCCGCCACATCCGCCCACGCTCCCACCTCGTTGGCCTCGACGGTCCTCTCCTCCTCCGCTTTTTCCTCCGCGATCACGTCAGCGCGATCGCGGCGGGGGGGATCATTGGCCCCGGAGAAGAGCTTGGCGAGCAGGACGGCGACGAGGAGGGTGGCCGCCGCCGTGAGGAGCAGCTCGAACAGCAGCTCCATGAATCCCGGGCGAGGAGGGGCGGGGGAGGAAGCGAGGCAGCGGATGCGGATGCGGCTTCTCGCTTGCTTTTCTTGTTCGGTTGGGTCGGCGAGGGGAAGGGGGAAAGAGAAAGCGGAAGCAGGGGGGCTACAGGAGAAGGGGAGGGGGGGAGCAGCAGAAGAGACGAGGGCGGAGACGGAGGTGGGTGCGTGGGGGGCGAGAGTAAAGGGGGTGGGGCGCCAAAAGGGAGAGGCATATTCGGGGGCGGATACGACCGCCACGAGGGAGTGAGGGAGTGAGGGAGGGCGAGCGGAAAAGGTCTCCTCGACCGCCAGCCGCTTGGGGCGACGCCGTCAGGGGGTTTTCGTTTCCTTGCGCCCGGCTACGCGACGACGGAGGTCATCGGCGAGAAGGGCGGCGACGGCGACGGCGACAGCCAGCGCCGGACCGCCAACGTTTGGAGGTTTGGGTGGGGGGTTTCGGCCTTTTGCTCGCTTTGCGTGTGCTGCGCGCTTTCGGTGCGAAATTTCTCCGCGCTATTGATGGTCGTTTCCTTTCTTTCCTTCTTCCCCCTTCATTCCCCTCTTCCTGACGCCACATATATATTTTTTGGAACGAAGGCAAAACATTTGACTCGTGAAGAAGAAAATAAAGTGTTTATTACTCCCTCCGTCTCATAATATAAGAATGTTTTTGATACTACACTAGTATAAAAAACGTTTTTATACTATGAAACGAAGGGAGTACAAGCCTTGAACTGCAAAAGTTGTTACTCTCCCAGAATGATGGTTCCTAATTTTTTTGGTTCTTGCGGCCACGCAAAGAGAAGCTTCAAGTTTGATGTTGCGGAGCGAATTGTTCATGGCGAGTGTCGGTGTCAAAACCGGCGGATCTCGGGTAAGGGGTTCCGAACTGTGCGTCTAGGCCGGATGGTAACAGGAGGCAGGGAACACTTTGTTTACCCAAGTTTGGGCCCTCTCGATGGAGGTAATACCCTACTCCTGCTTGATTAATATTGATGATATGGGTAGTACAAGAGTAGATCTACCACGAGATCAAGGAGGCTAAACCCTAGAAGCTAGCCTATAGTATGATTGTTGTGTATGGAGTTGTATATCATCTATCGACTAGTCTGGACCTGGTTTATATAATGCACCGAAGGCCTAGGTTAACAAGAGTCCTAGCCGAATACGCCAGTGGGGAGATGTCCTTGTCTTGATCGCCAAGTCTTTGTGGAATCTTCCTTGTATGCGGCAGCTGTTCGAACTGGCCCATGAGTATATGGCCATGGGGGCCTCGGCCCAGTCTAATAGATCGGGAGACGACGTGGTGAGTACCCCCTAGTCCAGGACACCGTCAGTAGCCCCCTGAACCGGTCTTCAAGTTAGGGACGCTCCTCGATTCTTCCGAACTGTTCTTCATCTTCGGTCGCCGGTCTTGAAAACTGGTTCAACAAATCTTCTCATCTTCTAGCTTGAGGATCGCCGAAATGCATTCGGCGAGTTTACACGTCGGGTATCCGAGGAGCCCCTTTAAGTTTCCGGCCTTTATCAATGCCTTGTTATTTTTATGCCACACCTCGGGTTTGAAGTTGTTCCCGGGAGGCAGTGTCCTCTTGCGTCCGAGCTCTAACGCCGGACTGTATTCGAGGTATCTTTTGCAGCCGAGCACCAATACCGGACCGCTTCCCAGCTCTAACGCCGGAATGTATCCGAGCTCCAACGCCGGACTATGTATCCGAGCTCCAACGTTGGACTGTATCCGAGCTCCAACGCCGGACTATATCCGAGGTGTCATATCACCTTGGTTCAAAAAAGTTTGAAGGAGTTTAGCCGAGCTTAATGCCGGAAATGCCCTCTATGGAGCCAGCCACTAGCGCCCGAACTTTATGCCGGACTGCTTCCGAGGTGGTGCACCACCCCGAATGTGGGCCGATTTTTATGAATATTTTTTATTGGTGCAATTTATTCTATGCCGAGATATATAGCCAGTGGCCCTCAAGGTGTGTATCGGTCTAAAACCCGAGATGCACCTGAAGGATGACGTAAGACCGCTGATCCCAGTAGCCGCTGAGACTCAGGCTGATTTGCAAAATCGGTCTGAGGATCAAGTCCAAGCTCGGCAGAATACTTCGGGACACTAAAAGCGGCGTGCTCAGTCCTCGAGACTCAGGTTGGGTGCGGCCGACCAACCTGAGGATCAAAATCTCCTCGGAAACTATATTGCACATAAAATTTTCTGCATTGGACAAGCAATGCAGTAGCCCCCGGGACACTGGTCGGGTGGCAACACCAGATCAGGGGATCGATGTGCCCCTTTAATATTTGTAAATAATAAGCCCGAAGCCCAGTAGCCCCCGAGTCTTAATGCGGGCACGGGTGGCCGAATTAAGGATCAATATCCATAGTAAAATCACAAATTATGTGTAATGACTCTATGTATCCAAGTACTTTACGTCATTAATGCTCAGATCCGCATTATATAAAACTTTGTTAACCGACCATCGGCTTCCACCTCCTCGGCCGGTAGCCGAGGAGTGTTTGTCCTACTTTATAAAACCTTTATGAGGGCAAAGATTTACAACAAACAAGGCAATCTGGCCATACGGTTTTATAAACAAAGGTACGCAGAGAGTTATATTACTGTTTAACAGAAAAATGTCTTCCAAAGAAAATAGTCCCGCTATCGGTTCCTTTCTTTGGGTTGTCATGCTAAGCATGATCATTAAATCTCAGCTCTAATGTAAGAGCAAAATATCGAGGATTTAGTTTGGGAGGCCAGTTAATAGCCCCCGGTAGTGTTTGGCGATAGTCGGGGTCAAGCCGTAAACACTTCGGCCAATGTTATGAACGGCCCGTCATTTAACATAGTCATTGGAGCTGACCAGTTTACGCTTATTGTGACAGTCAGTTTTCGGCTTTCTCCACTGAGGTGCTTAACCATGTGAGCTGGAAGCACAATCGCAGTGGCTCTCCCTTTGCACGCCTAGCCGAACAAAACGGAACGTAGGAAGCAAGTGCAGGAGCCGGGCAACCCAACTATTGACCGAAGACACAATTCGAAACCGATGCATATATAGCAATATCTGAGAATGTTTTTGCCGAATCCCTAAAGGTGTCCGGCATTGCACTGCGAGACTAATGCTGGAAAAACACAAATAGTTTAAAAGTGCCAAAAAGCTTGGAAAATCAAAAAATGTCAGTAAAAACATGACGTCCGAACAAGAGCAAGTGTTCGGTGCCAATCCGAAAATTAGTCTTAGAAAAATGAAGTGCTTCTGTCGTGCTTTAACATGATATATCCTATCTCAAGACTTCGAGCGGGTCAGCCTATGGCTTCAACCTCCTATCCCGAGGGCGGAGTACTTCTCATTAGGCCAGTTTAGCAAACTAAACTCTAGCGGCTTGGAGAGAGAAATTAGGCTCCCCGGCTAGTGATCGCACACTCGCGTCGAAAAAAGGAGTGATAAATAATAATAATAAAACTTTGCAACAACTAAGAAGAAGAACACTTATTATAAAACGGCTCAAATAAACTTAAGAGCCCCCAAGTGACTTGAGTAAAAGAATGATTCCATGTACCGAAGTACTTATATCATATCTATGTTCAACCGAACTTTAAACGCGTCTTAACCGACCGTCGGCTTCTCCCTCTTCGGTTAAGGACCGAAAAGTGTTATGTGAAGGAAATATGCCCTAGAGGCAATAATAAAGTTATTATTTATTTCCTTATAACCGTGATAAATGTTTATCATTCATGCTAGAATTGTATTAACCGGAAACATAATACATGTGTGAATACATAGACAAACAAAGTGTCACTAGTATGCCTCTACTTGACTAGCTCGTTAATCAAAGATGGTTATGTTTCCTAACCATAAACAATGAGTTGTTATTTGATTAGCGAGGTCACATCATTAGTTGAATGATCTGATTGACATGACCCATTCCATTAGCTTAGCACCCGATCGTTTAGTATGTTGCCATTGCTTCCTTCATGACTTATACATGTTCCTATAACTATGAGATTATGCAACTCCCGTTTACCGGAGGAACACTTTGGGTACTACCAAACGTCACAACGTAACTGGGTGATTATAAAGGAGTACTACAGGTGTCTCCAAAGGTACATGTTGGGTTGGCGTATTTCGAGATTAGGATTTGTCACTCCGATTGTCGGAGAGGTATCTCTGGGCCCTCTCGGTAATGCACATCACATAAGCCTTGCAAGCATTACAACTAATATGTTAGTTGTGAAATGATGTATTACGGAACGAGTAAAGTGACTTGCCGGTAACGAGATTGAACTAGGTATTGGATACCGACGATCGAATCTCGGGCAAGTAACATACCGATGACAAAGGGAACAACGTATGTTGTTATGCGGTCTGACCAATAAAGATCTTCGTAGAATATGTAGGAGCCAATATGGGCATCCAGGTCCCGCTATTGGTTATTGACCGGAGACGTGTCTTGGTCATGTCTACATTGTTCTCGAACCCGTAGGGTCCGCACGCTTAAGGTTACGATGATAGTTATATTATGAGTTTATGAATTTTGATGTACCGAAGGTTGTTTGGAGTCCCGGATGTGATCACGGACATGACAAGGAGTCTCGAAATGGTCGAGACGTAAAGATTGATATATTGGAAGCCTATGTTTGGATATCGGAAGTGTTCCGGGTGAAATCGGAATTTTACCGGAGTACCGGGAAGGTTACCGGAACCCCCCGGGAGCTAAATGGGCCATGATAGGCCTTAGTGGAAAAGAGAAGAGGCACCCTACATGGGCTGTGCGCCTCCCCCTTCCCCTAGTCCTATTAGGACTAGGAGAGGTGGTCGGCCCCCTCTCTCTCTTTTCCCCCTCCGCGAATCCTATTCCAGCTAGGATTGGGGGGGGGGAATCCTACTCCCAGAGGGAGTAGGACTCTCCTGGCGCACCCCTTGTGGCCGGCCAGCCTCCCCCCTTTTGGTCCTTTATATACTGAGGTAGAGGCACCCTAGAACACACAAGTTGATCCACGTGATCTATTCCTTAGCCGTGTGCGGTGCCCCCAGCCACCATATTCCTCGATAATACTGTAGCGGAGTTTAGGCGAAGCCCTGCTGCTGTAGTGCAACAAGATCATCACCACGCCGTCGTGCTGACGGAACTCTTCCCCGACACTTTGCTGGATCGGAGTCCGGGGATCATCATCGAGCTGAACGTGTGCTCGAACTCGGAGGTGCCGTAGTTTCGGTGCTTGATCGGTTGGATCGTGAAGACGTACGACTACTTCCTCTACGTCATGTCAGCGCTTCCGCAGTCGGTCTGCGTTGGGTAAGTAGACAACACTCTCCCCTCTCGTTGCTATGCATCACATGATCTTGCGTGTGCGTAGGAAATTTTTTGAAATTACTACAAAACCCAACATTATGTACTTCATCGGTCGAGAAATAGACGGTGTTTCCCATAACCAGGCAATCAGGCCATAAGGCTGTAACAGACAAAGCGCGCTCAGGGAACTTATGCTATATTACTGCAAAGAGTAAGAAGCATCTTCGAAGAAAATAATACCCCCACCGATACCTTTCTTCGGTGCTCATTGTTATTATGAGACTTGTGCAATAGATTTTTTGTACTCATGAGTTCCGTTGTGTGCCGACCATCATTGAATAACTATAAGAGCGCTAGCTTTCGGCTTCACCCAGTCTGAGGTCCGGCTCGGGTGACCCGATCATGACAATCGCAGAGGTGCTCCCTTTACTCCCTAGCCGAACAATCGGGGACGTAGGGGTAAACACAAGAGCGAGGCAACCCAGCTTGCAAATCGCTTAAGTCAATGTGGTGCATATTGTGGCGTAATACACGAACAAGGAACGAAGCCGTACAAGTATAATCATATGCAAGAGGAAAAGCTTCATAAAGGAAGCCCCCAAGTAAACGGGGTATTTGAATTTATGCGTCACAAACAAAGTTTGGACACGGAAATTTTTTACAAGCAACTTTTTTCCGAAAAAGTATAATGCTTGGTCGAACCGAACGCAAGTTAGAAATTAAAGCTTTGAGCATGAAAGCGACTTAGCTGGTTAAATGTGTTCGGTATTGATGGCGCGGTCCGAGCTTGATGCGGGGCAAGGTTCCATCCCTCAAGCCAGTCCCGTGGTGGCGGAGCGGAGAGCTTGACACGCCAAAGTGGTGACATAGCACGATCAATGCAGACCGGCAGAGTGACGCCGAAGTCCCCGGATCATTTTCCTGTGCACAAAAAATAGTGCAAACCAGAGATGATAGTAATAATGATAATTAAAAAAATCGTTGCATAATAAATAATTTATGCAAAGTGAGTAATGAAAGAAATATGGCTTGGCGCCGAAGTCAATGTCCATGCAGGGCATCGGCGTGATGCGGTAAAGGCGTGGCAAAGCCTGAATTCGCAGGTCGGTCCGAGCTCCGGATGCGGCGTTCGCCGGACTATGTATGGAAACTGACCGAACCACCATGCGACTGTCATTAATGCGACCACCATTTGATAGACCTGTGTACATATGATGGACAAACCAGAGTAATAATTCCTTGGGAAAAATGAACCCAAACAAGCAAAAAATACTGGGATTAATAGCACCTGGTTTATTTGTTGTAGCACTCCGAAGGAAGGTGATTCCCAAAATTGGGGCTCGCTCGGCACACCCATTGTCTAATGGGCGATAAAACAATGACATGGCAATGCTGGTAAAGGTTGGCTTGCCGAGGCAAAGCCCTCGGCCCAGCTAACGTGATGGAGCTGGTTGGCTAGTAACGCCGAAGTGTCCGGAGTAGGTTGATGAAGAGATGGCGAAGCCCCCGGTCCAGCCGAGATGTCGGAGCCTCGATGTCAGCCGATGAGTCGAAGTAGGTCGGCGTGATGGACACCAGCTTGAAGAAGCAATAGTGCGGCCCTGTCGATGCAGGTCGTGACATGGTCGATGCCGGCTTGATGAAGCGACCGTGCGGCGATGCCGGTATGCCCGCTACGCGTAATCCATGGGGCGGCGATGTTGGTGGTGATTTATCCTTCGTGATGCCGGACTCTTGTTCGGCTTGCCGAGATGATAATCCGAAGAAGTTGAGCTCGGCTCAACAAAGTGACGCCGCGTCTAGCGCAGGTCGGCAGCCGTGGAGTAATATTGCCGGATTGGTTTGACACCAGCATGATGTTGAAGATCATGTTCAAAAGATCTTAAAGTTAGTGGGATGTGTTCGGGAAAAAAACACAATACCCCATACAGAACTTCCTTCAAAAGGGATGTCCGAAACCCCTTTCATAAAAAAGATGAACTCGGGTCGGATTCGTTTTCGCGTAGAAAACAGATCCGAAAAGTGATGCACTAATCGGAAGGTTCCCGGAGTTTGGACGGTCGGATCGAGCTGAAATTTTGAGAGGTGGTAGATATAGGAATTCCGCAGCCGATCAACGGTTGGATCTTCCAAAGGACGTCCGACCTAGAAGCTGGACACCAAGCCCTAAACTTATCCAAATTCCCGTCCAGATTTGACAGGGCTCCGGTATATCGTGGATTGCCAGAGATTCCTCCATCGGAACTCGATGAAATTTTCCAGGGTTGTTATAGACTCAATTCCGCACAATTACACCAAAGCGATCGTCAAAGCGATACTCGAGGAGGTGGTGGCGGCAGATACGAGTTCGCTGTCCAAAAAAACAGCACGGTCGCTTGAGGACAATGTTGACGTTGAGCCCCCGAGCTCCATAGATGATTCCTCCGTGATCTTGATAGAGATCGGAGTTGATGTTTGATGAAGGCCCTCATCCGGACATGGTGATCCGAACACGGGGCGCAATTCTTGGTCGAACCAAGGTGACCAGTCGAGCTGGTGACGAAGATGCCGAAGTCGCAGTTGATCTGCAGGCGAGCCATCGATCCTTTTGTCGATCACACAGCGGAACTCTCAATGAAAGCACCAATGTCGGTGTCAAAACCGGCGGATCTCGGGTAGGGGGTCCCGAACTATGCGTCTAGATCGGATGGTAACAGGAGGCAGGGAACACTTTGTTTACCCAGGTTCGGGCCCTCTCGATGGAGGTAATACCCTACTCCTGCTTGATTAATATTGATGATATGGGTAGTACAAGAGTAGATCTACCACGAGATCAAGGAGGCTAAACTCTAGAAGCTAGCCTATGGTATGATTGTTGTGTATGGAGTTGTATATCATCTATCGACTAGCCTGGCCCTTGTTTATATAATGCACCGAAGGCCTAGGTTAACAAGAGTCCTAGCCGAATACGCTGGTGGGGAGAAGTCCTTGTCTTGATCACCAAGTCTTTGTGGAATCTTCCTTGTATGCGGCAGCTGTCCGAACTGGCCCATGAGTATATGACCATGGGGGCCTCGGCCTAGTCTAATAGATCGGGAGACGACGTGGTTAGTACCCCCTAGTCTAGGACACCGTCAGCGAGGACTAGTTAGGAAAGACTCATGTATTTCTTTGATTTCATATAGACCAAGAAATGAGCATAGCCAGGGATGTGCAGGCTTTGCGATTTTGTATGTTTTTTCCGAAGCGGTTGGTCCACCGATCTTTAACCGTTTGCTCAAGATGCCATGAGGTGTCAAGGTGCTTGAGATGCAGCCACTCATTGACCAAGTTTCACAAACTAAATGTGCATCGACACTTGTAGAACAGGTGCTTTCAGAAAGAAAGAAAAACACTTGTAGAATAGGTGAACACCGGGTTCTCGCTCTCTCTTGCAAAGGGGGCAAATATCGCAATGATGCCAGCCTATCAATGGTTCAAATCCTTTCTTGAATCGCCAACCACGCGAAGAACTTGACTTTTGGGGGTGCCCAAGCTTTACACACCGTGTGTGGCATTAGAGAGTAGATAGTGTCCATGAACCGCGTTGTCATGTCAAAACCGGTAGATCTCGGATAGGGGGTGTCGGTGCCAAAACCGGCGGACCTCGGGTAGGGGGTCCCGAACTGTGTGTCTAAGGCGGATGGTAACAGGAGGCATGGGACATGATGTTTACCCAGGTTCGGGCCCTCTTGATGGAGGTAATCCCCTACGTCCTGCTTAATTGATCTTGATGATATGAGTATTACAAGAGTTGATCTACCACGAGATCGTAGAGGCTAAACCCTAGAAGCTAGCCTATGGTATGATTGTCTGTTGTCCTACGGACTACATTCTCCGGTTTATATAGACACCGGAGGGGGCTAGGGTTACACAGAGTCGGTTACAAGGGAGGAGTCTACATATCCGTATTGCCAAGCTTACCTTCCACCCCAAGGAAAATCCCATCTGGACACGAGACGAAGCCTTCAATCTTGTATCTTCATAGCCCAACAGTCCGGCCAAAGGATATAGTCCGGCTGTCCGGAGACCCCCTGAGGGAGTCCTGGATTAGGGGGTGTCCGGATAGCCGGACTATACCTTCGGCCGGACTCCTGGACTATGAAGATACAAGATCGAAGACTCCGTCCCATGTACGGAAGGGACTTTCCTTGGCATGAAAGGCAAGCTTGGCGATACGGATATGTAGATCTCCTACCATTGTAACCGACTCTGTGTAACCCTAGCCCTCTCCGGTTTTTATATAAACCGGAGGGTTTTAGTCCGTAGGACGAACAACAATCATACCATAGGCTAGCTTCTAGGGTTTAGCCTCTCTGATCTCGTGGTAGATCTACTCTTGTACTACCCATATCATCAATATTAATCAAGCAGGACGTAGGGTGTTACCTCCATCAAGAGGGCCCGAACCTGGGTAAAACATCGTGTCCCCTGCCTCCTGTTACCATCCGCCTAGACGCACAGTTCAGGACCCCCTACCCGAGATCCGCCGGTTTTGACACCGGCATTGGTGCTTTCATTGAGAGTTCCTCTGTGTCGTCACTTTTAGGCCCGATGGCCCCTCCAATCATCAACGACGATACGATCCAGGGTGAGACTTCTCTCCCCGGACAGATCCTCGTATTTGGCGGCTTTGCACTGTGGGCCAATTCGCTTGGCCATCTGGAGCAGATCGAAAGCTACGCCCCGGGCCGTCAGGTCAGATTTGGAAGTTTAAACTACACAGCGGACCTCCGCGGAGACTTGATCTTCGACGGATTCGAGCCGCAGCCGAGCGCGCCGCACTGTCACGATGGGCATGATCTAGCTTTGCTGCCGAATAGTGCCCTGGAGGCCGCACCCGCATTAGCTTCGACCCTTAATTCGGAGCCAACTGCGCCAATCGAGGATGGGTGGTTGGACACCGCCTCAGGGGATGCAATCTCTATGTTGATCGAGCCGAACACCAGCCCTATTCTCTGCGAAGCCCGTGACTCCAAGGAGCCGGACTCCTCTCCAGACTCCGAGCCCTCCGCGCCCCTACCGATCGAACCCGATTGGGCGCCGATCATGGAGTTCACCGCCGCAGACATCTTTCAGCACTCGCCCTTCGGCGATATTCTGAATTCACTAAAGTCTCTCTCTTTATCAGGAGAGCCCTGGCCGGACTATGGTCAACAAGGTTGGGATGCGGATGATGAAGAAATTCAAAGCCCACCCACCACCCACTTTGTAGCCACTGTCGATAATTTAAACGACGTGCTTGACTTCGACTCCGAAGATATCGACGGTATGGACGATGATGTAGGAGATAAACATGAACCAACGCCTATAAGGCACTGGACAGCCACCTCATCTCATGATGTATACATGGTGGACACACCCAAAGGAAGCGACGACGAGGAATACAGGGATGCAACGAGGGATCGTTCACTCGAAAAGCAATCAAAGCAGCGACGTAAGCGCCGCTCCAAGCCCCGCCTCGACAGAGACAACAGCCATACAGACCCAGCCATGGAGCAGGACGAGCCAGCGGATGACGAACATGCCTTCGAGCAACCGTCCGAACAAGGCAACTTGGATAAACAAACTGGACACCCCGTCCCCGGCGAAAACAACAGTCCGGACGACCTTACGCCGGATAGGCTCATGGAGCAGAAGAACCTCTACGAAGGGCTCGTCGCTACTGCACGTAGCCTGAAAAAGCAGAAGCGGAAGCTCAAAACTGCGGAAGATGCACTCAGAATCAGATGGAGCAAAGTACACAACACCGCAAACAAATATGGCGGCAGTTGCCGCACAAAAAGCTATCCAAAGCGAAAGCTACTGCCTGAATTTGACGAGGAGGCCTTAGAGCCCCCGCAATCAAAAAATAGGAAAGCCACCCGGTCGGATAGATGACCGCATGGCCAGCATGGAGCGGCAAGCGGCAACGCACACAAACCGGCACGCGATCCACCAAAGAATCCGCATCAAAAAGATGGCCCAGCCAGATCTATCTACAGGCCAAAAAAGCAAGCTTTAGTAAGCAATGCAACACAACAAATATCCGAACATCACGGCGCACCCAAATACAGTGGTGCCGCACACCCCCTATGTTTCACCGATGAGGTGCTGGACCATGAATTTCCAGTGGGATTCAAGCCCGTAAACATAGAGGCGTACGACGGAACAACAGACCCTGGTGTCTGGATCGAGGATTATATCCTCCACATACACATGGCCAGAGGATATGACCTCCACGCCATAAAATACTTACCCCTCAAGCTTAAAGGGCCAGCCCGGCATTGGCTCAAAAGCCTTCCCGAAAACACCATTGGAAGTTGGGAAGAGCTTGAGGATGCTTTCCGGGCAAATTTTCAAGGGACCTATGTCCGCCCTTCGGATGCAGACGATCTCAGTCACATAACTCAACAGCCCAGAGAGTTAGCCCGGAAATTCTGGAACATATTTCTTACTAAAAAGAATCAAATAGTCGACTGTCCGGATGCCGAAGCACTAGTCGCTTTTAAGCATAACGTTCGAGACGAATGGCTTGCCAGACACCTCGGCCAAGAAAAGCCAAGAACAATGGCCGCATTAACAAGCCTCATGACCCGCTTTTGCGCAGGAGAGGACAGCTGGTTGGCAAGATGTAGCACCAGCGATCCAAGTACATCCGAAGTTAGGGATGGAAACGGAAAACCCCGACGCAACAAGGACCAGCGCCGGAATAAGAGAAACAACCCAAAGAGCACGACGATCAACGCGGGATTTAAAAGCTCGCGACAGAATCAAAGAAAGCCGCCCCTCGAGGATAACAGGGACGAGCTATCCAACTTAAACAAAATCTTGGACAAGATATGTCAAATACACAGTACTTCCGGGAAGCCTGCGAACCATACCCACAGATATTGTTGGGTTTTCAAGCAATCCGGCAAACTCAACACCGAACACAAGGGGCTCGACACACCAAGTGAGGATGACGACGAACCCCATAAGCAGAGCACTGGGAAACAAAAGGATTTCCCACAAGAAGTCAAAACAGTAAACTTACTTCACGTGACGAACAGAATGGCGCCAACAGAGATACGCGCCATACGGCCTATCCCAAAGGAGTCTCGCCCATGGTTGTTAAAACCGATCACCTTCGACCATCAGGATTACTCTAGAATTATCCGAAACGCAGGCTGGACTGCCTTGGTATTAGATCCAATAATCGGCAGACTCCACTTTACAAATGTCCTGATGGATGGCGGCAGTGGTCTAAACCTATTATACCAGGCCACAATTCGCCATAGCAAAACCTCCTTTCAAGGGGTAACGCCAGGCCCGGATGCCCGTTGCACGGGTTCTCTCTGGCTAGAAGTTATGTTCGGCTCCCCCGATAACTTCCGTCGCGAACAACTAACTTTCCACATCACCCCATTCTCAAGTAGCTACCAAGCACTGCTGGGACGCGAAGCTTTCGCCCGCCTTAACGCAATACCGCATTATGCATCTCTCACGCTTAAGATGCCCGGTCCACAAGGCATCATCTCATTAAAGGGAAAACATTGAGTGTTCCCCCCGCGCGGAAGACAGTGCGGCTGCCTTGACAGCCCCACAATAAAGCGGCTTCACCAGCCAAAGCACCTAAACAGGTCGTTAAGACCACGGACACGGCTAGACGAGTCCGGCATAAACATACAATTGATAAAGGCTTAATAGCCGTATACCCCTGTACTAGGGGCTCCGCACATATAAAACAAGAGACAATAAAGCTCAATTTTACCCATCTCGATTTATACTTCGTTTATTTAGTATAACTCATGTTCGGCACGATCTTTACTAAACTAAGTTCCTCTCTTTTATAGATGAACACTGTGCTACGCCCGTCCAGGATACGGCACAACGGAGACACAGGCGCAGACGTGCAGCAGGGACCCGTTCCAAGGATTCTTTTTAGATTAAGACCCTGCGTAAAACTTTTTTACTATCTCTTGTTGATACACATCCCCTGGTTTCTTGGTATAACCAAGGAGGAGGCTGGCGTTTTGGCATGTGGCCACGTCAGAGTTTTGCACGTACCTGGACACTAGGGGCTTATTACTAAGGGCGTTATCCAGCCCGCCCTCATAAAGATCGAATACCTTAGGGAGTGTTTGGCGTCGCGAGTTTGGCCTTATATGCATCAGCTCCGAATCATGTCGTTGGTCAAATGTTGGGTTTGCCCGGCTCCTGTGTTTTGCTACCTTACGTTCTGCTCTATCGGCTAAGGCGGCACCAGGAGAACTACTGCGATTGTGCCCCGGTTCGGCCAGGCGAGCACCTCAGTAGAGAAAGCCGAAAACTGACGGTCATGATCTAGCATGAGACTGGTCAACCACTCGATGACTTACTGGAATCTTTAGGATTCCTCCGCATTAACGAAGGGCCGCTTCCCGGCCAGGCACATACGCGCCCCGAGTTCGGGCGAGCGCAGGCGCCACCAGGGGCTATATAAATAGCCTCACTGTCAAACTCCTATGGCTAAGTGAAAGTGATAAAGCATCATAGTCCGATTGCCTAGTTCGCTGCGCTCTCACCTCCTTTGTAGGACCAAGACGTTGGTCAAGTGTGAAAATGCACCTTCTACGAACACCCCCGCATTATGTGCGTGGGGGATGAAGTTGACGACTGCCATCTTTCAGAGTTTATATACATATATGTTAAACGGCCGCACATGAGGTATTATAATACTTGCAGGCACAGGTATAAAAAGCTTCTACAATTTATCAATATATTGTTTTACAATAATATATGCTATTCGAATATAGTATCCTTCGAGCACTGTGTCTCTATTAAACGAGCGCCTTGCAGGACTTCCTGAAAATAGTGCTTGGTAGGTACTCGGCTTCCATCCGAGTCTGGGGATGCAACAGCGGTGGCCTCCATTTCCGCCCAGTATGTCTTCACACGGGCAAGAGCCATCCGCGCACCCTCTATGCATGATGACCTCTTCATCGCATCGATACGCGACGCCGCACCAAGGAACTCTTGCACTAAGTTGAAATAACTTTTCGGCTCTGGCCTCTCTGGCCACAGATGACTCATGACATACTTCATGGCGAGTCCAGACAACCTATTTAGCTCGGCCCATTCGGCCAAACGATCGGCTAATGATAGTGGACGCTCCAGATTGTGGAACTGCGACCAAAAGAGCTTTTCCACTTCGCGATCTTCTTGATCTCGGAAGTGTTCAGCCGCATCCGCGGCACTCGCTGCCAAATCCAGATAGGTGTCCGCTGTACTCCACATCCGGTCTAATGGTGCATGTTTAGGATCACAGAACTTCCTCCGCAGCATAAAGGGCTTTCCAGCCGCGATTTCTCCAGCCTGGCGCAGCTCCTCCTTCATAGGTCTCATTGCAGAGCGAGCATCCTTGGCATCAGAAACGGCCTTCTCCAGGTCCGTCTGTTCCGCCCGATCTTCTTTTTCAATAAGCTTGCAACGGTCAGCAGCGTTGTTCAGCTTCACGGCCATCTCGGCCATTTCCTTCTTGCTTTGGCAGTGAGCAGCCTGTTCGGCTTTCAGCTCTTCAATTGCCTTTCCATCAGCCGCATCACTTTTCCTGGCTTGCTCCTTGGCTCGGGCAAGTTCCGCCCGAAGATTCTCCATGGCAGCAGCACCATCTGCATCAAGCGCAAACATTGTAAGATACTGGCTCTTACCAGGTGCCGCCGGAGGAATTACATACCTTGGGCCTCGTCAAGCCGCTTGTTGACAAGCGCGATGTTGGCACCTGCCATGTTAAGTTGCCGCTTTAGCTCGGCAAATTCATCAGTCTGGCTTGACACCGGACACTTCGCCACCTACGTATGAAGGCGACACATTAGACCTGAGATTATGATCCTCTACGCGCCGTCACTTTTGACAACGCACAGAGTCTCAGGGGCTACTATCTACACAGGGCGCATCTTATTTATGTGCAACTGTCCAAAAAGGGTACATTATTTCGCGTACCTCAAAACTTGTCAGCAAACTCCTCACGGCCTCGTGCAATCCGCTCTCCGCTGATGAAATCCTCTCAATCACTGTACCCATCAATGCACGGTGCTCCTCTGAGATAGATGCCCGCCCTAGCAAATCCTTCAGCCCCTCCGACCGCGCACCAGACGGCGCCGGACTCGTCCGATGGCCTCTTTCGAAGGCCAGACGCGAAGGGCTTTGGGGGGCCATATGACTACCTTCCGGCCCTGCCAGATTCGGAGAAACCCTCCACGACGATACCTCAGGGTCACCCGCCTCGCAAGGCGGTACGGCAGGGGGAGGCGTTCTGCTCTCCATCATCTCCGAAAGAAGATCCCCCGAAGACGAGCTCTGCTGAGAAGGGCTAAGGTCCGAGCTACAAGGTAAATTCTTGATTACTTTTCTCAGATATAAAGCAAGGATTCCTCTCGTTTCTTAAAAAGAAAACTCCTCTCTACTTACGGCTAGGTGGAGGGATGATCCCCTTGAGGGCATAATTCGGCCGAAGTATCCCCCAGCACAGGACCCTCTCGCGAAGATTTCTTCCCCCGCTTTGAGGCCATGGTCTCCGGGTCTTCAGATGCGGTCCTCTTCTTCCCCTGAGGAGAGGAATTTTCGATTCCTCCCTTCCGGACAACCTCCTTCGAGGAGGCTGTAGCTTCCTTGTCCCCTCCCTCGCTTTCCTTTGAAGGCACAACCTCCAACATCCTGACTAGCACGGGACCCGACGTGGTCTCGGGGAGGGGGGCCGGACACCTGATTAGCTTTGCTTTCGCTATCCACTCCTATTTAAAGGACAACTCTTTTAGGGGCAATTTTATGATAAATATACGGATAGCGAGTCCAGGCACAAGGCTACTTACTTGAGTATCCGGACAATTGCAGCTTAGACCTGCGTCCTCCGTAGAATCCGGACACACTACTTGTGGTCCGAAGAACAATTTGTGCATCTCCATGGGCGTCATGCCAAGAAAATGTTGGAGAACTCGTGGTCCCTCCGGGTTGAACTCCCACAAGCGGAGGGGGCGACGTTTGTAGGGCAGAACTCGGCGAATTAACATAACCTGCGTCACCACGGCCAGACTGATGTCTCTTTCTAGGAGATCTCGGGTGCAGCCCTGCAACAGGGGCACGTCCTTTGCCGGCCCCCGGTCCAACCCCTTATTGACCCATGACGCCAGTCGTGGCGGGGGACCCGAGCGGAAAGCAGGCAGTGCCACCCACTTGGCGCTCCTGGGAGCTGTGATATAAAACCACTCTCGTTGCCATAAGCTGGACTCCCCTTGAAAAGAGCCCTCGGGCCATGGAGCACCAACATTCTTGCTTATAAAAGCACCTCCGCACTCCACGTGCCGTCCCTCGATCATCTTTGGCTCTACTTTGAAGGTCTTCAGCCATAGTCTAAAGTGAGGAGTAATACGGAGGAAGGCTTCACACACGACGATGAATGAGGAAATATGGAGGATGGACTCCGGAGCTAAGTCGTGAAATTCTAGCCCATAATAAAACATGAGCCCCCTCACGAAGGGATCCGTCGGGAAGCCTAGCCCCCGAAGGAAGTGAGACATGAACACCACACTCTCACCAGGCTTGGGAGTGGGAATGACCTGCCCTTGAGCAGGCAGCCTATGCGATATTTCGCCGGTCAAGAACCTGGCCTCTCTCAACTTTAGCACGTCCTCCTCCGTGACGGAGGAGGGCATCCATCGGCCTCGAAGGTCAGAACCGGACATTGTCAAAGGTCCGAAGCGCCTGAAATCTGGAGCCTTGGGTGTTGGAACTCAAGGCGAAGGGCGAACTCGTTTGAGATTGAAAGAAAGAAGTAAGGCCTTGGTCTCTTTATAAGAGGTTGAATACCAAGGGCCCTCCCCGTGACCGTTTGGGATTCACCTTTGATCGAGAAAACATACCAACAGGAACGGTTGGGTTACCCATGCCCATATTGATGAGAATCCCAGAATAAGGGGACACGATCTCTGCTTTGACAAGACGTGCCAAGGAAACCGCCTCGCTAAACGCGTTGAGGTGGGGCAGTAAAACGATTCGAATAAAGACTTGGCCGTGGTGTGATGTCACGCTACGGAATACGTCAACAGATTAGATTTGTGTAAATATTATTCTCTCTATGGCAATATGTGGAAACTCATTTTGCAGAGCCGGACACTACCTTTGTGTTCAAAATCTTCTACGAAGTACTTGGAGGAGGAACCCGCCTTGCAATGCCGAAGACAATCTGCGCGCTGGACTCGTCGTCATTGAAGCCTGGTTCAGGGGCTACTGAGGGAGTCCTGGATTAGGGGGTGTCCGGATAGCTGGACTATACCTTCGGCCAGACTCCTGGACTATGAAGATACAAGATCGAAGACTTCGCCCCGTGTCCGGAAGGGACTTTCCTTGGCGTGGAAGGCAAGCTTGGCGATACGGATATGTAGATCTCCTACCATTGTAACCGACTCTGTGTAACCCTAGCCCTCTCCAGTGTCTATATAAACCGGAGGGTTTTAGTCCGTAGGACGAACAACAATCATACCATAGGCTAGCTTCTAGGGTTTAGCCTCTCTGATCTCGTGGTAGATCTACTCTTGTACTACCCATATCATCAATATTAATCAAGCAGGACGTAGGGTTTTACCTCCATCAAGAGGGCCCGAACTTGGGTAAAACATCGTGTCCCCTGCCTCCTGTTACCATCCGCCTAGATGCACAGTTCGGGACCCCCTATCCGAGATCCGCCGGTTTTGACACCGACACCCCCTGTAACACCCACGATGCGGCTATATCTCCCACGTGTCGGAGCATGACTTAGAGGCATAACCGCATTGTAGGCATGTCGTAAGAGGGGTAAACTTTACACATCCCATGTACTGAATAAGAAAGAGATAAAGAGTTGGCTTACAATCACCACTTCACACAATACATAAATATAGCATTACATCATCCAGAATACAATCAGGGTCCAACTACGGAACCAAATAAAGAAAGACAACCCCTAATGCATAGATCCCCGATCGCCCGACTGGGCTCCACTACTGATCAACTGGAAATGAAACAACACAACGAATACGATCTTCATAGAGCTCCCATCTGAGCTGGGTTGCGTCACCTGCACTGGTATCATCGGCACCTGCAACTGGTTTTTGGAAGTAATCTGTGAGTCACGGGGACTCAGCAATCTCACACCCTCGCGATCAAGACTATTTAAGCTTATGGGTAGGAAAAGGTAGTGAGGTGGACTGCAGCAAGCACTAGCATGTATGATGGCTAACTTACGCAAATGAGAGCGAGAAGAGAAGCAAAGCATGGTCGTGAAATAGAAGTGATCAAGAAGTGATCATGAAACTACTTATGTTCAAGCATAACACAAGAACCATGTTCACTTCCTGGACTCCGCCGAAAAGAGACCATCACGGCTACACACGCGGTTGATGCATTCTAATTAAGTTAAGTGTCAAGTTCTCTACAACCGGATATTAACAAATTCCCATCTGCCCATAACCGCGGGCACGACTTTCGAAAGTTCAAAACCCTGCAGGGGTGTCCCAACTTAGCCCATCACAAGCTCTCACGGTCAACGAAGGATATTCCTTCTCCCAGGAAGACCTGACCAGACTCGGAATCCTGGTTACAGGACATTTCGACAATGGTAAAACAAGACCAGCAAAGCCACCCGATGTGCCGACAATCCCGATAGGAGTCGCATGTATCTCGTTCTCAGGGCAACACCGGATGAGACTAGCTACGAGTAAAACCAAACCTCAAGTTTCCCCGTGGTGGCCCCGCAGGCAGCTCGGTTCAGACCAACACTTAGACAAGCACTGGCCTGGGGGGCTAAAATAAAGATGACCCTCGGGTTGGCCGACCCGAGGGAAGGGTAGGTGGTGGTGAGGCAAATGGTAAAACCAAGGTTGGGCCTTGCTGGAGGATTTTTATTCAACGCGAACTGTCAAGGGGTCCCCATAACACCCAACCGTGTAAGGAACGCAAAATCAAAGAACATAACACCGATATGATGGAAACTAGGGCGGCAAGAGTGGAACAAAACACCAGGCATAAGGCCGAGCCTTCCACCCTTTACCAAGTATATAGATGCATTAATTAAAATAAGAGATACTGTGATATCCCAACATATTCATGTTCCAACAAGGAACAAACTTCATCTTCACCTGCAACTAACAACGCTATAAGAGGGGCTGAGCAAAGTGGTAACATAGCCAAACAACGGTTTGCTAGGACAAGGTGGGTTAGAAGCTGGACATGGCAACATGGGAGGCATAATATAGCAAGTGGTAGGTATCGCAGCATAGCAAAAGAGCAAGCAACTAGCAAGCAAGGATAAAAGTGATTTCGAGGGTATGGTCATCTTGCCTGCAAAGTTCTCCGAGTTGACGAAAGCTTGATCCTCGAAAACGTACTCAATAGGTTCCTCGAACACGAATTCGTCCCCCGGCTCTACCCAAGGCAAGAACACAAGAAAAGGAAAACACAATCAACCACGGTGCAATGCGCAAGCAACATGATGCAAAACATGGCATGGTATGCGGAATGTGATATGCAATGCATATGCATGCTTCAGAAAGGAAAGGTTGAACCAGGCATCAACTTGGCAAACCAAGTGTGCCGCTGGAAAGATGAGATGATTTTGGTCGAAATCGATATAAAGATCACCAGAATCGGATGCACGGTTTGCAAATGGCAAGCAAAACAATAATGGCACAATTCTGCGATTAACAGCATGATGCCATCTAGAATGCAACAAGAAACTAAGCTACTACACCCCAACATAGCAACAAAACACATGGCAGTGATCTACTCAAGATGCTTGACAAAAGATGAACATTGAGCTAGGGCTAAATCACACAAGAGCATGTTCAAACAAGCATGGCAAAAGTGCAAAAGATATGAGCTTCACAGACTTAGTGAAAATAACATGTCAGGAATTAACATCAGGAAGCAATGTTTAGAGCAAGGTAACAACATGCTACAGGATCAAATCATAGCAATACAAGGAATGGCATGAATCTACTCAAAGCATATAACAAAAGTCCCTTACTGACTATAAGCCAAAAAGGATCAGAAGATATGATGGCACCCATGTAAACATAGCAAGTTTCGTTAAGAGAATTCAGACTTAGCAGAAAAACTGTACATGGCAAAAACAGAGTTATGAAGGCACGTTTGCAAGCTCTATGCACTCAACACAAGGCATTGCATGACAAGCTAAGCATACTACCAGCAAGAAGACATGTTCAAGAAGCTAACCATGGCAAGAACAAACTTATAGCATGCATGGATCAACTACAAAAACCTTGGCAAAATTGATTAACACGTAAACAATCTGCCAGGAACATTTTATAGCAAAAGTAGAGCAAGATTGAGTCATGCTAGGGCACTCCATAAATGAAAACAGGGACATGGCTGGATAGAGCACAACCATATGTCAAAATCATCCTTACTGAACATACTCAAGAGAAGCATGGATCTCTCGGTAGCAACATGAATACAGGGCATAAAAATAACAGCAGGGAAATAACTTGGTGAAATTCTAAGTCCCTGAAATCAGCAATATTACGAGAGCTATTTTGCATGCTTGTGCTAGTCACCACATTGATCACAAAAATACATCGCATACACCCCTGTAAAGATGGCATGGCATAGCCCAAAACACATGTAGAGCTCATGACCATATGCAGCACACAATAATCATGGCAAAAAAGAGAAATGCTCATAAACTGATAAGAATCAGCACCTAACATTTTATAGCACTCTTGCATCAGATATTTGGGCATCAAGATGGACCCAAAAAAACATGGAACAATGGAACAAAATTAAGAGCACATCATGATGAACATTTTGATATATCATGCATGCAAAATAGAGCTACGGTGATGAAGTTATGGCATGATGAATAGAGGCATAAAAGTGCACAGATCTGGGACTTAGTGGAAATTAGACCTCGCGGGAAAATGGACGAAGGGGTTCGGGACGAGTAGATCCAGGGTGCGGGGGCGCGTTTGGTTCGCGTCCTGGTGGATCTCATCCACCCGGACTGCATCCGGCGATGGTGGCGACTGGGAGCTCGGCTCCAGCGAGCATGGTCGCGGGGTGGCGCCGGAGAGGGTCAGGGGCGGCGAGGTGGAGGCACCGGCGCGGCGCGGTTGTTGGGCGAGGCGGCGCGGGGCAGAGCGA